>NC_056463.1:32102394-32702394 GCF_008729295.1 Plectropomus leopardus
CATTGGTACCTTCCTCTTCAAAACAGGCGGACCTGGTGATTAAACTGGTGAAAACATTGAATAAAACATGAAAACACACACTAAAAACCCGACATGACAATGTGAATAGCCCTTTCTGGACTTGGTTTTTTACAGCAATTCTTATTTCAGTTCATTATACACTAATGAAAAAAAACCCATACTTATCGTATTTCATTCCTGCCGGCATTTAACCCTAAATCCTATAAACTGGAAAGTGAAAGTGAAGATACTAAAAAAGTGTATTTCCCCACACTATTTCTTTAACCTCTGCTTTTGATTTTAAATCACGGCTAAACAGCTATAAAACCTCCTTTGTGGTTGGAAGGTCTGTCAAAGAAAGCAACATTCACACCTCGATTAATAACTACAGTTGTGGTGCCATTGAGAAAGGACATTAAAATATCATTATTCAGTGATGTACCCACAATGGGTGAGAAAACATGCAGTTGTTTAATGGATTCACAAATGGGTGTTAAAAGCCTGAGAAACCTGAGAAGTGTCAAAATGACTCCACTCTATCATCATGCACAGAGGTGCCCTTATTTAAATTTTGCAACCACCAGCTGCTCCAGTTAAAATTGACTGGTTTTACTGGGTAGTTTCCAGAAAGAAGTGGTTCATACATGCAAATATAGAGCAGGGTTGTGCAGCAAAAACTATGACGCTTGGGGGAAAAAGTGAGGCAGAGACAGCACACAGATTCATGTGTCTTCCTGGTGAGTCATGTGGCTTCAAGAAATCTGCCATCATGGAACTTAGCACCACCATGTAAAGCCAAGACTGGCTGAATATTAAAAAAACAAAACAAAACAAAACAACAAAAAAAACCCACGACCTGACACCCTCCCCACCTCCCCACCCCACCCTCATTCTGTCACACATGTAAATCTGTCATGTCCAGCTTGAAGCGCGGGACGACAATGCACATGCTATCCTCACAAAAACACGTGCAGCCCTCAGCATCTTCCTTGGACTCCCCCCCCCCAAAAAAAACTGTGTTGGAGTAATCAGATTAATTCAGGAGCTAATTTGTTGCTGTTGAGTGTGTGCCTGGCTGCCGTCAGTAGCACAGATCCATAACTTATCGAAAGCTGATTAACACATCAATCCTCCTGCTTGTGCCCACTAAGAACGCGGAGCTGTGCGGTTGTCAGGATTACTTAAGTGTGAACGAAAGACCACGGCAGGCAGACGTGACAGCTGTGTATTAAGTCTCACTCCTGTCACCACACGCTCTCATCATGATGATACCTCCAGCTGGGCTTTACATTTTAAAATATATTATAAGAATGTATCATAATATATCAAATCAAAAGATTTTACTGTACTGTGACTGTAATGATGAAGGATATGGTGATAAATCTGGAGTGAAGACAAGTTTCTTGTGCTGCTTTCAGGTGCCTTTCACAAGCATTTAAACCTTTGATGCAATTTCTTAAAAAAATGTTTTTTAAAATGAGCAACTTGGTAATACATGTTTCACAAATTGCAGAAATTAGTAGATTTAGAAAATTATTTTTTTTAAAAGCTAGGGGGAAAAAGGTAGGCAAAAACTATATTTAAATTATCATAATTACATATTTTAAATGATTATAAAATTATTATTTTGAATTATACTTTTTTTAAAATACTAATTTTCAGTTAATTTTAAAAATGCTTATGCAATTACTTGCTAAATTTTTTGTCATTTCTTCTTCTGGTGCTCATTGCCTTCTTCTCGTGTCAAGTCAATTATAAACAGCCAATTTGCTCGGGTTTCAAAGGTTTAAAGGATTCCTCTGACCTTTGACCCCTCCAGCTGAATTTCCAAATCTAAGTCTGCTATCTTGACTAACTCCTTCCCAAATGCAAATTTATTCCAAGATTGAGGCTCTGTGTTGCACATTTCAGCTCCCTCTGGGGTTCAGACTGTATTATGCATCCCGGCGGTGTCTTTTGGCAGTCAGGCGACATCCAAAAATGTTCCCCCATCGGCTAATGAGCTGTACTTTTTGCCAGTGAACCAAGGAGACAAACTGAGTGCGTGGGGGTTGGGGGTCTCTGCAGCAGGCCTGTCTCGTGCAGCCGTAGCAGGATGGTAAATTGGAGCTGGCGTGATAGGTCCTGACAGCAGCACAGTCTTGGCCATGAGCATAAACTGCCTTGCTTACGTAACCGGCCCCATTGTTACCGCCCTGCTACTGTCATTAAAATTCATGGGAATCACATGAAATCACGCCTCCAAACACTTGTTTGCTGCAGCAGCAGAAGATGCAGGGCTGATCAAAGTCAAAAAGATGAGATCTGAATGAGTTAAAGTTAAAGCACATGATAAATTCAGTGAGACTTAGGGACTGCTGGTCTCATGTCGCCCTGTTAATCACTTGGGGCGAGTGGACGCCCTCCAAAGAGTGGAGGCGGCACAGTTGAACCCAGCTTAGTGTTAACTGCTCAGCTGATCTTGCAGTAACACTCCTTCACACCTATAAGGCTCTGCTGACACTTCACCACCTGTTCACGGCACTTCTGCTCTCAAAAGATGATCACTGGAGGATTTATTTATAGCCGTACATCTGTGAAGAGATTGGGCTTTGAGACAGATCCGAGACAATCTTTAGAGAATCAGCTCACAATCACTTTGTCTTGTGATCCTCGTCAGATGTTGCTTGTGCAGTACTGAATAGTTGAATCAAAGAAGTATGTTGTTTGATGTGATTCAGAGGAACATGGAGGCTAAAAACTAGTCAGCGTTTAAAAAATAAGAAAGAAAACACACCTGTTGAGAGAATAGTAGTGATGACACATTTTCCATCCTTGTAAGTCATATCAAATCCCTCATTTCTATTTAAATTGATCACTTGTTCAATATATGTAATATTTCTTAGTCTTAAATATCTTTGTTGTAACTGGCTAAAATCTGCAGCCTCTTTATCAATCTTTAATATGAAGGGGGCTTTGAGCCCAGCACTTAACCCTGCTCCAGTAGAAATATGACCTAGCTATGTGCTCAATCAGTATTCCTGAATTAAATTATGGCTAAATATTCAACAATCTGCAGCTGAATATTTCCACTGTGGACTCCAGGGGGCCTAATACGGTCTGTAATTTGAAAATCCTGTATGTTAAAGGCATAATTCACCCCCCAAATTCATAATGTGTGTATAAATTAAAAACACTCCTACTGCACAAAAAACACCCTGCTAACATCACCGGTATTTGGCGCTACTGAGTCAGAACGGCATTGATGGAAACGCAACACGAGGGCGAACGCAGTAATTTCAGCTCCTTAACTTGCGACATGCAATGATGCGCTGACACTATTTACCATCCGTCTCCGCCCAAGCAATACCCATCAAAGTAAATCTGCACAAAGTTTGAGAGAGGGACTGAATAAATAAGAGATATAGAAAGAGAAGTAACCACTGTAAAGTTTTCACAGAACTCTGTCACTGCTGCTTTCAACTTTTCAGCGGTCCGTCCATGACGTCAAACGGACACACCAAAACAACCCCCCAGGTGAAACCAAGGTGTTTTTTATGAATTCAACAAAACACAGGGTGAGTAACTGATATACAAATGGTCATTTTGGAGGGGGGGGGTTTGGGGTTGAGTATTTCTTTAAAGCAGCGTGTATTCCCTTCTCACCCTCACAAACAACTGCACATGAATGGAAGGAAAGACGCTTGTATGACGTCACTCCTTCCCTAACACACAATCGCTCTCTCACCTACACACACACTGATATAATGATGCAGGTGTTTCCACACTGTTCAGATGGAATGATTTATTCATAATCATGATAGCATAATAAAACAATGAACATTGAAAGCACTGACAGTTGAACCCAAGGCCTCTCACACACAGCATGCACCACCCTGACCCCAGCGTTCACAGAGACACTGAACATTCCTATTGCCAAGACACTCCTGGCTGCTGAAAGTCCTCCTTTTTTTTGAATTCTCCGTCAAAGTCAGTTTTTTCCTTGTTCTTTTTTTTTTTTTTAATCCTTTAAATATATTTTGATATAAAAACAAGCCCACGTATGATGAATCGACCATGTTTGTGAACTGCCTCTCCCCGAGCTCCTGTTACTGTCCTGCGCCCCCACCACCACCACCACCACCACCACCACCACTGGGGCTCTACTGGTTGGAGGACAAACATGATTCTGGCCCCCAAATCCTCCCTTGTCCTGTTCATGCTCTCTTCGTGGAAACGTGGGGGGAAAAAAAAATCCCCAGTCTTGATGGGTGATGGTGGAGGTGGGGGAAACGGCACTAAAAAATAAAATGGTTTGATAACCTCCCTGAAAAAAAAAGAAAGCAATAAAAAAGATTTCCTTAAAAAAGTAATAAAAAAAAAATAAAATCAAACCACAACAGTCCAGTTGAAAGACGTGCTGGAGGGAAGTCTGGAGCTCTGTAGACTGGAGGCACTTTAGCACAGAGCGAAGGCCCCACACCTGACACCATGTCGAGGGAGGGAGGGACAGAGGGGAAGATGGAATGACAGAGCTGGGCTGAATTCATGCAGAGCCACATGGTGATACAGAGATCCAGGAATGATGGGGGGGGTGAAGAAAGAGCACCTGACAAACGTGGAGGAAAAGGCCAGCCTCCCCTCTACTTAATGTCGTGTTCAGGAGAGGAGGAGGGGAGGAAAATATAAGAAAGAAAACTACAGGAAAAGAAAGTTGGACCAAGAGAGGAGAGAGAATGAGCAGCGGCAGGTATAGAAGGAGGGGAGAGCAGTGGCCCACCGAGAGAAGAGGAAACTGTCTGGCAAAAGCTATACAACACAAACAGGAAAACAGTCCTTGTATGGAAGCAGAGGGCGGCTGGCGGACGCCTGAGGTCGGGGGGAGGGGGGCGCAGTATGGCAGTCCCACAGGTCAACAGGCTGAGCAGGAGGAAGGGTGCTGTGGTCCCTCTTCTTCTCCTCCTCCTGCTTTACAGCTGTGCTGGGCTTTGTCTCGCCCCCCTTCTCTCCCTCCCCATCGCCCCCCCTGAGCCTCCTCTTCACAGGTAGAGCTCCTTGGCTCTGATATGCTGCAGCTTCTCCCTCAGCATGCGGAAGGAGGGCCGCATCACGGCGTCCAGGGTCCAGCACTGCTTCATCAGGTCATACACCACGGGCGGGCAGCCGTCTGGGGCGTCCATTTTGTATCCATTCTCTACCCGGGGCACCACCTCTTTCAAAGGCTGCGAGACAGAGCAATGATGACATAGCGTCCACATGAACATGTCAGCTGATGCAGCTGACAATATGACTTAAAGGCAACACAACATCCCAGGCAAGTGTTGTTTTTCACAACAACAAACAACTAAATATGTTAATGTGACAAGTGGCGAAGCGTGCAGAAATAATGACATCCATAACACAGTACATATTGCATCATGTTTTCATCACCTGCTCCAGCAGTCTAATGACACAAATGTAATTATTTTGAGGTCAGCACTGAAGGTACAAGATATTTCACTAATCCTGTGTGAAAATAAATAAGAAAAATAAACACTGGTCTTAGCAATGAAGCCTGCCATCTGCTGGTATACCCTTAGACCTCAAAGAGCCACAACAATCAGGTACTTACAATTCTAGGGTAAGGCACGCGCCCAAAGGAGTAGATCTCCCAAAGTAGGATTCCATAACTCCAGACGTCTGACTTGGTGGAAAATCTCTGTTGGACCAAAAAAAGCCCAAATGCACACATTAAACAAAGGCATTCAGTGGGAAGCTCTTCCTTTGCCTCCTTTAGCCAGACAAAATAGTCTGTGCTTGCTTGTTTTAGTGCCATTTTTAGGAGATCAAGTGAGGAAACGAGAATAATAAACACAAAAGTAACACCAAATGTGTTCAGTGAGTTGAAATTCCATGTCAGCACAGGCTCCAAAGAGCATGTGCACATGCAGATTTGGTAGATTAAGAGACGAAAATGAGGGAACAGCAGGCTGCCTCTTAGTTAAACTGCTGCTATAAAACAAAGTCCTTAATGGGATTTCAGTCCACCTTAAAACAAAACAGGTTTTAGGGGCAAAACATTAGAGAAAAGTTATCTAAGCTTTACTATAAACACGCGAGACCTCGTGCAAGGAACACCTGTGCGAACAGATTTGTTCTTAATCTGCATGTATTAGTCATTTGCGAGAATTTGCTGCCAATTTTTCATGCTTTTCCAATCTTGGATATTAACAAAATTCACGAGTGACCCAGACTTGTTGTACAAGTCACACACAGATAGTCTGCCATGCCTAATATTTGTTTTTTTCGTGGTTAATGTGATGTCAGAGCAGTGTCAACTCTGGCATTAAATTATCTAATTGTTTTCATGCCTGCTTAAAGCGACAGTGAAGGACTTAGTACATTTATAAAAATATAAATCAACGTCTGTTACATTCAGACCTTTGCTGAATGAGTGAATGACACCATGATGGTTGAGCCTTTCACCGCCAGGGAAAGCTCTCTGTATTTCCCACTTTAATGGTGCTTCGGGGTCAGTTGGTAGTGATGACTTTCCTGTGCAGGCCTTTTACACGATAAATTAATTGATTTTTTTTATGTTATATTTGTTTGATTTTTGTTTTATTTTGGTACTGTTTTTCGTTCTGTTTTCTCATTGCTTTTTCTATATGATGTTTTTTTCTAGAGTATGGCTGAAGCTATGTCGGAAAATCCTAAGAAGCCTCTAAGAAAAGTTTCTAGAGTGGGTGGTCCAGATAAAAAAACCCCTCAACATTCATAAGAAGGATTAATTCCACAAAAGACTTGAAAAGAGCGCTCCCGGGGATGCGGAAATGAGGCGAGATCACCTGCAGGCCAATGTTATAAACACACTTCCATAGTGTTTATGTCATTACTCTCACTGCCAGAGGGGGGAGACACAAGGTCTGCACTCCAGCTTTAAGAATTGTCCTTTTTATGTTATGTTACGCTGTACTCAAATTAAAGTAGGTGAAGCAGAGAAAAGCGACGGATGGGCAGCCCGGGTCTGCGACCCATCCATCCCTCATCGTCTCTCACCTTCTCTCTTAGTGCTTCAGGGGAGGTCCATTTGACGGGCAGCTTGGCAGTGTCCTGTATGGAGGAGGCCTCCTTGGTGAGGCCGAAGTCGCTGACCTTGGCGATGTTGTCATCGGACACCAGCACATTACGAGCTGCCAGGTCTCTGTGGACGAAGTTGTTGGCCTCCAGGTACTCCATGGCTTCACACACATCGCTGGGTAACACAGCGAGACAGGAGAGATGATGAGTGAGGACGGGATGACTAACATAATAACAACTCACAGGTGTGCATCTACTCCTTAATCTAGGTGGACATATTTGTGGCTGTGATTAAGACCTGCCAGGACACATCAAACAACAACTGCGGTGAAAATTCCAATAATGCAAAAAGATGAGAATGCTGAATCAGAAAGTAACTGCATATAAATTACACTTTTCTACTTGCTTCATGTTAATGCAGTTTAAATCTCATCACATGCACATCTCTAACAAGCTCATACAAGGCTTACATGGGTCAGACTGAAAATGAATCATGAAATACTTCCTCGTGGATGTGCGTTTTTCTGCCTACTGATCTGAATGTTTACTCTTATGTAACGGTTGCGCTCATTTTAACTTGTGCCGGGTTACAGCATCAGCTAAATGACCTCCAGATAAAGCAGCTCTTTATAAAGGCAAACAACCTGCATGATGGCTGCTTGTGTGAGCAAAGGGCTTCTTTTATGTTCCCAGTCAAGAGGGTGACACTCTTCTGTTGAAATTCTATTCAAATCCTGACAGAAAAAGAGCAGCAGTTTACCTGTAGACCCTGAGCTGTGCTGATTAAACATTTGTCTTTTCTACAAATGTAATAAGTACTTGAACAGAGATGAAGAGGACTCACAGCGAGAACTTGAGTAAGCAGTCTCCGCCGAGCACGGTTCGTCCTCGGGAGCGCAGGTAGTCCACTAGGCTGCCCTGTGACACAGTTCAGAGGAGGAGGAGGACATTTTTAGCACCGACTCTCTCAAATCTCAAGTCTCTGACCCCGAAAGTGTTGGTGTACTCTCAGCTAAGCTACATGGGCCCACACTATATTTAGAACAATTTACAAATTCAAACTTTGAGGGGGCAACAAAACAAAGGAGTGTCATTCAAAATTATCTGTTCTTATTTACATTATTTTATCTTATTAATAAGGTATTGCGATTATTGTTAATATTAGTTTAACCAGTGATTTTTTTTTAGGTTGTATATACAACATTAAAAGGAATAGCTTATCATCTCTGGAAAATACTCTCATTTGCTTGCTGACAGAAAGATAGATGATGATTGATACTATAATATCTATACAGTAAATATGAAGCTAACCGGCAAACATTGTCCAGACGGTGACGACATGTTTGTATCCAAAAATTCTCCTGGATGGACACCAAAAATTGCAACGCAGTTATGAGGAAGAGGGCCAGATGGTCTATTCAGAACTCTCTTACAAACCAGGGAATATTGATTGTATTAAATACTATGAGACAAAGCAAATGAATGTATCTTTTAAAAAATATATATTTTATTGACAATGAATTTATTTGGTTGTGAAATGGTTGTTATTAGACAGCCACACTGTGATGTTCACTCCATGTCCAAAGACTAGTATTAATTGCTGCACATTTTTTTAAAATATAAAAACATGTTCATGCCATTTATGTTGGCCTACATGTTAATTGTATTCCTGTTTTTATCATTTTAAGACTGTGGTTTCTTTCTGCCAAAAAGTGAGGTGACATAATACAAGAAATGGACTTTGAGTTTACAGAGTTCTGGTGGATGAATGGGTAAAGCACAGGGCTTTGACCCAGCAGACTTGGGTGCATTCTGGGTTGCTGATTTGGTCGTGTTAACATCGTATTTCAACATTTCTGGGACGCTCAGGAAGGAAGCCCAGCTGACAGCCAGCTAATATTGCAGACATCATCACAACTTTCCTTTTGGAACCATTTTCGAACCATAACGAGACGTTCTGGTTGGACGTTCAAACAAATTTTTCACTGTCTGCTAGGTACCCCCGCAGTTGTTTAGCTCAGCAGCCACTTTAGCTGTGTTGGCTTGCAAAAAATGGTTGTGACAAACCTTAGCCATGTACTCTGTGACGATGTAGAGACTGCTCCTTTCCTCCACGATTACCCCTAGCAACTGCACCAGGTTGTTGTGCCTCAGTTGCCTGAACAGAACAAAACGAAAGCAATCAGGCGTTAGCCTGCTGGAAAACATGAAGGTATCTCTTGTTGTATCTACAACAATAATCAGATGTAAAAGTAAACGGTCTGCACGTGTACGCGCGCACAGACGAACATATTTTGTAGGAAGTGTGAAGTACAGAGCGATAGTCAGAGGAACTTACGTCATGACAGAAGCCTCAGCGATGAAAGCCTGTGCTGTGGCGTCATTTTTGATGCACTTGACCGCCACCTTGGTCCCTCTGTAGTCTCCCACCATCACATCTGACAAGGACACAGCCAGGGTGAGGTTTTAGTAAATTATGCGCAGCGAACTCGGTCTCTGTTATTATGGCTCTGATGTATGAAATTAATGATGAAGAGATCCTTGTAAAGTCAATTCCTCACCTCCAAACTCCCCTTTGCCAATAGTCTGCAGGAGTTTCAGCTCCTTTCTGTTCAAGGCCCAGCCGCCTGCCAAGACAGCACAGATAACACTTAGCAGACCTCACAGTCAACCACAATCACGCTATACGTCTAATAATATGACCATCCAACACCCAGGGAGGAACATGCATTAACAAAGGGATGATATTGATTATTATTACATATTTATATGATTTTGCAAGTAAAACATTGACACAAAGAACCAGCGCTACTTAACTACAGACAAAATGTATTAAAATATTCATTAATATATTCAGCTTTATTTCTGAATATCTGTCATTTGGAAGTTATGGAAGTGAAGTGTTAATTTATTTGATCATTTAGCTTTCCCCAGTTATCCTGTGCTTGTGTTCGCCGGGTCAGATGGGTACATGAAGAGCAACGAAAAGAGACAGAGGTGGAGGAAGACTCTGATTGACCTTAGGAACCGGTGAAGCCCAGCAGTTGTCCCCAGACGCTGAAGATTAATTACCCTCTGTTGATTAATGCTATTAGGACGAGATGATAGGGGAACTCCTGTAGGAGATTCAGGCTTTGTCTGTATGCTGTGAATGTGCCACAGACTGAGGATAGCGTGACTGTATATAAACACAATAACGTCCGTGTGTGTGTGTTGGTGCCAGTGTCCCTGTAGAGCAGCGTAATGAGCTCAGTGTGTACTTACTCCTGGAGAACTCGTCTTGTGCTGCCACTGTTCCTTCCATCAACTTGGGTTTAATCAGCCGGGTGCAAAGGCCATCGGCGTCTTTGGTGTAGTGCTGGGGACAGAGATAAAAAATATTAAATGCATTTTCAATACATAAAGACAAAAGTCAGTATGTAGTGTTGAAAACAACAACAAAAACCCAGGTTTTCTTTCTGAAGGGATTCATTCTTCTTTTTAAAGATCTAATATAGTCAGGATATACTGTAACAGTTCACTCTCACTCTGCCAACTTGAACTACATTGAATGATCAAGGACTGATGTTCAAGGATGGAATCTGAATGGTGAATCTGTGCACAAGCTTTTGATATGCAAAACAAAAGTGAGGCGGATATTTCCAGCAACTCTCTACAGAAGAACATGAAAGTAGTGATGAAAAGAAGATTCAGGTAAGGGTTGATGTGCGGGGGCTCCACTGATTTAATATGTGCAGGACATCGAAGGTGTTTGTCTTCACCAAAGACAGAAAGCATGCATCACTGTAACAGAGGAGGATGGCTGTCTTGAGGGAATTCCTGCCTTATTTCCATTCAAAAGATGAAATGAAATTTCATTTTTGACTTTTGACTTGTTTGGCAAGTTTAGGGTTGGCTGCTACTGCTCTGACTGGAGGAGGAGATATATTCCATCAATGGGGGAGGTGAAGATGAGTTATTGAAGAGAACACCATGTCAACGAACTGAGGATCCAGGGTTGCTTTTGTGGAAGTAGCACTTATTTGAGCTCTGTGCACCCCTAGTCAAGTCCCGCTGGAATTATTAATAGAGAAAAATCAATTTTTGATTGACACATTTCTTCTTATTACATAAAAAAAGAGAACATATAACCTTATTTATAACAACAGATGCACCTGTGCTGAATGGCATCCAGCCTATCATCCTAACCATGACGTCACAAATGCAAGCACGATGGTGATTAAGTTCTTTCAGTTTAAGTGGAGAGTTCGACACTTATCTCATCGGATATGAAACCTTTAGATCGTTATTGAAAGATGATTTATATACAACTATGAACAAAATTAACGCAATTCTCTGAATCCCAGTGCATCCGTGCTGCAATCATACATCAATTGATGTGACAGGATCTTTAGAAATGAATAAACCTCCGCTGATGATTGACAGCCTGTGTTAGGCATTTGAGGAAGACTGTTGAGAGCCCACCATCCCCCCCAGGAGCTGTGGAGTTTATTGTGGGAACCAGCAGCCGAGGAGGAGTGAGTGGATGTAAGAGAGTTCAATCCATCTGATCCTTCACCTCCAGAAACACAGTGAAGCAAACAACCCGTCAATATCTGCTCATCATCAAGAAATCACGTTGGAGATTAGGATTATGAATGCAGATGTCCCCTTTTGGTGATATTTAAATGTGTGAGACAAATCAGTGTCTTCCTAACAAAGATAACTGAATCTCTGTTTGGTCACTAAATTAATAAAGCAGAAGAAGAAACTCTCTACCAACAACAAAGTCAATGTTACACAACTGCAGCATGGCAAATTGACCACCGAGTGTAAGTTACCAATTCAACCACCAGGGGGCAGCATGGTGAAGGAGGGCTCTCCACTACATTATTCAGATGCTCACACATGCAGACACGTATGTGGATTAACAACCGCACCACACTCATACATACATGACATACACAATTATACATATATTCACATTTCTTTCAGCACTCATCTGTGATGTTGCTGCATCATTTGTTATTATATGTGCAGTGTTCTCATTATCATGTTGGTTAACGCAAATTAACATGTTGCATAATTGATACTGCTTTTTAACACATTACAATTACATAAATTCAGTCTTTTAATGCATGAAAAAAGGTATTTTTAGCATGCAGCGGTGCTGCATAAATCAAGATCTTCCCATATGTAATTAACGCAGAAGGGTGTAATCACAGAGCGAAAACACAGAACGGGCATTGTGTCTGAAAATACTTTTCGCCGTGCTGTTACACCCATCTAAATAACATATGGAGCCATCTTTGTTTCAGCAGTATCACTTCATACATGTGAATGACATACAAAACATCACTGTGGATGTTGTGATTGACAGAGAGGAGGCCCAGTAGTTCCAGTGTATAAGTACGCCTGTGGTGTGTGTATATGCAGGTCTGTGTGAAGCCTGCTGTGACAGGCCAATAAGAGCAGGGCAGGCAGAGCAGGGGAACGGTGGGCAAGCCAGATAAACACACAAGAATGTGAGGCATCCTCTCATAGCCTATTATAGAGAGAAAGAGAAGACACGGGGGAATGCAGACGAGGGAAAGGATAAAGATATAGTGAGATTGAGAGAGAGAGACAGAAAGGCAGGGTGGGGGAACAGAGGAAGAGGCTGAGGTAGATAACAAAGAGAGAAGGAAAGAAAGCAATATGCCAGGTATACACGAGGGAACACAAAGAGAGAAAGAGAGGGAGGGAGGGAGGTGGAGAAAGGAAGTGGAGGCAGAACCAAGCCTGGAGGGTGTGAACAAGAGAGGGGAGGATAGAGATGGAGAGATAGAGATTGTGGGTGGCTGATAACGAGAATGCACCGGGGATGTAGATGGTCTCGGTGCCAGCTGGCACATTCCTGTCGTCCACTTCCAATGCCCCGCAAGGCAAAGAGATGAGGTACAATTAAAAGTGTGATAGCCGCCAATCCAGCTCTTCTCTTTATCTGAGAGGATGAAAGGCCTCTGTCTCTCTCTCCTTCCCTCTACCATCATGTCTCCTGCACTCCCCTCTCCATGTCCTTCCTCTGAACCGGCTTTCAGATAACAGGCAGAGAGTGAGAGGATCAGACAGCTTTTTGAAGAATGTGAACGTGTACTTGAGTCTGGTTTTTAGGGAACCTCCTTGGGGACAGTGAATATGTGTGCGTCTGTGTGTGGGTCTTGTGTTTACAGAGTTATGTAATCATACTGCTGCATGATTGAGTTAATTTTACTAATCTCAATACTGGCAAAAAACTGAAAGATGGGTTTCAAATCTCATTCATAAAAATCATAAAAATAATCCGAACATTTAACTGACTGTGAACACTGTGTGATTGATCGAGTTATCCAAGAGGCATTTTTGACAACATGAATGTAATTCAAAACAAAGCGAGAAAAGTTGATGGCATAAATCCCACCTAGTCTTGTACATTAATTTTTTAAGGGGGAGGTAAGTTTGCCAACTCTACATGCAGGCTGAAAACAAGAACTTGCAGCACATTTTGATTATTTTTTAATTACTGACATTACTTTCTTAATTATTCATTTGGTCTAAATAATGTCAGAAAAATAGAAAATAGTGAAAAATGCCCATCACAATTTTTCAGAGTCCAATGTGACGTCCTTAGTAAGAGATTTCATTATTTTTAACGTGGTCTCATTATAACATATGATGAGACATACTAGTTTTGAACTGCCTATGGGAAAAAGGAATATGTAAGAGTCTGTCTGTTCTCAATTAAAAGCTCAGTTTTCGTTGTCTTACACATCACGTGGCATTTCTTTCCTCCGACTAAAACCTGTCATCTATCGTTTCGTCTCTCACGTGTGTGTATCTCACTCGCACAAGTGGCAACAAAATTGTATTGCACAGATTCGATTGGCTGAGTAGCATAACAGAAGATTGTCTGATGAATGAAGTTCGTTTGTGAATTTTCTGGTTACTAAACATATGATACAAATGCTGCACTACTGAAAACAGACACACTCCATCAAAATGTTATAATATGAAACAATTTATCAGCTTTAGGTGTGGGTCCTGATAGGATGGCGGCCGGGTACCTAAAAATGCTTTGTTTACAATCATGTGAGACAAAAAAAGAGCAGCAAATCCACACAACTAAGAAGCTTTAACAAGGGAATATCTGGCATTTCTGCTTGAAAAAAATATTGTTAAAGTTACTAAATGATTAAAATAGTTGGAGATGTTTTTCCTGTTGATCGACTAACTGTTTCTGCTCTCCAGTCTCCCTGAAGAAACTCTAATGTGGTATTAAGTTTGTGGAATAAATATTCTAAATCCCATTTTCTGCCACAGCAGTTGTTTCCAGGCAGAGTGCATTTGCCAGAAGCCTAAAAAAGTTGCCCTACATCTCCATGACTTTCAGAAGAGAGGAACTATCTCCTGGTACAACATGAAACAAAAGCAACCACTGATATTCTGTCCATAAATGTCAGAGGTTTCATTTTCTTACCAACATCCTTCTCCACATGCTCTCTGTGGTTCAGCGCTGAACACTTGGTGACTTTCAGTTCTCACTATTATTAAGTTTAAAGACAAACCAACCAACTGGCACTGATAATGAGCGGCCAATTATCCTTTTCATCTGCCAGACTGAAAGCCAGGCGTGTGATGGGTATCAAGGGTATTATGTGGGGAAAAAATAGAAGCGTGAATGGCAGCTAAGTTGTCTGCTGTCCCTCACCTCAACCAGCTGCATGAGGTTCTCAAAGTACTCCTCCTCGTCGATGGTAAGCTTGCCGTTGTGGTAGATGATGCGATAGTGCTCCACCTTGCCGTCGCAGCTGACGCACAGCGTGTAATCGCCGGGGTAGTTGGTGCTCTCTCTCACCAGGAACAAGCCCGTCTCCGGAGGGTAGAGGAGTCGCTCGGCCTGCTCTCGAGTTATCTTCCCATGAAACCAGCTGCAGAAAGGGAAGATGGGCAGAAAGACAGTGACAAGACAGTGAGAAAAGGGAATAATTTGGAAAACGATGAAGAGAGGATGTAGATGGAGAACAGGAAATGAGAAGGGATGAAAAGTGAAAGGATAAAGAATTACGGAGGAAGAAAATGAATCAGATATCAAAAAATTGCAAATGGGAACAGAAATTGACAAAAACTGACATTTAGTGTTTGCATAGCAGACACACACACCAACACACACACACAGACACAAGTTGATGTAACAATTGTGGACTTTTAAGAGACAAGTCTGATTCAGAGACACAACATGTGACAGTTCTTGTGAAAAACAATCGAACTCCTCATCTGCTCTGTGTCACTGCTAACAACACCAGATAGGCCTAAATCCTTCAACACTCCCCACAACAGATCACACAGGTCATTTTCACTACACTTCTGAAACAGACACAAGGATCCACGCATCACGGTCAGTCGCCCACTTATTAAACGAGAAGTGAAAAACAAGACTGTGGCGATAATGGGAAGCTGCCAGCAGCACTTCCAGTCATGTTCAGCTCGAGCAGAGGGCGGGGTCGCCTCCACTCCTGGAGCTGGTGAGAAAGTACCTGAACCCAAACAACAGGAAACATGGTGCTCACAAACACACATGAACACACACACAAGGAGCCTGAGGCAGAGTCGGAAGCTGACAGGCAGGCGCTGCAATAACAGGAAAATGCAAAAAAGTGCTCAGACGAGGTAGTGGTGGTGTAGGACAGAAACGAGTCACCCACTCTTGGCTGGGGACAGGGAGACCAAGAGACGGGCTGACTCTGACTACATATTTAAAACATTTCGTCAACTCAGGATTCTGCTGAGATAAAAGCTGTTGAGAGTTGTGCTGGCTTTAACGTCCTCTAAGAACAAATAAAGCTCTTGCTTTGCTGACTGCGTAACCCTGCTTCCACCTCACCATATGGCCTGGTGGGTGTATCTATAGGCTGCTAATGGATGGATTAGACAGCTGCATTACAGTGAGTGCATTTACATGCACATTACTAAAGTATTTTTGGATCACATTCAGAATTTGGTGTGTACATGGAACAGAGAAACCTTCAAATATTAATATCCTTGTTCAATCATATCTTATAATACAATATTGTATGATTTCCAATTATTAATGTTGTCATTCATATATTTCTTATTTATATATACAACACCAATTCCAAAAAAAGGTTGGGATGCTGTGTTTTAATTATACACTCATTCTGAACTTGATGCCTGCAACAGTTTTCAAAAAGGTTGGGACAGGGGCATGTTTACCAGTGTGTTACGTCACTTTTGTTTAATACAACACACAGTAAGCATTTGGGAGATGGGTTTGTAATGCAGACAGGCTGATCTAATAACTGCATTTTGATGAAAACCACTGTGTTCTACCATGTGCAGAATGTGGCTTAGCATTGTCTTGAATGGAATAAGCAGGGTCGTCCCTGAAAGAAATGTCTTCTGGATGGCAGCATATGATGCTCAAAAACCTGTATGTACATTTCAGTATTCATGGTGCCTTCACAGATTAGCAAGTTACCCATGATGCCATGGGGACTCACACACCCCCATATCATCACAGATGCTGGCTTTAGAAGATTTTTGGAAATGGAGTTGTACTTTTAGGACTGAGACAGCCTTGCATTGCAAGGATGCATTTCATTGCATTTGAATATACTATTGTTAATTTTAATGTATATGACAATAAACTAACTGGAAGTTGTATTACCACTGAATGAATTGTAACCTATAATCTGCACATGTTTAAGTGTAATGTATCTTAGATATCCCAATAAAATTAAGTTAGACAATGACAATATTTTTGTCCACACTGTTTATAATTTTAATATGAATCAACTTTGGCCTCTATGGACCACTGGTCCGAAGCTTAACCTCACCATCATCCGAGCAACCTCAACCACAAAACAAGCAATGTATCTTCTTATGACCCTCCCTGTGTAAAAGGTCACATTAGCTGCACACAGTAGCAGCCTAC
Source organism: Plectropomus leopardus (assembly GCF_008729295.1). Lineage (NCBI taxonomy): Eukaryota > Metazoa > Chordata > Actinopteri > Perciformes > Serranidae > Plectropomus > Plectropomus leopardus. Next base: position 32,119,382 of record NC_056463.1, read on the forward strand.
AGGGTCTCTCTATCTGCCTTGGCTAGTGAATAGATGGTAATCAACGGCTATAATTGATTTAGCCTGTTTTCCTGCCTCCGTCACTTCCTCCTCCTGCTCTTCATACTCGGCCTCCTCAGACAGCAGAGGCCCTTGTGGCAAAGGAGCTTAATACGGGTTGAGTTGATTAGATCAGTGCAGGCAGCTTCTCCGATGGACAGCAGCTCCTTAACTCCCACTAATCCGAGAGCAGGCGCCAAGCGTGGACGGCCCAGAGACACACATAGCCCTTTGGTGGACACACACTAGCTGCCCTGTCCACAATAATTAACTGCAGTTTTTATACATTACATCATGCTGAAATAAGAGGAGGCGCAAAAATGTGGTCAACAACCTGATGGTGGACAACAGGGGAGGAGGACAGCAGGGTTAAATCTCTCCCCAGCTTATTTAAGGGGGTGGTGCTGTTCTGTGTGATAGATATCTGCCACAAGGGGGCAGCAGAGAGAGCAAGCTGTTAAATGCCAGGGAGGGAGGGATAACTGTATCTGCTGCTGAGTATCAATCGGTCAGGGCGAGAACGGGGACAGAGGACCACAGCTGAACCCTTATGTAACTCAAAGGAGAGGGAGAGGTCTTCACTGAGACATCTGTTAGCGATTCACAACTAAATCAACAAGTCCCTGTGGGTTACAGCTAATGGCTCCAGACGAATGACTTCTGATGACTCCAGCGTTTTGAGAAGGAAAAAAAAAAAATCAACAAAAAAAACCACTTAACTGCGCAGTGATCTCAAGGGCAGCAGTAAGAACATGAGGTTAGCAAGTGTAACCATGCAAAATATTTGAGAGTCTAATAAATCCTTTAGTTGAGATCAAAGAGATGATTTATTCTGTAGTATTGACATTACTCTCAATTTTCTCCCAACAATGAAAGACATTTATATGAAAAAAATTCTGTGAAAAAACTGACTTTTTGTCAGACTACATGGGTAATTGCATTATCAATCAATATGAGCAGCTCGAGGTGAAGTTTAAAGGGACAGTTCTGAATTTTTAAGGAAGGGTTGTGTTGGGTACTCATCTAAAGTCAGCATATTGCATGCAGTAGATGTAAGTCAGCACACCTCCAGTTTGGAGAAGCAGGCTGAAGTCCAACATGGAAGCAAAGCAACGTACTGCTGTCGATAGGGGTTGGCAACAAAATGTATTTAAGCAACCTAAAAGAGAGTAAAAGAGTCCTACCACTCAAAAGAAAAAAAACAAAAAAACAAAAACACATTAGTTAAAGAGTACACTACATTGAAAGTATTTTCACTGCTTCACTCTTGCATCAGACAGCCCATTCTGACTGGCAAGCTATTAACGGCTTCAGTACCTCATCTATGCTCTTCTCAAAGACATCAGACTCCATAAAGAAAAACGGTAATTAAAAAATCTAAACATGGGAGTTTCTGCTTCACTTCTGTTTCAATCAATTAGTTAGTTTGTGCTATTGTGTGACTTTGGACAATTTGAACTAACCCTTTTTAAAACCATAACCACAAAGTAACACAAACAAAATAACTGCTTGAGACAGCAGCTCCTATGTTCAGCAATGTTTAATCACTGATTTTCTCAATGGAGTTTGGCTTTGAACAGAGTGATAGCTTTATTATCCAGTTGGAAATCACTCTCTGACATTAAGGTAACGTGGTGAAAATACTCTAAATATAGCATACACTTAAACTGATAGACTTTTTTAAGTGTGGCTAAAATACATTTTGTTGCCTAACCCTCCACAGCCATAGCTTCTATGGCAGACTCCTGCCTGCTTCTCCAAACAGGGGGTGTGCCAGCTGACATCTATAATATGTAATACACTGACTATGGATAAGTTCCCCAAACAACCCCACTCAATAAAATCTAAACTATTCCTTTAATTTAATCAGAAATCCAGAAAAGTCAGAGCTAGCATTGGAGTATAACAATTCTTGCAGTTGTTGTGTGTTTGAAAAGGCCTTATAGCTGCACAAGGCTAATTTACAGTTACCACTGGGCCTCTTCAGACCACACACATCAACATGCCAGAGCTGAGTGACCCAGTGACCATGCTCAAAATGGTGCAGACAGGCAGCATGAGTGGTGGCAAAGGGAGAGGTTAAAGCTTTCAGCAGCAGTTGATGAAGTGCGACAAAGAGGGTCAAAAGTCTGTTTAAATGTTTCCTGCCAACAGCATGTTACAGTGGCATACCATCAACTCTATAAGCACTGTTGAACTAAAGACTCCCGTGCTTATGACAGATCTGTGTTTATGCAGAGAACACACTTAACAGTCTTCTCTATAGATGCACAAAAGTAGAAACACTGATAAACTTAGATAAATGTTTTTCAAGTATGGGTCTGACTTTCCGACTGCTGTTTTCATTTCCATACAGTTGATGGTGGAACACACTGCATCACTCCTCCCAGAAGAGCGACTTCTTGTAATCCTACATTTCCTCGCATCACCGAAACACTAAAATTAAAAACTCCTTCTAATCTCTAAAGTTGAAATACTTGTTTATTACCACTTGAGGGATGAACACAAATGCTTTGACAACTTTCAGATGACAACATCTCATAGCTATGTGACGATGCTGCAGCAGCCTGTGTGCTCTCGGCTTTCCTGTCTTGCTTCATTTGCATATGTCTCTCGTTATGTTTTCCTCTTTTTTTAAATAGCTGCCGTTTCAAAGAGCCTGATTCAAATGCAGTGTGCAGCTGGTCCTGGCCTCTGTGGCAGCCAGACATCGACAAGAGAAGACGCAGTACAAACCAAGATAGTGTAAAAGATGGAATTTCCATCTTTTGATGTTTTTCCCGACTTTTGAAATCAACACATTTTCCCTCACTGCGGGGAACAGAAGTGAACGGGGGTACGACAACTTGTTCACACACTTATAAAGGAAAGACAGCATATGTGGAAAATGACAAAGACAAGGATGTGGAAGACACTGAGCTCAAATTGTTATTTTAATCTCTGCGTATTGCGTATCATTGTGTTTACTGTGCAATTATATTTCCAAAATACTGTTAACAGTCTTCAGTTATATATCGTATAGACTAACACTGCCTCTATAATGCTCACACAATAAAAAAAAGTTTACATGGACTTAAACATGGGAAATCATTTCTAGAATTATGGGTAAACAAAATAACAGTATAATATTTATTTTTCAAACACATAGTTTGAGTGTTAGTGTATGTTTCGAAATATATGCGACATTTGAGAAAGACAAACACACAAACACAGTAATTTGGGGTTTCTCCTCCATTACCCATCTGATACTTACGGCATAAGACTGAGCTTCCCTCCTGACTTGACTCCTTCCCTTTTCTGGACATAGTTAGCCGGGATGGTGCCCTCTCTGCCCACTGTGTTCCTCGCTCTGTACCAGTTGGGATCCTGAGACAGCCAAACACACAACAACAAAGCCTTAATACTAGTGCTAAGATCTGAGGTGTGCTACCGAAACATTCTGTGGCTGAGGAGCATTTCTGTCCCCCATGTCCCTCTCTAAACACAGTGAGTTTGGAGCACAACTGAAGCAGTGGGGTTAGACACCTACAGTACTTTACATACAGTGGTCAAAGGATGCAGAGATGTACTTAAAAACCACTGGCTCAATTGCATACTTGTGGGCATTTTTTTTGTGGCAAGCAGAACTCCTCCAGATCTCCTTGAGCTAAGACACACCCGCTGACTGGGGATACAGAGCTTTCTAAGCAAATTGAGTTCACTGTTTTTTTTTTTTGCAAGATGATAGAGTGTGTCCTGTAGCTAGTTTTGTGCCTTGTTTGCCTACAGTACTTATGCTAACTGCATATTTCTTTCTGACGGTAAGAAGCATGGCTGTTGATACATTTATTTGTTTGGACAGCAAAGGGTAAGCTTTTGGGTCATAATTTAACATTAAATTAAATTCAGATTGCAACCAGTTGAAACTTCTCCAGCTTAGAATTCCTTCATTGGTCATTGTTCAGGAGGTTTTCATAAGAGCCAAATTCTCCGCAGAGGTCTCCTCTTCTCCAAAAACAAGCGAACCCAGTGATTTAAATCAGTAAAAACACAGAATTAACAACAATAAACACCACATAAAAAAAAAAAGTGTTTTCAGGGCCTGAGGGGCTTCTACTTACAGAAGCCAACTCGAAATGCAAAAGGGCCTATTTAGACACAGTGTTTGGTTGTGCCAGTATCTGTTCTGGGCAACTGTACAAACATGGTGGTGCGACATGGCAGTCTCCATAAACGAGGACCCACTCCCAATGTAGATATAAACTTCCCATGACAAGGTAACTATAACACAATGATTGTTAATTTCAGGCGATTATACACCACAGAAAATATACTATATATATATATATTATATAAAATAATAAATAAGAAATAAATATTTCCCCTAAATCCTACACACTGGACCTTTCAGACAGAGGTCACATTTTAACATAGATACTGTAGCCCAAAAAGACATTAACACAGTGCTTACAGTTATTAGTGTTGTTCTTTACTGAAATCCTTTTTTCCTCTGTAATCATAAAAATAAGTTGTTTTCTGGGACATAAAAGAAAATGTGGGACACGAAGAATAGTAGAGACAACTTTGGCTGTGCTGGTGTTGAGGTGGGTTGTGGAAAAGTGCACATTTATCTGTTGGGTAAATAAATTATCTACCTGAGTACAAGGTTCCAATGTCAGAAAAACAAACAAAAAACATGGAAAAAGAGAGCTTGGCTTTCTACATGTGACTGCTTTTGGGCATGTTTTTTCTGTTTCAGCCCATATGAGACCATATTTGTTGCTTTCTGAAGCAAGATAAAGAGAACAAGGTGTCGATAACAGGTCTTTTATTTGTGGTGGAGTCTCCCCTTCAGGTGCAGCAGTTTGTTTGACAGTTCTGAGGAAAGTTATGTTGGAGCTGATCCTTCAATCCAGCTTTCTAACTAGATTATTTATGTTAAAATGTTTGCATGGAAACATGGTGTTATAGGAGAAGTGTGTCCTTTTCAGAATAAATCAATGGCTAGTGAAAGTGTCGCGAGCGTAAGGTCGAGCAAGAGAGTGGCAGTGAACATGCTCATTGCAGAGACATGTTTGTGATAGGAGCAGAGAAGACAACAGTAAAGTTTTCTAGTAGTGTGCAACCTGGAAGTCAGCATCAACTTCAGCCCTGGAGGCAAAACAAAGTTTTCCCTGAGCTTCCTGAATAATGATCACTTGGCCAGGATAGCAGCTTTGAACATTTAGTACAGTGTGTCACATTTCCAATATATTCCAAACCACCTGCCTACTTACCCTGGTGGCTCCGATGATAGTCAGTAAATCTCCTTTACAGAAAGGCAGGTCCTGTTCGTTGGCAGTCTGGAAGTTGTATTTGGCTACACACTCTGTGCCAGTCGACCATGGTGCCTACATCAAATTAGACAGACAGTAACATTAATTACAGTGGGGCGACTAATTTTAGTCTGAAGAGTTGATCTGAGATATTTGTGACAGACGTGTTACAACACACAGCAACAGAGTCGTAAACAGAGGTAACAGGGCACTGAGGGTTGGCATTAAAATAATAAAATGGACAGCAGGTTCTATTTTGTGGTTCAGTCACTGACACCAAAGCATCCCTGCAAGATGGTGCGATGGTGGACTCTTTGTGGAGATGCTTTTCTCACGTTTGTGTGATTTTCTTCCACGTTGCAAAGGACATGATTCATTGTCTGCTGTGAATGTGTTTGTCCTCTAAAGTTAGCTACTAAACACGCAAGAAAACTGGAGCTAATGAAGCAAAAAGCAAACAAATTGACTCTCTTAACAGCCATTTAAACACAAAGCAGAGGAATAAAAAGATACGTCAAAAAGGACGTCATTTTACATGGAAAAAGGCATTTATAGCGTATCTGCAATTATTACCGCTAAAAACTTCATCCTGCACGTTTAAAGCACATGATGATATTTCAAAAATGACACTGACTGCACGCACATTGGTGTGACACAGATCCCTGGAAATAATCCATCTCTGTGCATATGCATGCTAACACCACCCACTTCAAAGTCAGATTAGCCCTGGGTGGTTGTATGAATCTTGGCATGACGCTGAGGACACACACACCGCACTTTTAAGGCAGAGAGCAGGAATTACAGAAGCAGTGACGTTGAGGGAAAAAAGGGAAAAAGTGTCTATACTGGGCCGCAAACTCTAAAACCAAACCAACAGGAAGGTTATTCCTTCATTTTATGTATTAAGGCTGATAATTTTAGCCAAAAAAATCCCTGCCACAGAACCTACAAAATACCAGTAACTAGAATTACAGTCTCACGGTTGTATGCCTCTTTGGACCAGTCAGGTTGCAGTTACAGTTTACATCCATGTCTGTCTACCCATGGCAGCTGACAATGCTTCAGATATGAATGCTTCTGCAAAAGAAAAACAAATTCTAAAACATGGATGCTTCAAACACATTTTTAACCTGGCAGCACAGAAGATCTATGCAACTGGCACAGTTCCAAGCTGTGCACCTCCGCTTTCGGTTATAATGTTAAATCGAAATGTTTTTGCAGAACATTACGATGTCACAGTGAAGCTAACCTTTGACTTCTTTTGGATATAACATGTCATCACTTTATCATTTTATTTATACATTTGTGTGAAATTTTGTCCGAATTAGTCTATGAATTCCTGAGTTATGGCCAAAACATGTTTTGTGAGGTCACAGTAACCTTTGACCACCAAATTTTAATTAGTTCATCCTTGAGCTCAGGTGGAAATTCACACCAAATTTGAGGAGATTCCGCGAAGTCCTTTGTGAGTTATTGTGTTAATAAGAACGAGACAGACGAGATCACAGTGACCATGGGCCAATAAACATCAAAATCGAATCAGTTCATTGTTGAGTCACAGAGGACATTGTGCTAAATTTCAGGAAATTCTCTCAGTGTTCTTCAGATATTGCGTTCACAAGAATGAAGCAGAAGGATGGACGGACAATCCAAAAACACAATGCCTCTGGCCACGGCTTTCACCAGCGTACAGGCATAAAGATACAGATACTGCATTCTGCCTTGGTATCATCTTGTGAGGTGAACATGAGGTATCTAAATCCAAAATGTGTTTATCTATTTGAGCTTTTTTGTTTAACACAAATAACTTTATTATATTTTTATTTACAGTCCATAGATTAGAGGATTTAAAAGGACCTCTGTTTTAAGGGGTGGATGACTGTCAGTCAGTCACTCTGGGATTAATATGGCTTTACTGTGGCCATCTCACTGGCTAGTTATGGTGTTGCTGTTACTGCAGTTTGTAGGAGACAAATAATGGGCTAAATACACATAATGGGTGGGAGTTGTATCAAATAGCAAGAACAAACAACCCTCCAACATAAACTTTGTGTTTTACGTGTGCTGTGCATTACATTTTCATCCCCACTGCTGTCCTGTACAAGATCATTGACTGACCTTTGTCCTATGCCTAATAGGAAAGTCCCTCTGTGAACCCTCAAAAGATATATGTGAAATTATTAACATCTATGCACTCAGATGGGACAACTTGCGCCTCCATTAATTGTGTGTTTAGCTTTGTGACTTCTAGTATTTTCTTGTGCAGTTCCACCCAACTGAGCATAGGTCTAATCAACCAGAAAGAAAATAATCAAAATCCCTCTGTGGGTTTTCAGTGTCTCCTAAAAAATAAATATTCTGTGCTTTCTGTGAGGGACATTGCCTGTTTTTTTTGAATGAAGTTATAATACTTTAGTTGTTGCCTCAGAGTTTGCCTTACTGAAGATTTGTTAAAAGGCTAGCTGCTCTCATTGTCAGTCACTCTGAATACTGTAAATGTGGCAGCTACATGCCTAAAATACAAATGTAAATGACAGCGAGGATAAGGATGCTTTGTGTATCCGCTTTGCTCTCTCACATCAGTACAGGGGGTGTGATCAAAAACAGCACAATAGAGGGAATGAGATGAAACGAGAAAGCCAGAGTACAAAGCAGCAGGTGTGAGTGAGCAGGTAAGGTCCTCGCACAAGCTGCTTTATTCCTGACAACACGCGGTACAGCTGAATGTGTCGGATGCAGCCTCAATCAAAACTGCATTATGAGTTTGAACCACTGGTGACGACTGTAACTAAGGGGGTATGTAGATGCAGAAAAAAAAATGAGTTCATCCACTCTTATTAATTTCCAGTTGGTCACTTGAACAAATGGACTTTATGAGAACTGGTTTTGCTGGATAGAATGTATTGTTGGGGATATTTCCTTGAGGATCTTAAGTAATTTAAAAGAGTAGCCTAGTGCAATACACAGAGCAACTGGGGAAGAAAACCAATGGCTATATTTAGCCTGAAGCTGGATTCACATATTTTAGAGCCAACACAGGCTTTTCCCGTGTGTGCTTCCTAAAAGAAAAGTGTCGCTAATTATTAAGTTTTGTTAAAATCTGATGTCTGAAAATTGTACATATTGGAGGCAGGGTTCCTACTGCTTAAGGCAAGTTAGATGTAAGACTTTTTAGAACGTTTTTAAAGCCACTCTTAATTAAGTTTCAGACCAATTTTTTTTTTTTTAACCCAAATTAAAAAAGGACAATTTTGTTTTGCCCAGATGCTTACTGTAACAAAAACATGACAGTTAAAAAAGTTAGATTATCTACATCAAATGTTAAAAAAAACTCGTTTTAGAGTGGATCACAAGGAAGACAATGAACATATATTATCATAAAGGTATCTATTTACATTAACCAACAGAAGTGGAAAAGATCCAGGATTTTTGGCCAGTTTTCTGGATGATTTTTGTGTTTCTCTATCTGCATGTGAGATTCATCTGCTTCCCATCATGACGAGTTTAGGGAAAGTAATTTATTAAATGATTTTTTAAAAAAAATGTTATTTTGAGATTTGACAATGCAAAACCAGAAAAAAAGATTATATTATATAAATTATATTATATAAAATCCCACTTCCAATGTCTGAGTATTTGAAATATTAATTTAAGTCAATTTAATACCAATTAAGGCCTTTTTTGATCAAAACTGCCTTTTAAGACTTTTCAAGGATTCGTGGGAACCCTGATTGGAGAACAACTGTATCTACTATTTCATCATTACCTGACATCCAACTCACCTCCTGATTGACTTAGTAAGTCATTTTGGTTTACTGTATTTGTTGCTCAAGGGTTTTTCACCATATGGCTGGATGCTGATAGATGCACAACACAACTAAATCTGAGCCTTTTGGTCACAGGTTGGTAAGAAAGACAATAGGTCACACTGTGCTTCCTCTCAAAATAGTCTGGGTCAAAAAAAATATTGTGACCGCTTGACCTACAGAAACCCACTGTGTAGTTCTAGAAACACACAATCAATATCCACAATGAATCCATAATGCATTTATGATGCTATAAACCAGAGTTTTTTGTCAGGGTCTCGAGGCTGAATAATCTGACATGATTATTGGTTGTGGCATTACAGCATGAACTATTAGTTTCAGCTGAGATTCACTATCAAAAACATTACGCAAACTAACAAGACTCAAACCATGAGAAAATTAAATTCAATTAATTAATTACAGCTGGACACTGAATTTCATCATTTTATGTGAATACACTTCCACAAGAGTGTAACAGTTTTAGTGTGTTAGTTGGATGCCGGCCTTGATCTTTTTAAATTCCAAAAAAGGTGATGTTTTTAAATTGTTCTCCTGACTGTAGTGGTGCACTGTGGTGTGACAGATTAATAACAGCCCAGATCAATAAGGACATGTGAAGGCAGGAAGCAAGGGAGAAAGTAATCCTGCTCTGAAGCTCGCACATGAGAAGCATTAGTTAAACCACTGTGACAGTCAGGTAATGTGAAACCACTAAAACTGAGCCGGACACACTTTGATGGATGTGTGCTCACCAGCCATGTGCATTTATACATCACTGCAGATATGAGTTCCTTTCAGCACCTCTGTGTTCTGCACGTAGTCCCTCGCATGTGCATGCGTGCTCACATTTGTGTACGTGTGTGTGTGTTAGCTGATCTTTTTTCCATCGAGCAGTCTCAGAGAAACAGGCACACATTACGGGAAGGTATTAAGGCTGGGCAGTAAGGCCAAAAACTTATATCACGGTATATTGTGATTATTGGTGAGTAAACATAAAATAGATGCATTTTTTTCCATATCCTCTCAGTATCTGTTGTGATGGGTGTTTTCTGATTATCTAATAATAAAAAATGGCAGAGTACATCCCACATACTGCTAAAACAATAAGTTGATCAACTGAGAGGAAATTAATGACAAACAATTTGAATAATTGACTCATTAGCAAATGCACCAATAGTTTTCTGATTTCGGCATCTCCAGTGTGAGGATTTGCTACTTTTTGATGAATATAAACTGAATGCCTTTTGGCTTGCATTGTTGGTTTGATAAAACAAGGAATTCCAAAAGCTGTCACACTGGGACTGTTTTATGTCATTTTATAGACCAAGTGGTTTTACAAAAAAAAATAAGGTGATTAATTGGTTTTGGTCAAAATCATTAGTTGCAGCTACATCCATAGTTCACCTTTTAACTTTTACATTCCTTGTTAAAATGGACTGAGTGTGTTTTTTTTTTATTTGCACTGACACGTCTACTCATGAAGTATCTTATCAAGTTGGTATATGTACACATGATCTCTCCCAAATTGTTAATAGTTCTAAAATTTCATCTCAGGAAAAAAAACAACAAACCCTGTGCAGTAAGGGAAACTGAACTATATATATATTAGTGTATGTTCTCTACCATTTAGTGCTGTCCAGAAAAATAAAGAATTTCAACAAAAAAAAAATGGACTGAGTGTGTCTTCATGTAGGTGAGGTGGAGTGCAGATTGCATCTTCCTTATGCTGGTGTGACTGCTAAGAAGCCAACAGCTGCAGAAGCTGCTTATCCTGAGCAACTTTGTGTTTAGATGTGTGTAAAATATTGAGGGGGTAGTGCTTAAAAATAATTGCCTACCTGTGCACCTGAAAAGCTGTAAACTGAGTATGTAAATGTGAACCAAAACTTTGTGCTTGACTTACATGCATCCCAGACATGGTGAAGGGAATTGGGCAGCAGGTGTCCTCAGGCAGGTAGCGGTCACTGTTCAGCTAGTACCATCAGAGCTGTAACAAAAAGAGCAAAGCATTAGAAATACATACAACAATCCGTCAGAGGATAAATGCAAGCTATATTATTTCCCTACACTACAGAAAAAAAAACTGATTTTTCTTTGTGTGCAAGATGCGTATGCAGGCCATTGTTTAAAACCCCAATAATGAGTCCTAAAACCAGGAAATAACTTAGCAGCCCTTCCAGTTCCCACTTTTCAAGGACAATTAGTTTTTTGAATGGGTTTTTGTTTAGAAGCCTGAAATAATGTCTGTGGTTGTAGAATTTGTAGTTGTAGAATTATGTACCATGACATGATTTGGCTATACCCTCCATGTAGAAAGCCAAATGAGCACATCACATACACGATGTGACCATTATGTCCATCAGTGTATCTTATTTGCATGGTTTACCTGTGAGGGTATGCTTCCTTTTGTATTAAGGCTGAAGACAGCACTACAGAGCCAGGACCAAGGGATAAAGAAATATATCAATATGTAGAACAGTAAAAAAAAAAAAAAAAACGCTCCGACCCCAACATAATAAGGTCATTGTGGTTCAGTTTTAGAAAGCCAGTGGTGCAAAACAAGCCTTAAATGTGCAAAATGTAAATGTAACACACATATGTATAATCTGCTACAGCAGGTTTACCAACTTTTTGTGACTCTAGTTCAATAACAATAAATGTAACAATCTCTGAAAAATAATTTTCTTTGACAACAAATCATCCAAAAACTCTTAAGGGTTTCCACACGTTGACATGGCACAGTATGCATATTTGCCTGAACAAAATGAATTTATGCAAATGTGACTCAGATTTCTATATAAAATATTGTGATTCCAAAAGGTACAACAACTCTTACCATCTAATCCAGCATCCCCATTTCTTTTTTTTTTTTTAATTTCTTCAACAAATAAAGTCAACTGCTGATGAAAGACAGCAAAAAATATACACAACTAGCTAAAAGGTGGCTTTCTAGCTCTTTTTTTATCTGATTTCTAGTAATATCCTACAGATTGGAAGCAAAATCTGAAATCCTGAACCTGGAAATGAGTAAGAGGCAGCTCTCTGGTGTTAGCCAAGTCTGCTGAGCATCTTGGTTTTGCAGCCAATAACTAGTCTTTAAAGGTGACCTTGATACAGCGGCAAAAAGGAGAGAGGGAGTGAGCTGCAGAGAGAGGAGGGGGGTAGAGTGAGAAAGAACCTGAGGATAAATTGTTAGTGATGAGAGAATAAACATACTGCCTCAGTATGCATCTAACAGAGTCCATGTATGGTGGAGTGTGTGTGCCTAGAGGAGCATGTGCATGTGAAAGTGTGTGGCTGAAACTGGGTGAAAGAATGTATAGGGTGTTGGTGTGAGTCTGAGAGGGTGTGTGTCTGCAGCGGTGCCTATATAGACTCATATCTGCGTGTGTTTTTGTGTGTTTTTGTGTGCTTTGAGTGTTTTTTACATGTCTCTTAAGCGCCACAGGGACGTTAAAAGGTTTTTTCATTTCTAATGTAATCCTTCATTGTAAACGGTGGTGGTAACTCAGTGGCAGTACAGCAAATATTGTTTAAAGGTGTAACAGTTAGTGGATACGGTCTCCCGCAGTAGCCTCCATTCAAAGCATCTCACTTCCGAACAGCTAAGAGAACAGGAAGTTGAAATGGGGAGGGAGGTGAATGAGGAGGAGGAAGTAGCTGACGCATGTTTTCCAAGGGCTTTGTACGAGGTAGGGAGGAGCTTCAGTTGGAGTCCAGTGTGAGCCTGTCACTGCCTCCCTCACTAGACTGATTACAGTAACTCATGTCAGAACAGATCAATAAACACAGCGAACAAAGCACTTGAGTATAATGCATAGCTCAATGATCCAAGCTGTGCTCTTTAACGTCTCCCCTCCCTTTGATTCCCCCTGCATGTCTGAGGTGTATACAATTAATAAGAGCCCATAGCTTTCTCTTTGATTAGCTCTGTTTCACGGTATTGTACTGTACTGAGTACTGAGCATGAGCCAGCTGCTTTCTGCTTACAAAATCACAAAGTGCTCTGTATAATTTTAGAGCCATGAAAATGATGCATCTCCTTCAGAGGGCCTGACTGCTGGCTAGCATACTCCCTGAGAGCATCAATGGCCAAGCTTCACAGCATATCCTGTGTTGAAACAGGAAACAGCCTAATTGCAGACCACTGCAGATCCGAATGCACACTGACAAGAGCCAAATATATCCAAGGCCAGCCGGGCTGCTCTGTCTGCTGCATCCAGAGGGCACCCGCTTCTCTCCCTTTGCCCATTCTTTACGTTCAGAGCAGCACTGCTGGAACAGGGCAGTGCGGCTCACCAACCCACAGCCACACTAGCTAGCCAACAGAGGAGAGACGACTGAGTGCTATTCTTATCTCTCTCCAGAGCTGAGGAATGCCTGCAAGCTATTCAAGAGCTTCAGCGTCACTGTGCTCACACCGTTCTCCTCAATATAGTCGAGTGGTGCTACGTAAAGCCTGTGAGTGAAAAGAATTCTTCAATTCAATTTGGCAAACAGTAGAGTAAAACCACCGTGGACACTTTGTCTACACTTCAATGAGTTTCTCACAGAGAAGAATAGAGTTCCAACACCCAAACGGAAAATGCATTGTGATACAATCCATGTTTGATGCCCTGAAAGAAGGTGTGGATACTCCTCCAGATTTTACACCACTGTATGATGCAACGTCACTCCTGCTGAGTATCTGTGAACAAACTTAAAGACTGTGTCCACACATACATTGGCACCGTGCCCCAAAAAAAGAAGCAGCGTGCTACGTGTGTTGCTACTGTTAATGGTCAGAGGACAAAATATGAACCTGGAAGTCATGTCTGAAAGCTTATCAGATGCCAAGAAGCTGCACAACAGTTTATATCCCTTCAAACAGGATTTTACAACTCTGACTTGCTCCTCTGTCTTGATGCTTGCTGTATAATATACGTATATATATAAACGGGAGAATTAGCAAGGCTCCATGGAGCAACGTATTTTACTGGGTGTGTGTGCTTTGCATCGATTAGGCCCGATCCCAGTACACCCCTTCCCCTACCAATTAGAGCTTATCACTCTGTTTTGAATCTAAGGGCAGAGTATCCCAAGTCTTGTTGGGATAGAGGTGTAGGATGAAGTGTTAGGGGTACGAGGATGTCCGGATGGCTGTGCACACAACAAAAGAAACTGAAAATGCATTTTCTTTGATAATAAAGGTTTTTAGAAATATGATAACTGTTGTATTATCTTAGTTCAGTGTTGTTTCAGGGTATTATCATCCTTAGCATAATAAAAAGAAATTGTTGTTTGCTGACAACTAACTAAATGTAACTAATGGGGTATGCTTATTATAAGCACTTATCTTAATTAATCATCGGTTAAATGAACAATCAATTCAATGAGATTTTTAAAAACATTAAAACTTTGCTTATACCAAATACATTTTTACAACATACATTTTTTCAATCAAAGCTCACAGCAACATACTGCATATACTCTGACAGCAAAAAAATTTCACATTCTTATCGCCAAATGAATCCATCATTGATTAATCATGATCATCATCAACATTAAATATTTTGGTGGATTTGTGCTTGACACATTTTTTTATATTTCCATGGCGTCATATGACATATGATGCCCGAAATTTAACCAAAGCCCAGTGGCGAGAGAGCAGCTTTGTTACTGCTTCGCTAATATCAGTGCATAGGGGCAAAGGTCACCAATGTTCTACTGAGCACTGCTTGTGGTCTAATTCTGATGCAGTGTTCTTTTGTAATTGATGACTTGTGACAACTGATAGCATGAAACTTAAGTTGTGAATGAATTGCAATGTCCTGACAACTACAAAAAGCTGCCTGTAGCCCAAGCGAGAAAAAATTCCACTGCAGAGGCCGGAATATTTGTGCAGTCAGGAAACACTCATCGCGATTGTTTAAGTAGATACCTGCATACCGATGATGTATCAGGGTCTTGAACGGCTGTCCCATTTCGGGGTACCCCTTGTTACTTTGTGCTGAGGGGCAATGAGGCACTCAAAAATGAGGGGTAGGGGTTAAAAAATGAAATGGGAGTGGGCCTTGGATTGGACAAAGCACTTCCAGCTGCAACAATTGAGCTGGAATCGAATGTTTTGCCAGACTGCTTTGCATTTTTTTTACTGAATTTAATTAGGAGCGTTACATGTTTTAATGCAGTGCTATTGTTGGTCTAAACATGGTCTAATAATTTGTATTCAAACCATGAAGATGGACTAGCTGAGTGCTTGACACCAACACTTGAATCTAAATGGTCTCATCTTTGTATGGCTCTTCATATGTCAGGGTCACACTTCAAAGTATACATTTGGCATTGTTATTCACTCCAGCTACCACATGTGCCACACATGAGTGGAGATCACTTCCTCTCCGCTCCCCACCTCCTCCTAATTTTCTCTTGCTGTGCAACAGGAGCTGATGGTGACAGTGTCATGGCAACAAACAGTGATGTAACGGCAGCCTTTGATGTAGCTCTTCCCAGAGTGCAGGCCTCTCTATTCTTTAGCTATGCCAGATGACAGTAATATGATTACTGTTGGTGTCTTATGTGCTATTTTCATTATAACTAGCATTGTGCTCTTCTTTAACTGTCTGCACGAGTCTTTGTGCTCCATGTCTGCCGCTGCAACCTCCTGCTCTGGATGTGCTTTGATGAATCTAAATGAAAGTGGTACAGTGAGTGTGGGGTCCTGTTGCTCATCTGCTATCTACTTTGTATCATCTCGTTTCACCACATTAATATTTCACTGCACTGTGCCTCTAAGACAGATTCCTGCATATTCATTATACTTTTGAGAACAAATCAATGTTATCTTTTGTTTCCATACCACAACAACATCCAGAATCCTGGAGCCTTGCTGTGCAAAAAAAAAACAAAGAACCCCAAAACAACACAGCATAACTATATAGAGCGGTCAAAAACATCAAGTCTGTGTCTTTGCTCTAAGCCACCCAAGGCCTTGTTAAAAACTTCTCAGACATGCCAGACCACAAATCATCACTAAAAAGACAATCAGATGAGTCTCTAACTTGTTGAGATACCAGTAAAGACATGATTACTTACTACACTCACATATCGAGAGAAAACCATAAGCTGTGGGGGTCCTGCTTGATTTTAATGAAAGAGGGGAAAAGATTAAAAAAAAAATAAATGAAAAAAAATTGAATTTTTTTCAAAGGGTTTGCCTTTGCGCAACAGTCAAGTTACACCTACAGTTTACATCCATGTGTGTGAAAACACGGACGCTTCATACACATCTTCCCCCGGCACAAGAGAAGATCTACACAATCAGCACAGTTTCAGGATTCCTTTTGTTCCTGAGATATGATGCAGATATGATGGCCAGAAAAATTGTTTTTTTTTTGCAGAACATTATGATGTCACAGGTGATCTCATCATTTTTATCCATTAAGACATTTGTGTGAAATTGTAGCATACGATTTCTTGAGTTATGGCCAAGTTTTATGAGGTCACGGTGACCTTGACTTTTGACCTTAAATTCTAATCAGTTCATTCCAGAATCCAAGTGTACGTTTGAGCCAAATTTGAAGAAACTCCCTCAAGGCCTTTTTCAAATATTGCATTTACGAGAATTAGACGGACCCAAGGTCACAGTGTCCTTTGAACACCAAATTCTAATCAGTTCATTGTTGAGTCCAAGTAAATGTGCTAAATTTGTAGAAATTCCCTTGAGGTGTTCTTGAGATAAAATGTTCTCGAGAATGGGACGAGCGGACAACCCAAAAAACATAATGCCTTCGGCTACAGCTATCGCCAGCGCAGAGGCATAAAAACTAGGAGGTTGAAATTATAGATAATGAGACAGTAACTTAGTAAATGGCCTTTGGGTCTCTGCTTGTCAAATTGTTTCTTTTGCAGCGGAGTTTGATCACACCTTCGCATTATAAAATGCTCCTCTCTTGGCTTTATGCAGCTGCAATTTGTTCCAATTAGGACATCATTTCACCTTTTCTGTAAAAAAAAATACGCTAAAATACAAAAGTGCATCACAGACATACCAGCTGCTCTAGTGTTGGATGAGAGACTGAGACTGAGACTGAGACTGACTTCATTCAGTGACAGTACAGACTCTGATGGACTAATAGCACTTATTTGCAATTGTTAGCACTGCCATGAAACTCAGCATATCTCGATGTAAAAGCTTAAATCACCATCTTACAATTGCACAAATCGGTCTCCTGGTACCTTGTCAATGGAGCAAGTTTTCTATCTTTCTATCTTACATGCTTTCTATCTCCATATTTCTGCTATAGAGGCAAGCTAACGTTTACAAATCTGGACATTTATCTTGCTCTCTAATCCAGCTCTGACACTTAACCCAAGCATCAAAACGCTGTCTGCACTGGACACCAACCATGCGCAAGCGACTGTGAGAATGTTTAGCTGATTGTTGTTCTGTCAGCTTTCTCTGGATAAACAAAAGCTTGAACACAAATCACCGGGGAGGGATGATGTTTAACTGAGACAGCTGTTGTCAGTTTCCAAAACTACTGTGGTAAAATGCTGGGTTATATAAACCAGAAGTCTGGTCCGAGGAGCCCCAAGGCCATTCAAAGATTACAGTCCTACGAGCATGGCGTCCACAAGAGGTTATAAAAGTCTCCTTTTACTTTGGGTGACAATTTAGCTCGGCTCGGATATATGTCTGTTTAAATAAGGATGTCATTAAATGTGCCGAGAGAAAATTCAATTTACTGAGCCAGCATTAAACAACAGCTCCTATCGCACTCGACAAAGGACAGCATTATATAGATTAAGCAGTAAACAACATTCCCATCAAATTCTGTCTGAGACTGAGACAAATAAAACCACACAAGAGCTCTGTATGCTGAAAGGAAGGCCCTATACACCAAGTGGTTTTACATTTTACATTTATACACATGTGAAAGTTATTAAGATAGCATTCAACCTGACCAAAGTCACATCATGTCAGAGTCAGGTGTTTGTCTTTTTTTGGTTGCTGTGGCTGAATGATTTGAAAATGTGTAACCTAGATCAGATGCAGACCCGGAGCTAAACATCTGCTATGCCTTCCTGTGTGGTCTGACTGCCCGGCTATGGCTTAGCTGACAGAAACAGGCCTGAACACCCTATCATGCCTCACTCTACAAACAATCACACATAATCTACTATTAAATTACACTGGTGTTATTGACAGATTGGAGGCGAGCCACTCATATACTGAAATATGAATGATGAATTAAAATTATAAAATGTAATTTTAGCATCAGACCTGCCTCTGGTGTATTGTAATAACTAAACAATTGTTTAGGAGCAAATATTGACCATTAAGCTCCTCCAGTAACTATTGTATCATCCAAGTTGATGTCAACCTGCATTAAAAGGCTTATTTACGGCATCACATAACCATATTTGGTATAGCATACACATGCTATTACTATTTTCAACCATGACATAATCCCAGCAACAATGTCTTATCTCTTAAAAGGGATTTTCAAGGCAGCATCACAAGTACGGTGCAGTTAAGGCTATCGAACCTTGACTTAGTAAAAACAGTGCAGAGTTTGTATGGTAGAGTCATAGTACTGGCAGCAAAAGAATCGGGAGGGAAAATATGGAAATGTGACCTACTGGGTATGCAAATACACAGTATAAGCTAACAAAAACCTCACAGTGCTAGAGGCTCTGCAGAGTGGACAGCATGGAGCTATCAACAACAAATGACTTGTGGCTACATCACATTTTCCCATATGTATGTATGTATGTTTGCAACAGCAAATGATGCACACATATGAGGTGTTGTCCCGTGAACAAAAATGGTAGCCCTGGCTGAACAATGCAAATATACATGTACACATACACAGAGAGGCCACAGACAACTTTTGAAAGATTTTGGCTAGCAAGACTAGGTGCTCATTAAATCACAGTCTACTGCAAGACCAACAGGCTGGCAGATGAATAACAGAAGCATATCTAACAAGAGAATCGGAAAAAAAAAAGGGGGGGGGCATCCCATCAGAAATCACTTTCCGACCTAACACCTTTCAATTTGAACATTTTTTTCCCGTACATGTTAACCAATATGAGTGAGTGAAGGAATGTGGTTCGATTAACCGGAATGACAAACTATTCAGGTGACAGGGGCCCTCAAAGTTGACTCATATTGGGTGCCAACCCCCTCTAAAATTAGTTGATCTTCATCCTTAAATCTTGATTTGCAAAAAACTGTAAACCCATGAAACTGCTGGGTAGTTGGTTTTTACATATCCTGAAGTTTTCTTGTCATACTTCTGTTGGACTTCTAAGTACTTGGTAGGTAGGTCAGTCAAAAATCTTTCATGCCATTCTTATTTTATCTCAAATATTACTTTGGATTTCCTTTTTTGTTATAATAACATGACTGGAAAAGCCTAACATTTATATTAAATACTATAATAAGGAAGCTAAAGTCAGCAAAAATTAGTAGTGCAAAGTCATGTAAAGGTGTGAAGATCTTTAATTTTTAGGCCACTGGTTGAGTGTTGGGGATGCTTTGCTCGTCTCTTTTGGACTTCGTATGTTCTGCCTGTTGGTGTGTATGGCTCCACTGTCGTGAACATTGCCCAAATCAATTGGTTTCCACCTGATGCTGCTTCAGATCATACCATACCAAGCCGCCAGTCTCTGGCATGTTGAACTGTGACAAAGGCTTTGATTTCAGCACGATCAGGACAACATCTTCAACTGTGATAGATGAAATGACGTACTGTAAGACATATTTGGTCACTGCTTAGTACCAGGATGAGGCAACTTCACTGTACATTTAAACAATGTTCCTCCAAAACAACATCAAAATAAAGGTGTATTTTAAATAAATTTCCACTCTAATGCCCCAATACCCAAGGTCATTTCTGTCCACATTTTAATGGATCTGTACCAGCTTAAATAAAGCTGATCAAAACCCTTTCTGTACTTTGCTGTGTTTTGTCCATCTCATCCTACAATGGGTAGCAGCACTGCTCTCCTCTACAACAACCAAAGGTCATTTGTGGAGGAAGAAGCTCCACTCAGTATCACTACTGCACACTCAGAGTGGACTGAGTGCTGCAGTATTTCCAACAAGTCCAAAAATATGAGGAGTCTTCTCTCGAGTAGATTACGTCACACCAAATTCAGGAGTCAAATTCTACCAGTTAAACTTTGATTAATATCACATTCATAAGCCGAGCTAATGAATTTAATCATTTTGAATCAGGACCTTCAGGATTGGGGTCAAGTACCTTGTGAAAATGAGGTGTTTCAAATGTATCAGTCTGCAGCTGTTATCTCAATTCATTACATATATCAACTGTCAGAATTGAATCAGACTCTTGCAACCCTGACTTGCCTAGAGAACACATCACAATATATTGCAATATCTATTATCTAACTTTGATTATTCAACCTGCTTATAAGAGCGGACTGACAGTCAGGTAAGCTCTTGCCATCCTACATCCTGCTTACCCTGTCTACAACTCCCTCTTACTGTAGCCTCGACCTCAGGGTACAAGCGGAGGCAGTCTCCACTCATTTTACACAAGTGGTAACCTGATTTGAGAGCCGATACTACATTTGAGCAATTTAAGATAAGGTTGCTTTTTTTGTAGTGATTACAGACATATTCCACAGGGTTAACTTCAATTCAATCAGGCTCTTAATTCTATATTTACACATAGGGTTAGGCGATAAGCTGGTTTAGAAATTTGTCAACCTTTAGAAATGTTGCTATATCTTTTAAGCTTTTCCCTTATCTCTATGTACATTAGACCATTGAAGGCTATACCGCAAACCACTGAGCAAGACTGCTTTAAGGCAGTATTTTTGTATAATTTTTGCATTAATGATGAAGCGCCATGTTTTTTCCAGTACATAAATGAACAAACACAGTCTGACAAATAATGGTGTAGTTATGCAGGTAGGACTAGATATGCACCTTCACAATACGTCCCTCAGAAAAAACCTGCCAAGTGGTAATCAAAATCAATAGACAACAATTAAACCAACAAGGATTAAAACTAAAGTGCTAAATCTAAACTTTAAAAAGCTCAGATACTTTTGAGTGTGGATCGATTCCTGCTCCTGAAAGCGTTGGCTGAGATTATACCGGGGTGGAAACTAAAGTTGAGTGAGTATTCTGGTAAAAGCAGGTGCAGGGAAGAGAAGCTGAAATCTCAAGTAGAGCAGAGAGACAGGAGAGAGCTGCGAGCGATGGTAAATAATAAAGGAGGAGATCATGGAGCAAAAAGAAGTTAAGAGAGACTGTGGCTTACTCAGTCATTAGGACTGTGTGCCTGCCTCTGCCATCTGCAACATGAAATATTTCAAGCCTTCTTCACCTTTTTTTTTTTTTAGCTGTGGTACCGTTTTCACTGTCCCACAGAGACTCTTTTCCCTGTTCTACTCTTCACTTTGGCTAAGCAGTAACAGAAATAAGGATGGATGCAGTCTTCTCAGTTGAGGTTGTTGCGGTCGTTGAAACATTTATTTAACTTTCAAAATGCTGCCCGACACAACCACAGACCTCTAGCATCAACCAGCAGCTGCACAAGAGGGATTAGATGAGGGATAAGATATAAGTGCCTTGCTCAAGGTATCTCACTGTTAATCGTTAAGGGTGGAGAGGAATGCAAGATTAATGACATTTCCCCTCCATAGACTCACCAGATGGCTCAGAGATTTGAACTAACAACCTTTAGCGTGCACTTGTGTAACTGGATCACTTTACTGGCTTTCAAATGCTGAATCAAACATCCCGATTTCAAAACTTTTCCATGACTTTTCAAGGACGCGAAATTTGTTTTTTCTTGCCCAGTGTTTTCTAAACATATCAGATTCAAACTGTGTTCAAACATAATTTCAGTCCCATTATGTGTTGAAGGGCTGTCAGAAATTTCAAAATCCAATAATAATTTCTGTTTTACAGTGTCTGGTTTGATAAATTGTGTAATTTTAGCAATCTTTTAGCAAAAGGTTTTCTATTAAAATCACCAATAAAATTTGAAGGAAAAAAACCCTTACACCAATAATGTTTAAAGAAAGCATTCCTTTCAAAACAGTGTTCTTAAAAAAAATAAATACACAAACAAATGAGTTTTCTGTAAAAATCGGCCCAATATAAATTAATAAGGAAAATAAAACTTCACCAAGAATTAAATTCAATCATTTAAATTTTAAAATTTAAAAAAGTCTTCTATTAAAATCGCCAAACAATAAATAAATCACCAAAAATGTTTAAGTTTTCTATAAAAACACCACCACCACGCCCGCAGGCTCTTTGTGTGTTTTGTTGGATAATTCCATGGCTTCTCCAGGTTTTCCAAAAACGTGGGAAACCTAATAATAACACATAATGACTTGAGTAAGTCTGAATGTGTTGGACGTCAACATTTGTCATCAACTCCCGAAAGTAACAGGCAAAACCAACAAAGAGCACCGAGGTGGCCTGCTGGATTTCTGAACTGAGCAAAAGGAAAAAAATAATCACATCCTTTCTTTGCAGTAGAGCAAAGGAGTCATGTGCGTGTCTAACAGCCGTCGTCCCCTATTTTTATCTAACTGAATGAAAAAATAGAGCAGCGTGACAGAGAAACCTCTCCCAGCACAGGCAGACAGACAGGTGGGCAGACAGGCAGCCCTCCTTCCTGCCTCTCTGACGTAACAAGTGACAGGATCGGGCTCGCCACTGATGACAGATTACAAAAGCAGGGGAGGCAGGAAGTGGAAGAAAGAAAGGAAGAGGAGAGAGAACCTCCTCACCCCCACCCCCCTCTCCCTCCCCTTGAGCTCTGGGAGGCTGCTGGACTGGAGAAAGCGGAGGGGAGGAAGGGTAGTGGTGACGGCTTATTGTTTGAGCTCTGTGTGCTGTGGTTCCAGTGTCAGCACACACTCATCCAGGCCCGGCTATTTATATCCTCTCAATATCCATGCAGGCGGAGGCAGGCTGCAGTCGTTTTCATCATTGCATACATTATGGAGGCGCTGCATTAAAGAGTCTGCCTGCTGTGAGTTCGCCCGGACTGCTTTGCTTTCAGGATTTCCCTATTTTTATTTGGGCCATTTTGGCTACTGCGTCCAGAATTGTACGCTATTTTATTGCTTTTAGAAGCACATGTATACAAGCAAAGCAAATAAGCATCATTAAATCATCTAAAAACATTTAAGGCTAAAAGTTTTAACCTAAAACCGAAAAATACAGCAATTTAGCATAGCATGTTTATAAAACTGGGGAACTTATTACAGAGTGAAAAAAAGAATGATTAAAGTTGAAGCAGAAGAAGCGGCCTTTAATTAACAAACACGGGTCAAGCTCCAAAACCTCTTGACCCTTCATATCCCATAATGCAACTCGTAAACATCTTACATGATCTTTTAATGATAATGGCATCATCAGGAATATTTACCCAGGCTTAGAAAGGCTGCCTCGAGAGCCACAGAGGACACTATATAACTGTTTTTGCAGGCTGGGTTTTACTCCTCATGACGAATAAACTGAACTTCATGTGTAAAATAGGTGGAGTTTCCCTCAATTGTTTAATCCTTTCAGCTCATCAAACTAGCAATGATGTGTAGCATGGCAGACGAAGGGTTACAGGGATCTATGCTAACTTTTTCCCTAAAGCAGTGCATGTACTCCTAAATATAATAATTAGGAGCAAAATGAAAAATGTTCATGTAACACAGATTAAAACAACATACTACAACATACTACTGTTATCACAATACTGGGATTTCTCTCTTCAAAATAACACATTGGGTGATATTTGATACTATTTTCTGTTCTACAGGGTAAAAAAAAATTGAGGGTTTAACATTTACAATTTTTATTAAACAATAAATATAACAAGGCTATAAAATGTCAACAAAGACTTTACCTCTCTTAATTGGAAACAGAGACCAGCAGAAGGACTGCAGTAAACATTAACAATGACAGAGTGAGAAAAGTGCAGCTGGTACCAGTGTATCAATACTGCCGATAATTAGAATTTAAACCATTTCTAATATTCAGAAAACATATGTATCTATAAATCAATATTGTTCACTATTATATGCATACTTATACTGCATTTGTGAGTGGGCTGCTTCTCCTTGTGTGCAATTGTGTTATAAAAACCAGTGGAGGAATATGAAAGTGGAAAACCCTTGCATCTAGACGCTAGGCATAGACCATATATATATATAACACTGACAGATTTTTTAAAACACTGACATGTTGAAACACAGCTTTTTAAATAAAACATAACAAGAGATTTTTTATTTTTATTATTATTTTTAGACACTGAAGCACTGAAACAACTTTTTGAACCACTAAAACATTTTTTGAAAAATATTGGCAATGCATTGTATTAGACATGTTGGTTATATGATTTTTTTTCTTACTCCGTGTGTGTGTGTATGTGGATATATACTATAATTGTACAATATTTGCAGAACATGACAGTTTTTGAACTCTAGCCAAAATTTATGAGCAAATTTGCATTAAATTTATCTTCTCGCTCTGCCATTAGATTTAAGTGACAGCGGGGGGTCACAGTAGCTTTGCTAACATTGTTCTCAGCCATCCTGTCGTTACTAGTCTCCATGCTAACTTCAGCCACCTCAGTTAAAGCCAGTTGTGAAACCATGTAGGTTGAATGTTGTGATTCGCCCTCCCCTGAGTCCTCTTTCTTTTGTGCCCTGGGATACCCTCAAAGATTGAACATCCACCAATGCAACAAAATCCTTTCATGCTTTTTAATGGTTATATTAGACTGTCAAAAAAACAAACCTTTTAGATAAATTAGTTTGAGTCTCTTTTGGAGAAATACTTATAATAAAATGACTTGGTGATTATGGTTAATATCCTCTGCTCATCATATACGCAATTTTATGTTGATCATGTAGTGATGACAGCTAAAAAATTAGAGTGGAATATGCTGAAAAGTACAATAGGAGCACTGCGAGCACCAACTATCCATTAGCTATTGCGTGTGAGATTAAGAGGCAATCTTGCTGGTGAAGGTATGCGTGTGTCTGTGTTAAAAGGCAGAGGAAAACAGAAGGACAGAATGACTACTCTGGCCTGAGTGCAAAATCAATGCAGAGGCAGGTGAGAGTAGGAAGCTCCCAAAGTGGTGATGGGAGAGTTGGGAGGTGGAGGGGATGCAGGCTGAGAGCCGGAGGGTTGTGTGGTTCTGGGAGGCTATGTGCTCTTTTGACAAGACATCTGCTTGGCAGGTTGGGCATGTACACACACACTCTTCAACCTTTGCTTATCCTGTCAGTTACTGCACTCTCACTGCCAACATACACACAAACACACAAGTACACACAGAATGCCCCCATCCTCTGGCCTAATATATGCTGCCATTTACATACATATGCGAACAGTCTTCGACCATGGCCTAATATATGCTGTCTCTCAAAACACACACACACACACACACACACACACACAGACAGAAGTGGTTTCAAGCATCAGGAGGTGAGAGAGAATGAGCGAGGAGGATGGGGGGGGAGCTGCTTGCTGCTGCTTTCATTGCCTCTCCTCCTCCTTTGATGGCAACACACGACAAGTCCTCCATTCAGACCAGAGGAGGAGGAGGAGACGAGGAGGCAGAGCACGAGGACGGAGACACAAAGAATGTCATTAGCAGCAGCCACAGCAGGGTGCTGGTACAATATGGCAGCGGCATTAGTGGTGACTGGAGCTCCAAATCTCTTTAAATAAAAGACGCATTCAGCGGCGGCAGCACTGACACCATGGAGGAGAAAAATCAGACTCAGTGGACTGAAAAGAAGGGAGAGAGGGAGATACATAGGAAGAAAAGGGAGACGCCAGAGGCAAAATCCAAATCAAAAAGGCCACCGGTATACAATTTGGCTCAAAACAGAGATTATAAGATTACCTGAACAGAGAGTAATCCTAAATTGAGAAGCTGAATATGTGTGAAATCCAGTAAGCAGCCTTCCAAACACAGACTTGGTTGTCCATGATAAAACCTAAAGACAGAAAGATAAGAGTTGTCCTTTCTTATGAGAAATGTTACTATGATTCTGATCTTATGATACAGTCTAAGGTTGTCACGTTCAGCTGGTGTTTGTTCAAACAGGCCAAACAGAAGGGAAGACACCAGTCCAAATCTGGTGCCGTGGAAAACTGTGGAACCATTTCTGATCAGCAGTCCTCCCTGGACAGAAATTACTTTGACATTATGGATGTCAACTGTTAACCATCAATCGTGCATTTTTGATCAGTTACACATGTTGTTCTATAGCTTAATTTTATTACTCTTTACTGCTCTGCGCACCACTCAGGTCTGGTAGGAGTGAGCTAGTTAGGGACCGACTTATTAGGCATTTTCTGCTCGTAAGGTGGTTAAAGTGACGCCACTCACCAGGGTGACCTGGGGGAACCGAAGAGTGGGCTTAATGTTTCTTAAGCAGTGCGCCACTACTGGGATGGCGTCATGAGCTGTAATAACTGAATGAGCGGCGCCGCTCACTGGCCAACATCACCGCCCACCCAAATGGGTGGTCCGCAGTGCAGAGTGGCCGGGAAACCAGTGGAGACTAAATGCTGGGCAGTGGGAATGTTTTCAATGTTATTGGGCTGGCCAGTTCTCTGTCAGCAAACCAACACAACATAAAAGTAAAGACATTAACGTCACTAAAAAAATAAACAAATAAAAAAAATAAAAATAAAATTTTCACCACCTCTAAATGATCAGAGCTTTGAATTGCAGGGCTAAGGCTCACTTAGGCAATGGAGCACTGGACTAAAAGGAAAGGCCTCTTGTATTTAATGTCTCTATTTTTTTTCTTTTTTTAAAAAAAAATTAACCTCATAGTTACTGTTGGTGTTAGCCTATCATTAGAAAATACACCCAAAATTTGAGACATTAGTAGACACTGTACGATTTACCTGACAAATCAGTATTGGCAGAAAACATAATAAAATAAAGGTAAATTGAGTGAGGTTGCTCTGATGTTCATTGTTCTGTTTAAGTAATTATATGTTTGAGCTACTTTTCAGGCCCAGCTGAATGTCTAATATCTTTCTGTTACATAACATTTTCTTACCACAAATTTAAGATTTTGTTTTTATCTTTAATTTAAGAAACATCTTGATGCAGGGAAACATACTTAAATTTGAATTAAGAGCTCACAACGAGAGAGTGAACAGAAGACAGAGAGACAGAGACAGCACAACAGACGTGAAGATGCAGAGAGGGATACTGGTGATACAGAGGGAGAGAAAGAGATGATCACAGATGGAGAGGACAGAGATCAGGAGAGCAAGGGCACAGCAACAGAGGAGTGTAGACGAGGATAGACACGGACTTGAAAGTGTTGAAGACTGCCTGGTTTTTTGGCGGAGGACTGCATCTGCTGGTCCTTAATATTAACAGCAGTCATCTGTCGGTTCCAATGCCAACCATGAATAATAGAGGCTCCACCCAGCTATGCCAGCACTCTGAATTATTAATTCACAACCACAGACTTGCATTAGCGCACAGTGAGGGGCGCAGGCACATTTTGCCTGCTTTGCCTGAACCACATGCATGCACTCACACAGGAAGTGATTTTTTTGTGTGTGTGCCCAGACAGTATATGTGCACAGATTTAACACATGCACAGTCTTGCATTCATATTCACACACTGACAGGAAATGAAACGATTGTACTTTCTGAAGCGGCTAGCAGGTTTTTCCTTAAAAAGCTCCTTTGGTGCAGAGCTGCTGATACATTTGACATTCTGGGCAACAAGAAAGGTGGTTTCTTTAGCATGAACATGAATTACACCGCCATGTGACCATTTCTGAATCAGTGATTAATAAATATGGAATTATGCGAAATCAATCAACACTGAAAAGGCTCTTTCTGTCTGTTACTGATAATGTAGATTCACTGAAATAAAATACAGGAAAGGAAGTATTTGTTTCCACAATTTCCAAGAGATTAAAGTGACAAACAATTGATAATATCTGGTAAAAAAGCCCAGTTAATAATCATCTTTGTCTCAGCTACAATAGTAGAACCCTAGAGACAATGTTAACTAGGTCATTAGTTTCTTTTCATAGGCAAGGTTAAGATATGTACCCTAATTAGGTGACAGGAAAATTGCCTGACAGATGTAAATCAGTGCTATGCTGCTTTGACAGCACATTATACTGTACATTGTATATACTGGAGGTTTGAGGGCTGAGCGTGTGTCTGTCTGAATGTTAGTGAGTGAGAGATGAAACACTGTGGCATGTGCTGTCACTTCTCCCCATATACAGTATGCCCTAGTTTAAGCTCTTATTAAAATCACGCCACACATACAATGATTCACATGCAGACAAAATCATGCGCACATGGGCAACTGTTACTCTTGTCACCGTCTTTGCATCTGTTGCGAGGAGTACCTCGCCTTGAAAACAGATACGACTCCACACCTCTCTTGATCAAAGCAGAAAACAACTCTGCTTCCCCGCACACACGCACACACACAAAGCCAGTCAACACAGCCTGCCAACCCGTCTCTAGTGTCAGGCAGGAAAACTAAACACATTAGCTGAAGCAGAAGAAAATGAACCACAGTCAAATGATAACAAATTCACATAGACTGCAAGATCAAAGAGCTGAGTTAAGTGTTTTTGTGTAGGCTGTAAAAAATGCATTTATGCAGCACTTCAGAGTGTTTTCACCTGTAGACGAGGATACTGGGCGATAAGGTGATGGTAATGATGTGGGTGAGAAACCCAGGTAGACAGTGAACCACACAAGAGAGATCACGCAGGAGAATTTCTGCTAATGTAAAGCCAGTGTTTGCAGAGGCAGCAACTGCAAATCTTGCCTGCGGAGAGCAGGGCTCAGGGATTTCTTCAGTAAATTCACAAAAGCCTCACACACACTGCGTGCAGTGATAACCCTGTTCACTCTCACAGCCCAGGGACAGGCATACAGCCTTAAAGACAAGTCTGTGTAAATAGGCCTGAGCAGGAGGACCACAGTATCTGTCTAATATTCCCCAGGAACAAGTCTGCCACATGTACTTTCTCACTATTCACGCTGTTTGTATGTTCACCTGGAAGGTAAACCACGCCAAGGACCAATCCGGGGTCCAGACTTGATATTAAGAATATTCAGGAGAAGTAGCCTTAATTATTTCCACTATTTATTCATATCTTTTTTTTGTAATTAATATTTTGCCTATAAAATGTCTTAGAGTAGCAGAAAAAGTCTTCAAATGGCTTCTTTATTTCTGCTAATAATTAACAAACAGAAAATATTCACATTTAAGAAGTGGCTTTTACTTTGGCAGTATTAATTTCTTAAACAGTTAATTATTTAAGTGATTGTGTTGTTTTAAAATTTTATGTATGTGGTGACACACGATAGATAGCCAGTAGGAAGGAACAGCACAGGACACACGATGGACACCTGAGCAAACATCCTGACCTTTTGTTGCATTTTACAGTTTAACACAGCATGAAACTGCCTCTTAAAAATGTAGAAGAAGACTTCAGCCATGTGCCGAATTTTCCAACAACACACCATTCAGTGTATGAAGATATATGGCCATACGCTTACAAAAGTGTTCAAGGCTGGTTCAGGAAAATTGCTTTACCTGAGCATCCAAACAGACTGGTTCTTTATTACTGCAATAACATAATGGCGACAACATGAAGTTCCTCCTATGCCAATAACAATAGGCAATCCTGTGGTTGCCTGGCTGAGCTAAATGCTGGACGCATATTTGGCAACAAGCATTGAAAATAATCTACAATATAACATTTATCTAAACTCTGCCCCTTACTCAACACAATGAGGTTGAAGCTGAAATAAGTCGAAGAATATGGAGGGAGGGGTCTGCGTATCCTAAATAGCTGGTACATTCTTACGTTCCCCAGAGACTCAAAACAGAGCTTCAGAGAAACTTGAGACGGGTGGCTTTATTTTGCTCCGATGCTGACCCTGTGATCTACTCAGGGGCTTGGACATCAGCTTGAACAGCAGGTGACCTATGTATGTGTGTGTGTGTGACAAAGCATGTAATAATATATGGGTCTGAGCGGGTGTGAGCGGCTGAACGTGTGTGTATAAGTTGAGTAAGAACGAGACTGCCATGACTGGAAGGGTGATTTTAATTGTGAATGAATTATTAAGAAAAAAGAAGTTAAAGTCAATAGATTAGGGATGTCAGCATCGACTATTAATACAAATCGCTACAAAAAATGTAACTGCACAACTGCAGTTATCCTGTTTCCTCATGACTTACACCATTTCTAGGAACAAAGAATTGAACGAGCACACTTCCACATAAAAATGCAGAAATAGATCATTATAATACATTAATGAGCAGAGCCACGATTCCACAAAGCAAAGGCCATATAGGCTTTTTGGTATGGCCATCACCTTCTAGATTGATCAAGAAATAAGACATATCAGGTTCTAGGTGGTTTTGCCGAATTGGCTGAACAATTTCCGGGACTCTGTACCAGATGGCAAGCCGATATTGATCGTTCATAACTTGCACTGAGCAGGGGACAGAGAAGAAACTGTGTATTGGCATGCACAATAATATTCTAAACTATATCCTGGATCTTTACTGGGATACAGCGTTTGCATGAGACAAACCAGCACTGGTCCGCATCCCAACAGTAAATAGGATACTTTGCAACAACAACTCTTAAAAACAACTCCATTAACAAACATCCTGAATACGAAGATGATATTAGCGTGCATGTTGAGGTTATAAGCGAGAAGTTCAGGTGAAAAAAAAAAAAAGAGGAAGAGACAAGAGACAGAGTGACAATATTTCTGTAGAAATCTCAAGACTGCTGTTGTGTTTTACAACTGCTCCCTGTGATTGATGCTAATGTCAAAAATTCCAAAAAAGGCCACTAGGTAGTAAATAATCATCAATAAAAAGTGATCATTAGGTCATACTACTAGATCCTTATCATATCATATCACCGTCATATCACCAAAATTTGTGCGCGCATGCAGGTTTTTCAAACACTGGTAAACCTGCTATATATACAGTATATGCATTCTCATTGCATTAAAAAGCCAGATGTTAGTTTTTTCAAGTTTTAAATTACCTGGTAAAGATGGGTTAGAAGAGAGTACACGCACGTGGACTATTGCACATCCAGCTGTTTGTATTTCTAAAAACTATATGCTATTTAACAGTTATTGTCCAGTCCCTACTGATATATGTGTAACATCCTGATGCCACTGGCCCACAACTGGAGCTGGGCTAGCGAGTCGACACTGTTGGCTGAAATGGAAGATCAGCCTTTGCGCTGTTAACAGCTAATGGTTATTCAAATAAATTAATCAAAAATATTGATTCTCAGGCACTGGTGAAGAATATGATGCTAACTTCTTTAGTGCTGGCAAACATCTTATTTCATATTTTAGTTGCAGCCTTTATTCAGAGTGTGAAAGAAGAAGATATGGACCATTTCCCTAAATGTTTGACATTTCAGGCAGAGATTTAAAGGGTACGGACCAAAGTGCCATGATGAAAAGCATAAACCACGGTCAAATTCTCAGTGGTCACTGCTACAAATTTAAATTATCATTAAAACCATTACCGTGTTTAAAAAAGTCAAGGTGAATACAGTCCAGCATCATCCAATAGCCTCCAAGACGCAGGCGCCGCATGCATGGGTTTGTTTAGCTACGCTCTTGTTAACAGGCTGGGCGAGCTGGGCGAGCAAGCTGATGCTAGTAGTCCCTTGTCGTCATCTACAGTGACACAGACACTCAAGCAAGCATCACAAGAACAGACTATCTTCAACGTCAATATACAACTGATATGTGTGTCACGTATCTACATTATGTACTGGCTGTATTATGTAACAAGTGTTGCTCATTTTATTTGTGGTTTTCAGTATAAAACTTGGTGAGAGTACCAGTGCTTTTTTTTTTTACTTTTTCAGCACATTTTTAACAATACCGTGATAAGTCTGATAATCACTATAATAAATGACATAAAATGTTCATGCTGTTTCATCTCTAATGACGACATTCTTGTGCTGCTAGGATTTCCGTTTATGATAAAATGGTGGAAGATAAGAAATAAAGAATTATCCATTTGCCCTTTTCTAAATCCATCATTCGGTATCTATTTATGGATCCATCTACCTTTCAGTAAGTCATGGGGCTCATCATCTGGTGTATGAGAAACATCCCCAGATGTAGGCCACCGTCACCAAAAACATCTCTACAGTGTGCAGGTTTAATCTCTCAATTGAAAACATCAGGAAAAAAAATGTTTGCTTTTATTAAAAAAGATTGCCTGAAGGGAATTCCTCTCAAAGAATAGATCAAGTCAAATCTTCCTTAAATAGAAAAGCCTGTATTAGGGAAGATCTCATTCAGGTCACTTTACTGTTAGGCACTCTGTGTGACATCATTAAAGCAGAAGCATTATGTTTTGAAGAGCACTGGATGACTCAATTTCACAAAAACTACTCGGGAGTGCATTGAGCGTCAGATAAAAGAGGAAGCACTGGAGCCTCCCTGCTGAGGCAGGATTCATTATCATTACCATCGTCATCATCATTAGTCATTCATCCTGTATTTTATTAGGACATTCACAATGATTGCAGCAGAGTTTAATATGTCTATAAATGGAGAGAAGCCATCAACATAATGCTGACTACTGCTGCACTACTTCCTCCTTATCCCCCCATGCTGGCCTGAATATGGACTTCAGTTAAACAGGACACAAGTAGAAAAGCACAATATTGCGCATCCCTACGGTGACCAGATGCTGCCCTTGTTTAGTCAATGAAAGCAGTCTGGCTTTGTCCAATCAGCGCTACTTTATCAGCTATATGAGCTATATCCTTAATCGCAATAATCCCTAATAATAAAAATTTACCATCATCTCCCAATAGTTTATTGACCCAATATAGTATATCGTGCATCCATTGACACAAGTGTTGTTGTGTGCGCGGTGAACGAGTGATCAGACAATGGAGAAAAGCAGCAGACACCCCATATATAATTACATGTTGGCACAGGTTTTTGGTACAGTCCACTTCCTGCTCCACTTAGGAACACTAGCGATTCACTCAAAGGAGGAGGCGTCCGCTTCCCTCAGCTGAAATTTTCTACCGCTCATTAACTCATATCACATATCGCACAACCCAAAAATGCAGACCAGTGTCTTCCTGCTGATCTTTCATTTCAGCAACCAACCACTGAGTCTACTGGTTTGCACCGTGGGTTAGCTTTGGGTGTAGGTGGGGGTGGTTAGCTAGGGATGAGGAGGGACCCATAGGCCATATTAAAGTTGGTGACTTGGTAGTTTTGCTTGATTTATGTCTGTCTTATGAGCTGAGAAATTCTTCACAATGGCGTTTCTAAATTATCACCTCGGCTAGAAAATAATTATGTGGATAATAAAACATTTCAGCTGCATGTTACAGGAACTGGTGGAGGTTGCGTTGTGAGTCTGCGTTGTCATCTGACTGATGATGCTCCTGATATGATACCATTATCCCTTAAAAGTAGCAAGCTCAAAATCAAAGATTTTAAAGAAAAGAAAAAAAACATTAATTACTGAAAGTTGTTTGTTGACACAACATTTGCATCGTGTTTAAAATGAAGATGTTTTTCTTATTCTGTCACTTCACTTTTAACACCGCCACAGGTCCAGCGGCAAAACATTAACACTGCAAAGAGCAAAACTGAACAATGAGCTATGCCTTTCCTCAAATGGCATATTCTAGGAATACTAAAATGTTGGATTGCCATTATCTCTGTGAGAAACAGTTCCCAGCGGGAAACCTCCAGAGTCCGTGGGCGTAGTGAAAGACTGGGCATGTGTCAGGCCTGCGGCTCGACTCATTGCCTACATTGTGCAGCTAGCCAGCAGTAGGCGTGGCAGTAAGAAGCCTCCCGGCCTTCAAGGAGCTGCCTGACTGACCGGCCGCTGCCCAGATGGAGAGGCCTCGCTGAGTTTGCACGCAAGATGGCAGCCACAATGCCACTATTCTACTGGGCAGCGTGATCACTAGGAAGGAGGGTATGAGGGGGGGTTGCCTCTATCACAGCTCAGCAGGTGCTGAACAGAGAAGATAGAGTCACACAGCAGTGGGGGAAAGTAAAACTAATGATGACTGTGGTTCTTGTTTCTCCACTGCTGATTTTTTTAGACAGCCAGGCCATGTTTATACAGCATCTTTAGACAATTCTCTAGTAACATTAAATGAGATAGCATGATGTATTGTTGTGCTGCTAAAAGCTGGTGTTTTCCAGCAATGCATTTAAGGAGAAAAAAATACGGACTTCAAGCCACCGTGCACCAAATGTGTGTGTGAAATAATCAGCTTACTCAATCTCTGATATTATACTGTCAGAGACTAGAATATAAGGCAAAGAAAATAACCTACAGACTGAGATGAAATGGCAGATAGAGCCATATGCGTAGATTTCAGTAGCAGAGGTCTGTTTGATGCTAAGATTTGGGGAGGACCCCAAACCCCCTGTTTCTTATGAGTTGCCCCAGTGTTGAAAAAACCTACACCCTTGGTTAGAGCTTAAACAATGA
This sequence comes from Plectropomus leopardus, assembly GCF_008729295.1. Taxonomy (NCBI): domain Eukaryota; kingdom Metazoa; phylum Chordata; class Actinopteri; order Perciformes; family Serranidae; genus Plectropomus; species Plectropomus leopardus. The sequence continues at coordinate 32,154,066 of NC_056463.1, forward strand.
GTTGATTAACAGATCTGTCAACTGACAACAAAAATTAAAATGCAACTATTTGGTAATGGATTCATTGTTTAATTTGCTTTTTAAAGAGGTATTTCACTGCTGGAAAGAAAATCTACAACTGACAGACTGCACTGTGCCGCAACTGGTCAGTTAATGCTCCCGCTTGCAGATGACATAATGTGAACTCCTCATTTGACACAATGGTGGCTGGCTGATAACAAACAATCTTTTAGTCGGGTTTAACGGTAAGCTAAAATGTGTCTGAAAATATTTTTGGTGAGATATAGGCTAAGCAGCAACAAAATCTTGAGAGAGGGCCAGGTCTGTCTCTTGATGCACTTCTATACTCTTTGTGTCTGTGGTGGCAGCACGGGTGGCGAGAAACAGCCCAAGCCAGCAAAACTCTGCCGAATGACACGTTTCGCATCATCTGACAGAGTTTTGCTGGGGGGCAATAGGGAGATTTTCATGTGGTGGCAGCGGCATCTTGGTTGCTTGGCAACGATCATGGTCTCTGTCAAAAGTAAAACTTAGATAGCGACTGCAAAAGTTTCATCCTCATTGGAAAGTGATAGTTAAGATATGCCAAGGAGGAAGAAAAAATGCCAACTTTCAACGGAGACGGATCATCCAGATCAGCTGCGGGCTGAAGGAGAGCTCTGCTCCGCTCCGCTGCGCTACTGTGAGGGACAGACAGTAGGGGAGACTGGGGACAGTTGTAACACTGTCTCTTTCAGCACCCATAACTTGCTGAAAATGTGCGTTATAGCTCTCAAAGTTCTTTGGTGGAGGCTTCAACAGACAGTAATGTTTAGAACTGTTTTCTGTTTTATTGTTTTTAAAATTAAAAGAAAAATACACAAGAATGGCAAAGACAATGCAGTGCAGGGAGACACAATAAACCCACTGGACTGGTTAGGAGCCTCCACCTAAATAATGTAAAAATTTTAGCAGATATGGAATTCTGGTCCTTCTAGTGTTAACATCAGTTTTTATTCAATAAACACAGAGCCTGTGGTTGTGACCTACAATGGCTGGAAAAATTCACCTGGTTCAGACACAACTAGGAGAGAATGAAGAAGAACAGGAGGCTGAAATGTTCTGCCTCTGGCTTTGAACTGTGCTCATAAAAACTAACTTTAATGCAACCGCCCTGTAATGGGGCGATATTTTGGTTATGTTTAAAGGCTTAGTTTGTATCCTGTGAACTTTTTTCTTTTGTCTTGTTAAAGGAATAGTTCACATTTTTGGCATTTTCCCTGTAAATTAATATATTTCTATTTTTTTTAAATATTATATTTAAAGAACCACTAAAAAACACTTAAATAAAATATATTTACTGAGAGGAACCATTTTGCCATCTTTTTTAGTTATTATAAACTGATTAGCCTTAAGTATCTGAGACTGTGGTTAATTGGCATGAATTTAATATGTTATGAAAATGATAAACCAAAAACTTTTTTGCCACCACCGCCTTATTTGGAGCCATGAAAAACCCTGATGTACGCATAGTACCCACATTATTATGATGCAAACATGGTTGAAAATGAACAAAGTATCCCTTTCAGCAAAAGTACTGAAAATGTCTAAAATGTTCATGATTTCTGCTTTTTATCAGCCCTTTTTGATTGTACAATGAACATATTTGGCTTTTGAGCTATTAGTCATGCAAATACAAAAAGGACTAATCAATCAATCTAGATAACAATCAAGAGATTTATAGATAATTCCAATTATAATTTACTTTAGCCCTAATAGGAAACCATATGTAAATAAATAAGCAGTATGTGTTTGCTTCACACACACTTGTTTACCGTATTGTGATATGATACATCTGTCTCTACACCAAAGAGGAAGAACTGCAGGTGCAGTGCAGATCAGCTGCCAGTTTCACTCTCCATCACTCCTCCTAAAGTAGTGGACCATGTGCTGCTCGCCACTTTGCATCTTGCAATGTCTACAATATAGCTGCACAACTCAGAAAGTGCACATATGTTATCAGACACAATAAAATACACCACTGTGTGCACTGTGGGTGTATTTGGGCATAAAGACTCACACTAACACACTATACCAGGCTGCTGAAATGCAGACAGCCATGAGGTAAATGATGTTGAATGCATGTACGCAGTGATACAGCCTACTGTGCAGAGAGTATGTCTTGCACCATCTGTGATGTCCTGTTGCTCATGAGTGTCTGTATACTGTTAAGCTCTGCACCAAAGTCACCACGATAAATCCCTCCTCTGTTATTGCACTTGCTGATTAAAGGGACAGCGGACATTGGAGAGAAGAGGCTGGAGGGGAAGAACGGACTAAACGCGGTCATTGTGTTGAGGTCAGCAGGGCCTTGGACAGGCTTCAAATGTGCAATGAGATGGTCAGTGTACAGACAGAGGGGCCATTACTTCCCTGCTGAGCACATAAGACAGGCTCAGAGCTTAACATAAGACAGTAACACAGCTCAGCTACTCGCAGCTTTAAGGATTGAACAGACAGCGATTTCTTTTTCAACATCCTCATAACTCATTAGGAAAAAAACAAGGGGCCACTGGCCAACATGTAGCTGGGCCTGCAGGCATGATTCCTGTCACCTCTAGTCCATGTCAAGCTGCCCCTCGATTAGACTACAACCATCTATCCATCAGTCAGTCAGTGAGATGGAGTGAGAGCTATTGACAAAGAGGAGATAAGGAATGAAGGAACTAAGGGTGGCAGAAGATTCAATATGTGAGTTTTCTGCTACCTCTGACATCACCAGTGGAGAGCTGTGCAGTCTAAATACTGAGACCAGGGCTGACTCATGCTGGTACTTTGCACATGGTGCTGATCTAAAACAGTTTATGTTTAAAATCACTTCAATTCTTGCACCAAAATAAAAAGGCATTCACTGCAACTCTCAATGCACTGTGTTGGACATCCTTGCACACCGGCAGCAGCAGGTTATCCCTGACAGACGCGGCATATGGATTCCTAACATGTTGCAGTCTGGTTCACCAGATTCCTCTGGGGATAATGAATGCCAAGCCCCAACACCCCCACTTTGCGCCAACCAATCTTGGTAACACTCTTCTCAATTAGAAAACCCGAAGCTATCATGCTGCTTCAGCAGCACTCTGCACTGACTATAAACTGCACAACAGTTAAGACAGTTGGGCATCTATATGAAATAGGAACTATCTGACAGCAAAAACACAGACACCTACTCTAACTAATTTTTGTTTTTTTTTAATCACTTTTTAGGACCCTTAGACAAAAAAAGAATTGAAATTCTGAAGACAAATTTTCGCAAGGCAAACAAGCAAATTGTGTAAAGTAAATATCAAATCAGACAGTCTACTCGCTAATGCATCTATCTAGATCATAGTGCAGTATCTAATTGCTGATCAGCCTCAAGCTGACTAAAAATCAGCTATCATAATAGGCAAGATCAGACAAGATCTGAAGGGATGATAGTTTTGATTTTGAGCAGCAACATGTCAGATAACATGCGCAGACACTGAGATAATACGCTAATCATAAGATTTGTTCCCTGAAAACAACCCAGGAGTAAGACTGTGAGTGATAATGCCTGTTACAAACCATAGAAGTCGGGCATTCTTCACCTACAGTACATGGGAACACCATGTAACAATGCACTTCAGACACTACATCACTTTTGTCAGTCGTGCTGCAGCTTGCAGAGGTATGTGCATTTTTTCAGTCAGACAGTTACCTTGAAATACTGAGTGAGCACTAATAAACAAAGCCAAAGCTGCAGGCTACAATGCTGATTCATGAAACACCAACATTTAACGATGGCTCAATTGAATTTATTGTTATGCATTTTCTGCTCTTTAAGCTGAGTATGAGCAGCAATTCATGCTGAAGAGTCCTTGAGCAAGATCCTGAGTTCTAACGTTACCAGGGCACCAGGATGGTGTTCAGTGGCTTCACCTGACCTCTGACCTCCCTGTGGAGGGGTGCAAAAATATCCCTGTGGGATAAACAGTACTATCACATGTGGGTGGTTTTGTTGTTGTTTTTTCAATTAGCTGCTACCATTAAAAACAAGGCAACTCTGTTAAAGGACTTTTCCAAAATAATATGAAATTAAGTATTTCAATCAAAGACATATACGAAAGAATGTTTCAAAGCAAGATACATTATATTAAAAGAATATCAGCGGAGAGATACAGATTAGTGTTTCCACAATGCAAGGGGCTGAACCTCAGCTCCAGCCCCCTGTTCTGATGCAGCGCGGAGGTGGCTAAAATGACTGAGTCCATTATCGGACAAATTTATTCTTCCATGCTCTCCGTCCGCATTTCCGAGCGAAATATAAAACAATACCAACCAGCCGGCGCACAAGTTTCATACGCACAAGACCATTATTTCAACAATTCACTAACTATCTCTATGCAGTCGGTTCAATGACATTTTTACACAAACCCAATACGGCGCAGCCGCCTGGGATACAATGCTGCATGGTTCCTTGTTTCACTGAGTCCCAGCTTTATTTTTTGGGCTTCCCTGCAGCAATGGTCCATGCTGTGGCAACAAATACGACGAAGAGTAAGGTCAAAATCATAACGCGTTGGGCGCAACAGAGACGTCCGATTATGGAACCAGGGGAGAAAAAGGTGGGTGACTCGGAGGTTTTGGGCACCGCCATAAATTCACCCCCAACAAAAACACAATTGTGGATAACAAGAACGAAAACCACAAACGTCGTTCACTGTTGCGCTGTTTGCGTTAATGTTCTCGCTGCTCTACTGTCAAACCCGATGAATACATTGGGGAACAGACTGGAGATGTAAAATCTGTTTGAGACCTAGCATAAATCGTGTCCGATAATGGATCTCTGACGTTACTAGCAGCTAACGCTAACAGGTTTAACGCTCTGTCCACTGAAACCCGTTTATCATAACATTTCAAAGCCGTTGGTGAATGTGAGGTAAACCCCAGATAAATACAGGACATGTAGCCAAACAATGAAACCTCCCTGTGCTATACCGAAGCTACCCGAAGCTAAAAACGTTGCAGCGGCAGCAGCAACACAACGAGACAAAACAGTGACTGCGCTGAAGGCAACTCACCCAAAAGATACCACTGTAGTGTCGACCAGATGTTGCTGCAAATTAGCGATGAAGGCCCATCAGGAGGACTCCTGCGGTCGGGGGGCATCCAGGTATAGCGGCGTTAAGATCAGACAATCCCAAACGTGGCTTTGCTTTGACGCTGGTCCGTACTCTGTCTGCATATGTGTGTATGTTTGCGTGTGTGTGTGGCGGAGCCGCGCGAGGCCTGCTGCTGCTGCTGCTGGAGGAAATGGTCTCCGCCGCTCCGTCAAAGCAACACGCATGCGCGGAGGAATAGCAGAGCCACGGGGCGCGCGGTCTGTGAGCACAACCGTGTGGCCAACAGGTGAGACTGTCAACTGATGGACGACTTGTTACTGAGGGAGGAGATTCCCCCTGAGCGGCCTGCCTGCCTGCTGCCCTTCAAACCGGGTGACACTATGGAATGCAGTCGTGCAGGATGCATGTAGCATATGTTGTATTATAAAGGGAACATCTTGTACTTCTGTATTCATGCTAAGTGTGTCACTGCAGTCAGGGACGTATTACATCAAATTCGGGGCCCTTTGCATTAGCAGACTCTGAGCCCCCCCCCCCCCCCCCCCCCCCCCCCTTTTTCCTCTCTCGACCAAATGACTTGTCTCCAGCACCTTTTTCAGTTTACTTTCTTTCACTTTCTTTTGGTTCCTTTCTTTATTTGCATGCCTGATTTCCCGTTTTTGGGGAAAGACATGAAAGTGTAGCCTACAGTCTTTACTCATTCGACTTTAGACTAAACTATTTTGCGGCTTTAACCCTTAGGGCCCGCTTTAATATTACACTCAATCATATCGCTCTGCACACAAAATGTGCTTTACAAAATCAAGCTTTACAAAATAGTATACATTAATATTATTTTCTGCTTTCATTGAGTTTTTTTTTAACTAAACCTTTTTTTTATCACAGCCTGGGATATGTCAATGATTTGCAGTAACATTGATTGTGACAGGGCACCTAGTGGAAATAGTATGCATATTCTATATATGTCATATATGGTTAACAAAATAAATGAATGTAACAATTTTGTTTACACAGTGTATTTTAGACTTATTGTAGGAGCTGAGATGGAAATTCCAAGATCAAACAAAAATGCACAAGCTTGCCAAAATGTATGCCATATGCATGAACATAGCCAAAATTATTTAAAAAATGAAGAATGAAAAGCAAGTAAAATGCACCAAACAGTCTCTAAGGGTGTAAAGGGTGAGGGGGGCTCAGAATTTCCACTGATTTTTACATACAAAGTTCAGCCTTTCAATCAAATTTATGTAGCTAATTTTACTTTACTTATGGCACTAATAACTTAGAAATAAAACATTCAAATAATATCAAACTTTTCAGCCCAGGCTTTTGTAGAATAAATATGAGGGTTGCTGGAGCACCTTCACCTACTTCAAAGGTGCATTGAGAAGGGAGGCGAATCAAAGGCATAGAAACTCCACAACACTTGTTGTATTTAGAACATCTTTGTTAAAAGACAAATGGGTCTCGGCTTGTGGCCTGCATCAGGGTCATCATGAATCACATTACAAACAGCCCTTAAATAAGGTATGGATAAACAGAAAAAAGAATCGCTCAGGGGCCCATCTGTCCCATCCCCCAGTACAAACTGGACCCCCACACCGGTGTTTCTAATTGACATCTCCCTGAGGATAATTGATGTGACCAGTGTTGTTAAAATATTCCATGCAGTAATTGCATACAGCTGTGTAGCAGTAGAATAGGCAACTGTTACAAAACACACCATTTATGTCCTGTTTGACATATAATATAATATAATATAAATATAAACCTAGATAGGTCACCTGTGGTCTCTATATTAACTGTTTGCCTCTTAGTTTGTGGTTGTTTGAATAACTGCAAATAGTATTATAGGCTACTTACTTAAACATGTCTAGTTTGTCTGTGTAGGGTCCCATGCAGACTATGTATTGGTCATAGTGGTGGCTGAATTCCATTTAGCTGCTTCATTTTCAGGATCATGTTTGTTTTTTTTTTTTTGCTTCCTGGCTTATCGTCACACTGTCATGGTTTACTGAGACTAGAGCAGAGCCACTCTTAATGCTATTACTATTACCTGTGCTTTTCCAGCAATGAAAATAAAAATTTAAAAAATGCTGTAAAAAGGCCCATTACAATGTGTTGAATATCTTTATTGCATTGATAGAAGTGTTTAGAGTTGCTTAAGTAGAAATGATCACTGTCAGAAATAGACTCCACTAGAAGTGGCTTATAATAGTACTATGAAATGATGCAGAGTGGCTCAGTCAACAGAATGGCCCCTTTCAGACTGTTGTATCATTGCATAAATATCACTGATGCATTCATGTGTAATTAGCATTTGAATGTTGCAGCTGGTCAAGATGGAGCTAATTCTGTCTCCATCACTGGGTAGTTGAATCCATAACAACACATCATATTGTATAAAACTGATTATATAGTATGTGTATTTTAAATCTTCAAATCCAAAGTCGTAACTAGTCACTATGGCAGTCAAAAAGATACAACAGAGTAAAAAGTGCAGTATTTCCCCTTTAAATTTAGTGGATTAGAAGTATGTAGGCGCATAAATGGAAATACTCATGGATAATGAGTGGCTCTAAATTGCACTTAAGTGGAGTAATTGAGGTGTTGTATTGTCTCAATAACTTAGATCTCGCTATACAGTTTGCACATTTGTCTTTATTATTATCATTTTATTTCCATATAGATGAGCACCCACTGTCGGCATCTGCATCTAGTCAGAAGATCCTGGCTGGATGTTTATCTACGAGATATTTTGAACAGTTTCAAATGTTTTGTCTGGTGCTTCACATGTATACCTAGAGATACATTTCAGCATGTTTTTAATTCATGTTCTCCATAGACAGTCTCTAGGCTTACTTACTTATAATAACCAAGCAGGGTGTCAATTAATTAGCAAACACCTAAGGTGCAAAATATTTTCCACACTCCTGAAAAACATGAGACATAAACCCATCGGCACTAAGTTCACCTCATTTTGTATCACAATGTTTTCCTTTTTTTCCCTCTCACAGTAATTAACCTGATTGCAGTCATGATCACATCTTTAGTGTTTAATTTTGTCTTTACTGCAGCAGAGAAGAAAACGAAAGTGGATCTGAGAAAGGTCAGGAAAAGAGGCTGCAATGTCTTAAACAGCCTGTGTTTCCACAAGTGGAAGTCAATTTATTGTCAGATCTCCTGAAACTTTGTAGTTGTACCAACAGATTAAGCTCCATCTACTCTGCCCCCTCTCTTACAGTTTTGCACACCTGAATCAGGCAATTTCTGGTTTGGACAAAGCTCTGAGAAGATTTAAAAAGTACAATACTCAGATTCCTTGAGGAGCTATGAATTGAACAAGTCTCTTGGTCATCACACATTCCTTGAGTCTTTTCTAACTATTTTTGTCAGAACAGCCTTTATCACCTCTCCATCAGACATTCAGTTCAGAGACTGCTGATGAGGTGCATCGAATCCAAAGAGTAACAGTAAGTTAGTGAGAACTCTGCAAAGTCCATCAATCTGTCATTTATAACTTATGATTACAGTCTTTTGACTCTGAGGTTTTAAATTGAACAAATTCCTGACACAAGGACTTCAGTGCTCTTATGAAAGCTACCAGCATCATATCAAAAGTGCATAGCTGCCAGTCTCAAAATAAGGCTGTTTTCCCTTGATTTAAAAAATTGAGGTTTTAATAGAAATTCACTGTACTGATCAAAATAGAGTGAGTGGTCATTTCATTAAAGGTTGTTGAATCTCGTGTCAAATATGGAAACTGTTTAATAATTAGGTTTCACAACACCTAACTAGGAATTATCCCTGAAGTTTAACCTGGTCCAAGATGTTTTTGGTCCTTGGTATGTGTGCTTCAAAATCCTGTCAAATCTGCAAGACTTCAGACTGGGTTTTCATTTTTAGTGTCAGTAGTTATAAACCCAAGACAGCCAACAGTAATAATGTCAGCTTTTGATGTAAATGCAAGTTTTTCAATTTTTCATTCATTGTTCCTGAGCTGTATGCAAAAATAAATACAAATAATACAAATATAGATTCTGGGTAATATCCCCTTTTTCAGTGAAACATGCAGCAACTATGACTAGAAAAAAACAACAACACCCATTTGAGTACAAAACTGCATTAAATTAAATTAGAAAAGACAAAGGACATCAGCTGAGGGCAAGACGAACGGCAGTTTCGGGTTGGCAGACAGCTTTAAGCTGAGCTGTGCGTAAGGTTCACTGGGTCAGGACCAGACTCCACAGGCAATCTAAAGGAGGAAACAGGAACTGTGTCTCTGCTGCTCTGACTGGTCACAGGATCAGAGGTCACAGATAGACTCACAGTGGTCAGCATTTTGTAAACATATTCACATCGTCACAGAGCCCTTATCAAAACACACCAAAGAACAGGAAACCTTTCCCTCTCAATAACAAGAGGTGTCGCACGCAACACGCAGCAACCCCAGGGAGTTTCAGGCAGGGTAAGAGGAAAGACCAGCACCGTATGCTTTCAGATGTGTCATGAAGCTGTATACACTTTGTAACAATATTGTTTGCATCGTGTAGTGCAATGCTACCTCTACCCACTGTGGAAAAGCAGACCACTCCCTCCTATTGTCCATTGGTAAGTATGTGCAATGTCAGTGGCCACTCTGTTACGCCGTGTGCAGAGGAATGACAAATTTGCATCCAAAGGGTGAGTGGTAGCTGATTCCAACTTCCTGGAAAATCAGTTTAGGGATGCCAATGTCACAGAGGTAAACCCTGCTTTCCGTCTCAGCCAAAGGTAGAGGAAGGCCCAAGGAGAGGGTCCACTTCGCCTCCACAGTCTGATGCTGACTGCTGACCGCAGGATCAATACTCAGGACCGGAGCCCGGTTCTTGTTGGCCCAGTCGGCGGCTGATTGGTACCAGTTCTGCTCCCTCAGCAGTGGGTTCTCATGGCAATCCAGGCAGTTGATGACGAGGTCGACTGGACTCACAGGCAGGTCTGGGACAGAGGAGAGGAGAGACATAACGTTTTTGGATGCAGTGTTTCAAAGTGGCCTCACAAAACCATATGAGAATATATATTTGTCGCAAGAGACCTGCAAAAAACTGTAACACTAAAACGCTGTGAACCGGGACAAATGCAGTTGCATAAGCTTTAGAAGTCAAAACCGGTCAGTGTTTTTATGCAAGTAGCCATGTTCTAAAGGCCTTTAAACCATATTCAGCTGCATTTGTCCCTCCTCTATGCATAAGCGCCTCAAGTTTTCTTTTTTCTTTTTTTTTGGTCTCTACTGTTTATCCAGAGGAATTTTAAATGTGTGGTGTCCCAAATGACAGTCAAAAATGATGCTGCCCCACTAGAGGGCAACATTTATCTGTGCTGGTCTGTTAGAACAGGACAACATGAACTGATCCTATCAGACACTCCAAATCATGTTCACATTTATCACTGTCATTTTGGACACAAATCAGCCAAAGCACCTAGCATGGTCCTATCCGTCAGTGTCACTAAACCCTGGGTGAACAGGGATTTAATCATCTAAAAACTCTGTTGCTGTGTTCTACCTTTGACGCTGGCCACCTGCTTGCTGCTGGTCCTGCTGTAGAGCTGGACCTCACTAGTCACCGACTCCTGCATCTTGACAAAATTGGGCAGGAACAGGATGACCTCCACTTCGTGGTTGGCCAAGTGTCTCCCACAGCTGATGCCCTGGGCTCCCTGGATGTGCGGACCACACAGAATAACCACAGTGGGCCTCTGGTGGACATTTTTTGGGGTGAGTCTGGGGACATCAAATGGATGACAAAGAGATTACTCCACAAACAGGGAACAACCAATGTCGTGTGCATAAGTTAAACAATGTAGATGTTATCAAACAACTTGCATCATATCCAGCATGGTGACTGGCTGATATCCAACAATAACCTAGTCAATCAAGGAAAACATAAGATATGGTTGTTTAAGGACACCAGGGAGTCCTCTATCCTGCCGGTGTACACAGCACATGCTGTTAAGGAGCTGCACGCAATGTCATCTCATACTGTGTTTCAGTCACTTTGCAACATACTTGGAACGATAACAGCATTCACCTACAGTCAGGTTAAAAACACTACACACACACTCGCTTGCATTTGTATTTAATTAAACAGAGATGCAGCATTCCAAAAAAACCTTCAAGTAAACATTAACAAACATTTTCAACTGTCAAATATGAATAAAAACAAAGCTAGTGCTCTTAAAAAATATGGGAAATCTGCAAAGCTTAGAAAGTCTTTGGTAGCGTATCATGTTTAGTGATGTTTGCAATGTATTTCGTTATCTTATTGTATTAGCTACTTATTTTCCTCCTTTAATCTCAGTGTCCGATGACATTTTTGCTTATTTTTACACAGCTGGGATTATTAATCTTTCTTAATAAAAACACTGTTTAGGATTCTAACAGGAAAAAAAGAGGTTAGATACATTACAGACAAGGTTGCTCTTAAAAAAAGAAAAAATGTGTCATCAAAAAGTGGAGGGTGATATTTGCTCTATTTTGTCAATATATAATATATTAAGAGCCCTGCATATAAGTACACAGGTTTGGAAAAAAAAAAATAAACCACTTTGGCTTAGACACCCTGTTATTTACCATAGCTAAAGCGATTCAATGGCATGTATGCAGAACCTGGCTGTAAAAAGAACGCCAGTAGGTGCACTTACTAACCTCCTCCTGTTATATAATGGTGAAGGATAAGTGCTAAAACCTGAAAATAAGTTACAATTTCAGCAATCATGGTTCCCTCATCTCAGAATCAGTGATTTTTTAAGTATGTGGTTAACATAAGCTTAAGAGACTTTCACATTTTGCTCTAATACATAAACTATGTTAGTAAATAACCCACTTGTGTATTTTGAATAAAAAAGGCGGTTACTAGTGTCAAAAAGAGACTGCAAAACAACATCATGCTGAAAATGAAATTAAAGTCCTGTTGTGGTGGCAATATTAAGTCATAAGACCGTGGTGTAGTTTCTTTATAGACTAACGTTAGCTTTTTACTTCTTGCAAATGGATTTACGCTTAATAAATCCTAAAATTGGTGTCTATTTGTGGAAATAATCTTGCTAAACAAAACTGTAAAAACTTGTCTTTCTGTAATAATCCATAATCTGATGGAAAAATCTCTTTGGCTTTTTGACAAAGGAAACAAGGTGAAGCTAATTCCCATGTTGTTCTACAAAAAAAGAATGTCATCCCTGCAGCACTATTTTATCTGCTTCATTCTGCAATATTTTTTATTTAAAAAAAAAAATTAAGCCCAACAGAAAGACCTTCATCTTATTTATGATAACAGTCTGAGTGTCCCTTAAGTTCTTTTTACTACTATTGAACATACAAATAAGAAATTAATTTGAAGCTTGACTTAATACTTGAGTACGTGTACACTTGTTGGGTATGAATTGTAAGACTTGTAAGACAGGGGGTAGGGGAACAATAGAACACCACTGTAGTGTGATCCTGGTGTAACAAAATAAAGTTACACTTGATCTAAGCTCGCAGTAGTTCCAGTGTAAACTTAAGACACTTAAGTATTAGAGTGCTCTATTGATAAAAAGACCCTAGAAAGTAAACCAATTTGTGATATGAGCCTCTGGTTTTTTGATCTTAAATGAGACTACACAGCTCATTCAAGTAAACAATTGCAAACGGACCGCCTCAGTCTATAAGGATGTTCTTGAACTGCAGCGTGACTGCTGGCTGTAGTACTTTGCTAAGAAAATAAACCTTGAGGACAGGTCAAGGTTAAGACAGCATAACTTATGTAGGAACATGGCAGTAAAGACGATTGCCATGGAAACCAGTAAACATGACATGAAAACAAAAAGTTGCACCGACCTGCTCAAATGGTTGTATAACTATTCAGACAGGGATGTTTGGCACATTGGTAAGCATTCTTCTTCTAATTATACACACAAAAGTGACTCTATGTGCACTGTACTGCACACCAGATGAGAAGTCACGTATGCTAGGAACCGACTAGCTTCACTCTTTTATACATTGACCAGATATTAGGCTGCCCCATAACACCAGAACCCAGAGTATTACTGTTTACCTGTTTGGTCCGCCAAGCAGAGTGAGAGCCATCTGACTGGAACAAACACCGATCATCTCCAGCCTGCGCTCGAGAGACAGGCCCCAGCGCTCTGCAGCTGCTAGTAGACGCTTATAAAGGTCATAGGGCACACTGGGAACCACCAGGCCAGAATCTGCAGAAAGAAAACATGAGATCAGACAGATAGCATGGTAATGCTGCTCTTTCCTTGTCATGTCTGATGTAACAGAACATAGAGCATGACAGGATGGTTTAGTAGTTAATAAAAACAGCTTCCTGTTCTTGAAAACATCTGCCCAGATGAAGCATCCTTAGGCAAGACACAAGCCACAAAAAAGATTTTCTCCACTGACAATAAACTCATTAACATTCTTCCATTGGTATCAGAGTCATCTCACACACCAGGCCAAAAACAGGTAACTGAACCATGTCTGGCTTCTTGGTTAATGTAGGCCACTAATAATTTTCCCTTGAAAACGATCTACTACTTAAAGTTGTTAATTTTAAAACAGTGGGAGACTCACTGCCACCACATTTTGATGCCACAAGGTGTATTTGATGTATAACCAAATCTTAAATGTCAAAAGCTCACTTAAAATTCAGGGAAAGAGTAGGAAATATAATCTAATTTGTTCAACATTATCTGAATAAGTGAAAGCTAAAGCAGGTAACTTTCATAAAAAATACATTTTTCTCATATTTCCTGAAACTATTACTGTATCCTGACAGTAGTAGATGGGCATTTGCAAGAATTGACTGCGTCTGAATAAAAACAACCAATCAGAGCCAAGGGGTCTCTAATGTAGCTAACAATCACTGCTCGTGTACACACCATGCTGTCAACAACATAGATATTAAGGACAAGTGAAATGAAGAAAAAGGACAACAAAAAGCAAGACTTCACTTACACATACCTGTTTGTGTTTACTTACTTCTTTGCCATGTATGTTGTTGTTGGCAGCGCAGCGGGTGCACAAGCAGTGATTGGCAAAGTGTTAGAGACTCCTCGGCTCTGATTGGTTGTTCTCGATCAGGCAGAGGAACTATTACAAATGCCATTAAGAGTACTAGGAGGAGCCAGAGGAATATGATTTTTTTCATGGTTTGTCTGTTTCATGTATCATTGTTGAGATATAGTGACGGTTTCAGCAAATATGACAAAAAGTTGTTGTTTACATATGGTAGCTTTAATATTCACATGTATATTTGTACTCTTAATTTCCTGCATCCATTGGAATGTGACATGTATCATATTTCTAATTTAGGCCTGAACTGTCAAAACATCCTCACAAGTACTATGTGGTTTTCCATTTTATCTGCATCAGTGCACCTTGAAAAACAACAAATGGGGTAATAGTGAAACCCAGAAACCTGACCTCTAAGATAACGACAACCGTTGGTCTACAGATAAACACAGAGGAGCCCATTCCCCAGGGAAAAGCCCTTCCTCCTCCTCATGACCTGATCTCTTTCCCATCACGAAAGATTCTCCATTTCCTCTCCTGTTTGTCACTGCTGTCTGTGGCAACAAAGGGAAGATTGGCAGCCTTTACAAAACATGGCAAACACGAGGCAGCCAGAGTGAGACGCCTATTCCCCGCAGGCCCTGAGTTCACACGCACCATCACATGGTTTCTGACCAATCACCAACCCCTTAGCTCTAGGATGGGGCTGCATTGGGCTGGACCCCCCACATGGGCTGCTGTCTCAGTCAAAACATACAGCAGGCTGGCGTGACAAAAAAGGGACAAACATCATATATAAATACATATGAACACCTGCACCTGTATCCCAACAGCTCATGGTGAGAGACTGGGAAGAGTTAAACATGCGGGAGGCATGGTGGTGACTGGGCTTAACAGTAGACTCAGTTTTGTTTCATATACTCAACTGTCAATGGCTATTAAACAAAGAAAAGTCTTTTTGTTCTAACCAAAGTAATTTAGAGATTTAAGTTGTAATCATCCACCTTATTTGCAGTTGTCTTTTCTGTGTCATGCAGGCAATAATATCAAAATTTCCTGCCATGATTATCCTGGCCAAAATCAGATTTATCTTACTGTCCCAATAATCATCTAAATGTCCTTGAAACTCCTAAAATGGCACTAAAGCATACTGGAATCATTTAACTTACATTCTTTTAAAAGAGATAAATAATTTTATTACATCACAGAGAGGCCACACTCATTATTTTTATAATTTCCTCTATAGCACATCATTTTTTGGGCTTCAACTCTTAATTGATATCTACCTGCAAAAATTCACAGCTTTGACAGGATGCGACAGCCCATAGCCCTGAAGGCAATGTCCAGAAGGGGGTTTATTGCAATCAATTATATTCATATATCTCAATAAAAATGAAATTTAGGTTGGACTCAGAGCACTGTGTGTGTGTGTGTGTGTGTGTGTGTGTGTGTGTGTGTGTGTGTGTGTGTGTGTGTGAGAGAGAGAGATAAAGAGGGTGATAGGGTGATAGAGAGGGGAAAGGGAAGGTGAAAGGTGGACTATTGCATGTAATGTTTCTATAAGTTATTAATAACTCAAACGTGTTGTATTAACTCCATCACTGTATAAAAAGAAAAACAAGCATTTTACTACAGTTGCCAGCCCACAATAACTGTCTGCAACTCATCTCACCTGTTCCTTTTCCTCACTGGAGTGTCAATTTAGTTGTATGAAGTGGGAGTCAATGACTGCAGTGAGGACACAGGCCGCATTCATGTCTGAAAATTGCCACCTCATTTCAATTTCGTGAAAAAAAAAGACAATAAACAAAGCATTTGGATACTAATTATGATGTCCATTACCAAGGCAGGGATTGAAGCTTTGAAGCATTTGGATCAGCCCCTACTGCAGCCTAGTTTTGCAGCGTCTCTTTTATTGTTGGTTGCCTTTGGATGCTGCTTTTCGACATGACACTCATGATTATCCTGATAATGGAAGTTCACCACAGTCAACCACAGTCCCATCCCTACTCTGTAATGAACAAAGCATTTCAAGAACTGCAAATCATTTTTCAAATGGTCATGTGTTTGATGCGGCGCTTGTTAATACTTCATGAAAACACTGTCAAAACCCTCTTTATGTTCAAGTCAACAAATTCAGTGCACCTACAACAACTACAGGCAATTCCATCTTTTCACATTAGGAGTAAATCTCAGATGTTGTTTGTGTTCGTCGATTTGGCATCAGAGAAGCAATGCAAGCACTATGGCAGGATCATGAGAGCTCTGACCAACTAACCTCAAACCACCATTACCACAAAGGTTATTCTATCTTAAGGCCCAGACATACCCATGCGACATGAGAGAACTAGCATCAACAAAACCCCACTGCTGTGTTGCCTCACGTCACTATGTCTCTGCCAAAAAGTTGCTCAGGATCACATCAAACCAATGGACAACCAGCACCAAAATCCTGCGCCTATGTGAGAGGAAATACGCCTCCATACCAGCAGACAGTCATCTGTAATCATCATTCAAAAGACAGTCTTGACACTAGTTAGTCAGTTAGCACATTAACAACACAATCTAATGTTGATAGAACGAAGCATATTTACCGTACACCAGTGAAGAGCAACAAAAAGCACCAGGAAGTGTTTCTGCTAAAGAGCTTAATGGCTAAAGACAAACAATCTTAACCTTACATAACAAGTTTGTTTCCACCTCACTCCCTCTTGACTTAAGCCCTTTACATTTTTCACTTTCATTTGTCCTCTCTTGTGCTGAGCTGAACTACTGGTAGAGTGATTTCATTCACTGACGGGCTCCATGCCCCCCGCTGCTAATTCAACATGCTGAATCTGCAAAAAAAAGCAGATGAGGGTTGACAAGGCCAACAGTGCGGGAAACATTGCAACAACAAGAGCCACAAATGCTCACTAACTGCCCAACTTTGATTGATGGCAGACTGTTGGCCTGGTGTGTCAGGGCCTTTTCTGTAGGAGGCCTGACATGTAGCTAAGGCTGGGCTGATGCGTCGACTTAATCGATTATGTGAATACGTCGCACCGTTTCACATGAGAGGGTGAGCAGCGCCAGGTGTGTTGTTTTTTGTTTCAGCGCTCCTGTATCAAGTTAGAGTGTGCACACTGCTCGCCTGAGCAGCGCTTGTCAGGAGCGTCTGAGCTGCGTGTCAGCTGCAGCACATCTACAGAAACAGTGGCTCACCATTTTTTTACGCGTGGCGCTCACGTTTGTTGACTCTGTACCACTTTATACTGCAGTTTAAATTCTCTCTCTTTCACAGAGATGAGGAAATACAAAGATGTTTGTTTCACCTCAACTTCCTTGCTTTCCTTTCAAAACAAAAGCTATCTGACTGTGTCTCTGTGGACAGAATGCCATCAGTTGCTAATACAATGCATTTTATTTTGAAACATTTACAGGAAGGGGTTGTCAGCTGTGCAGGAGCTTGTATAACTTCATAAATGAGTGGAATATGTGCTTATAAATATGAAAATACAGCACTCATATCAGCAGGCAGCGATATGCCTGAAGGCCCAGTTAAGGCTGGACTATTCTGATGCAGAAAGAATGGACTAATTATAATTATTTCTGTTACAGAAATTTAATGTAATTTTACTCCAAAATGTTTTGTTGGACTGCTAGATTTGAGGTTTGTTACTGTAACAAAGAGTAACTGTTTTGTTAAGTGACTTGAATTTTACATTGTTTTATTTATTTTGTTGTTGGATTGCTAAATGTAGACTGCACTAAGTCCTTTTACTTGAGCGGAACAAGCCCTTTCATTAATTTTATTTTGGAGAGACTTTATATCAGACTGTAAAACACAGATTACCCGTTAGGACTGGGCTATTTTTTTGTTGGGTAATAATGCCCTGCAGTGTATATCAAGTTTTAAAATGTAATTTTCGGTAAATTCGTTGTTATATTTATTGAGTAATCAAAAAAAATAGTAGTTAGATCAATTAAAAAAATAATCGATAGATTAATCGATTAATCAAAAAAATAATTGAAAGATTAATCGATAAAAAATTAATCGTTACGTGCAGCCCTACATGTAGCACATGGTTTTAAGAGTTGTGTAGAACTTTACCTATTGTATGAAGTACAATAGGTAAAGGTAATAGGTATTCTTAACCGCGTCAGATATCTAGTGTTTACGTGTAGATTGCAGGTCCTTAAAAACTTTAACACTTCCACTATCCACTATTTTCCTATATACTGAGAGCAAAGCTAACCGGAGTCAAATTCCTTGTTTGTGTAAGAATACTCCGCCAATGACGCAGACTCTGATTTTATCACATCCAGCTTGTTTTTCACCATCTCTTTAATAGTAACCAACATTATTTTGAGAAAAATGCTTCAATTCATGTGTCTTATCACACAAAGTCTACTAACTGTCAGAACTGTCCTCTTTAGTGTTTTTTTGGAATGACTATAACAGAGCTATAATTCAGCCTTTTAACGCTGTACAAACCGAAGTGTGTGGAAACCTTTAAAGAGCTTGTGCTAATCCCTAGCTGTCTATTGCCCATGGCACATTAGCGGGGTAATGAAAGTCAAGCTGGGGGAACTGCAAGGCTCAGGATCCCTTTGATAAATAAAGCTGCTGGGAGGCAGTTAAGTCCTTAATGGCCTCCTACGGATCTCTGGCCTGGTAGCTGAGAACTTGGTGGCCTCATTGATGTGTACAAATTCAAACTGACACGCGCACGGTGGCACACACCTCATCCTACAGCGCACTCACTGCAGGCTAATGTACAAACACATATACACCCACAACTTTTCACCCTGGCATGCAACACGGACAGAGTGACACACACACACACACACACACACACACACACACACACACACACACAAGATAATTACACATAAACACAGAGACTTATGCCGTGCCTGACGAAAATTCTTGCTTATCTTAGGTTGAACCCTGCTCCCCTCCCACTATTCTTTTATTGATACCGCACTGAGACTGACAATATGTTTCAGTGGGCAACAGAAATCTGGAACACGCCATTCCTCACGTGAGCGATAAGCACAGGAAAGTCAACTGCCTCTTGTCATGCAAACTGCTGGCTTGAGTGCCAAGCGCAGAGGAAGTCGGAGTTGCACTAGTATGCGCTAATTGCTTTTCAACCATCCCACCAGGTGCACTTCTTAATAACTCTCTTGCTGAAGTTGCCGCTACCAAAACCACCCTCACATTCTCACACACATGCAATGATTTCTGCACAAATAAACACACACACACACACACACACACACACTCACTCACACACGCACACTCTCAATGTGGTGCAAAAACAAAACTCAACAGGCAACTAGCTGAACCGGGTAGTCGTGAGTATGCAGCGGCACTAAAATAAACTGAGCTGGAAGCAATCCTTCAAGCATGACAAGGGAACTGACGGGACTGAAAGCAATACACGCTGGCTGGATGCAGGCCATTTGTGACTAAGGCTTGTGCTGGGTTAGGGAGGGTTACACGAGGCTGTTACATTCCTCTCTGCTGCACTGCAAGAGTTGAACTATGTTGACCTGCCCTCCAAGGAGGTAGCAGGATGGGACACTGGTTAAATGGGGCACAGAAGAGAGGCTTAATGCAGTAATCTGTGCTTTTCCTTTTGACCATTTTGGTCATATTTTTGGCACCGACAGCTCATTGTTGGGGCTTACATCTCACCTATCAATCAATTAATGTAATAAGATGTATTTTGTTGAATTTTCCGATGGTAAATAGTGCTTCAGTTTCTCTGTTCAGCCATAGTGAAAACCAATGCTCATGTCAATGATGTTTATTTGGAATGATTATTACAATAATGAAACAAGTTTCCGTAACCGGCTCAGATGAGTTACATTTTTTGTCATGACACATCTCTTTTGCATCCCAATTTCTCCAAAGTGATAGAGCATAATCGAGAAAGAAAACTGGGAAAACCAGCTGAGGGTTGACGTGGTTGCAATTTGTGTTGCAGTCTGGCTTGTTTGCACTGAGGAGGTTTTGCTGCACAGCTGGAGTTAATCACACCACAGGAAAGCAAGACAATAGCATAACTTCACTTATAGACTGAAACCTTTACAATTAACAATAGACTATAGAAACAGGCCTGTCAAACACTCATGCCAGTGTACTATGGCAACGCTAACACACAAGCGGGAATTTTGTTTTTCTTTCTCTATTCTCACATTGTTGATTTATCTGTTTACTGGCAAAGATTCTAGGTCAAAAGCACTGCGGTTTGTTCCTGCTTCAGAGGTGCTGTTTATGTAAGGCTGTACGGCGGCATGCTAATTACAGAGTGCAGAGGATGGGGATTATGATGACAGCCCTGGGAAGCAGATCTGCCCGCACGGTAAGAAAAGGAGGCTCTGCTTGGCAGCTGTCTGCTGAATGGTAGACAGCTGCTCCCTGCTGAGCTGCTCTGTGTCACCACAATCAGATAGACAGTCTGGGATAGAAATGCTGGAAAACACCATCACTGCTAAACCCGGGCTGTCACCCAAACAGCCTTGTTCCAGTTATCCTTGTCCTGTTAATGTTTAAGACAATGAAGATACTGCATATAGAGGCTCGGATACTGACCAAAGAGACAGATTTCTTAAGGGCCTTTTCCATGACTACTCTTGGTCGTGCTGAGTCAAACCATGCTGCGCCAATTTAAATTTCCTTTGTCAGTTTTAACA
This sequence comes from Plectropomus leopardus, assembly GCF_008729295.1. Taxonomy (NCBI): domain Eukaryota; kingdom Metazoa; phylum Chordata; class Actinopteri; order Perciformes; family Serranidae; genus Plectropomus; species Plectropomus leopardus. The sequence goes on from NC_056463.1 coordinate 32,174,910, forward strand.
TGCTGAACCACCTTGAGTCGCCCCGAGCGATGCCAGAGATTGACAATCTCTGTTGTGGGGCCAAAAAGGACGCCCAACCACTTCCAAGCTTGTTGCAGCGAACTCGCCCACCACACCCCCAACGACCACCCCTTCTCCCCCTGAAACAAGCCTGTGTGTTGCGAGACTCCACTCATCTCTGGCTGAGCTGAAGAGCTGAGAGAGAGATGTTTTTAAAGACTATGTGTGCTCTGCTTTCAGTGCTTTTGTAGCTTCTAACTATATCTCTTTGGTTTGGAGTTTAGTTTCTCTCCTGCGTCCTGTGTTAACTTTAGATATCTGCTTTATTTGAATGTTTTCATGTTCACAATCAGCCATCAATAGTCTATCAGGTTACTGCTGATGAAAACCAAACATTTACATATTTTGCTGCTTCACAATAAAAACTTTTACATAACAAAATAATGGAGGATGTTCATTGTGAGGAATCTATAGGAAATTAAAAAGCATATCTCACACAGGCAAAGAAAGAGCCTTTGGTCCAATATCATGCCTGCTTCCCCAATTTATTCCACATCAGCCCTGTAAATGAGCTTATCTTGTGACCAGACATAGGTGGAGTTTGATCCCTCTCGTATAACACCTCTTACACCACACAACTCAGCTCTTTCTCCAATACTACCCACACTCCACCTACGGCTCCAAAGCCTGTGTTAGCATGCCATTTACTTATCTCACGATTGTGTTAACCAGTTACGTAACACTCAAGTTCCTAGAGTGAGCTCATCATCTCTTTGGGCCTATTGCAGGGGGCGTGTGGGGACTCAAAAGTCATGATAAACAGCAACCAGAAGGATATGGTCTCAGCAGCCTGCCACTAAAGTGAACTTTTCTGGTCCTTTAATACTGCAAATTTTTTTTCTCATTAGGTTCAACAGAATAAAACCACTACAGCACAATCTTCAGTGAGAGCTTCTCAGTGTTGTGCCCATGGTAAAGTGTAAAAAACTCAACTCGCAACTTCCAGTTATGTAAACAGATGGTACTCCTGGTCAAAGATTAAACACAGTGGAAAAAAACTCCTTCCAAAACAAACACTATGTTCACAGAGCTGGCACGCTCACTGATAAAATGTCCCAAAAACGTGTTTATGTCAGGTTGTCAAAGTGGCTCCATAAAACCTTCAGAGCTGCTCTGAACAACACCTGATTTTTTTTTTCTTTCTTTCCTTATGTCATCTATACAAAACCTCATATGACAAACCCTTGTCGGCGCACACCTTGTTCTCAAACAGTAGCATTGTGACAGATGAATCTGCCCTCAGGCCAATAACAACACATTTGTTTGTTTTTCTTAATAGTGACTAACAGTGCGTTAGTACACCTTTTGATACTTTCTGACTTCCCTGCCCATGTCCATTGGTTCCTATAGAAAATGTATATTTATAAAAGAGATCTAAATATATGGTTTCATTTATAAAAGGCCAAGTAATTTTCTAAAACAGTTGGAATCTTTATTTTTAACGAGCATTACTCACACCAGAGTAAACATTTAAAATAAAATACGTTTGTTGTTGTGGACTATTGTCATTCGTTTCGTGGCCCTGTGAGTATCTGCAGTCGCAATACAATGCATTTGCTGACAACAAAGAAAAATATAAAGTATAACCAAGGTTATCATTTAAGTAAGTCACCTTTGGCTTTGGTGAACTGAAACTGATGTTTTTCTATTTCTTGACATTTTTCTGCCAGACAAACAGTCCTAATTCTGCATGGTTCATGTCTGGATCAATTTCACAATTGCTGAGGCAAATTTAGTAGGGGCACCTGAGCTGAGAGCTGGTTTTCCTAAAACAGCTGTCTTTGCAACACTTTTAAAATTTGTAGAAATGTTTGCAGTAGCCATTTCGACTGACTAAACTACATTAAGGAATTAAGTGTAACTCAAGAGGCCATAAGTACATAAATAATGCCTTAACTTCTGTTGATGTGTGAGTGTGTCTGTGTGCATATATGTTTTGTTCTCACCGGTACAGTACTCTTTGCCCCCGTGCTGAGGCACTGTTATCTGGCGGTATATGATGGGCTTCACTTCCAAAATATTCTCATCATGGCGATAGGACAGGGGCTTCTGTTGCCCCTGTGTGCTCTGATGATGCGCCCTGTTGCCGTGGCTGTCGGTCCCATCGATCTGGGAAAAGACAGCAGCTTTGTCGAACAGAGCCAGGTTTCCCTCAAAGTCGAAGTCTGTGTCTATGTTCTCGTCAGTCCCGCCTCCAAAGCACTCGTTATCCTTTGTTCTCATCGGCCCACCAGCACCTCCATTCCTCACGCTTTTCTTTTGTGTGGCCTGTGTCGCCCCTCTGCTGTTAGATGAACCTGTGGGGGCTGGAGAACACAGAGACATTTAGATATCAGCAAAGTCATTTTAAATCAACATGCACCCACCTTATGACTTCCTGAGAGTCCTTGTTATGTAATGTTTGTCTCATTGTCTCTCTATCAAATCACCTGTGTTTTGACTTGCTTCACCAATAAAGAACAAACAACATTCACTTGGATCACATCCAAGTTACAAAAAAACCCCATCACATTAATTAGAAAATAGGCGTCCGACATGTCACATCTGACTATGAAAGGATTTATGTGTTATTTGAGACACTCTGGTGTCAACAATAATATGAAATGTATCTATTTTTGGTAATTAATTGCTATTAAATCAGTTTTGAAAAAGACCATTTTTATTTTATTTATCTCCTTTTGTAGAAAAATAAATATGTTTTCCACTCAAATCCTTTTATTTAGTATACTTTTGCTTTTTTAAAAAAAATCTAATCAAAATCAGAAAACAATAATTGGTCTTCAATTCAACCAGCAATGGTTGTAATGTCAGTGTAAGCAAATGAATGTATTCATCATCAGCTATAACTCCTCCTGTGGGCACCCATAAGTGGAGGCTGGCGTATAAAATGATAATTAACAGCTATACAGTAAAACAAATTATATAAATTATGTCTTTATGGGAGAAAGAATTGTGTTCAATAAAATTAAAGTAAATAACTATTCATCAAACAGTTTTATGCTTCTTATGAATGGACTAACAGTACTACTGACAATTTCTTTATATCCTGAGTTCAAGTTGTATTTGTGAGAGAACACTGACTTCTTACAGAAAAAGAAAAACCTCAGACTACGAAGTAATGACAAGGAAAGGGAATTTTCAGTTCATGAGAAATGAACTGGGTTTTCATCAAATTTATATTTTACTCCAAATTTCATTCATGAGCAAATACCTCAACAGTATGACGACTGCAATAAAACATACTATTGAGACAGCTGTAAGTGCTGAATTAATAACATATAACTTTGGTTTGGGTCCCCCGGAAGAAATCTTATAAACTGAGGGCCAAAGTGCAGCAGGTTTTGCTCTGGGCTACCACAGGCCTATTATAGCTTTAATCTCAAACCCAAAATGCACAGATTACACAAAAATCCTCCCATCTCAGCCCGGCTCACATCCTAATCTTGCTCAAAGGAGCTATGAGCTGTCTGACTACACATCATCGTCTTGTAAATGTTGTAATCCACACACAATAAGTTCCTGCACTCGGCCGTTTCAAGTTCTGTCTTGATGCTCACATCTCCTTTTATCTTGTGTAACTCAGGCTGGAAACTTTTCTTAACCTGTCTCGGTTAGTTACTATAACCTGCCGAAAACAAAACACCGCACGCAAACTACACATACAATGGTCGACTGAGCGGTACTCAATAAAGTTTACATACATGTATGCACGAACAAAAAAAAATAAATGAACAGAGAACAAAAAAAAGAAAAACTGGAAAAACCTGGCCTTCAACCCCAACCATGCTGAGCTCTCACGCTAACCAGGAGACAGAGAGGCACAGTCTCACGCTACTGTCACTGTGACAGCTACGGTACTTTGGACTCTCTCACGCAAGACACTGGGAGGCTCAGTCAAAGTACACTGGTATTGATACAAAGCCACTAACCAACTATTGGCTAATTTGAGACCTGCCTCAATATCACAATACGGCCATACAACCGCCAATACACCCAGACTGATTTTTTCATATTTATGTGCCTAATTTCCCTTTAAACAAAGACAAGGGTACTACTACGTACCTAATTATGATCCATTATAAGTTGCAAGGAAAATATTATTGAGACTGGTCCAACAAGTTGAGAGACAGGTGGTGGGTTGTTCAGTTCACCTGTGTGAATGGGGATAAAAGCTGCCATCCTTATTAGCACAAGCCAACAATGTCTTTATTTACAAGGAAGTGTTGTGTCATGCTACAAATCCAAAATCTGAATGAACTTGGCAGACCTCCAAGGCAAACAGGCTAATGAATAACAAGTGCAGAGACAGACAGTGAACTTCACTGATTTCAGTTTAGACAAACTCGCCACCACAAATTAGCACAAGTACAAAGGCAAGGAATACTTCAAATTGAAGTAGGGGCTATAATGAAAGTGTGCCGCTAAACACATACATGTTAAAACACAGCAATACACTTTAACAAAGCATAAAATTAGGGAATATTTATTACTATTTCTCAGTGGGGCTGGGCAATATATTGATATTGATATAAAAACTGTACAATCCCCCCATTGCATTTTTTTGTTCATACATTTTGTGTCTTTTATATTCTATTTTGTCATTTTCTATATTTAATTTTATACATTTATTTATGTTCTATTCTATTTAAATTCACTATATTTATTCTCTCTTTTATGTTAATTGTTTTGCACCAAAACACACATTCCTTGTATATGTAAATGTATGTATTTGGCAATAAAACCAGATTCTCAGTCTGATTCTGATTTTATTATATCGATATTGTGGTATGAGACTAGGCTTAAAGTCACCACCACAACAAGGCTGTAAAGCCATATTAGACGTGGCTCACTGTGATGACATTCTGTAGTCTAATTTAGTTTAGTTTACTTTTTAGCTACTGACTTTTTTACGACACATAAAAGCTTTAACGTTTAACAGTGGGGTACTTACTGATGTATTTTATGTTGTAGAATAAAACGGGAAAGTCTCTTAAGCTTGTCTTAAAAACAGACCTTGTTTCATCTAAACAGAAACACTTTTGAAAAAACCTATTGACTTCAAGACAAGGAAACCGGGAATCCAGGAACACTAACTCATTTACAGGTTTTTGGACTCATTCCTTAGACACTTTATATTATGAGTGTTGTCTTTTCTTGGCTTTAAAGTCTGCATTACAATAAAGCATTGTGGGTTTTTTTAATTACTATGCTGCTCTAGCTCCTCTATTATTTGACTTTGCATATCTAGCCATTATATCCACATTACTCATTATTTATCAAAAATCTCACTCTGTAAATATTTGTGAAAGCATCAATAATAAACAGAGAGATATTTGATTTTCTCATTATTGCTGGGCCCAGTTTCTTTTTAAGTGATCTCCCAACTGGTTATTGAACATTTAAACCTGAATTTCAATTTTAGTTCCTGACATTTTCAGATAGTTTTTCCCAGCGGTTCCATGCCTAAAAAGTACAATGTTTAATTAAGCTGATTGTCACCAGAATTCTGTGATGGTACTGTTGAAAAATGCTACTGAGGAAAGATAAATCAGTTGGATATAAAGATAAATATCAGACCCACAGTGTGTAAAATCTACAGGCTAGAGGGGGTAAAGGCATTCAAATGCTAAGACTAAACAGACATCCAGCCAAAATAACTTAACAACATAACAACTTTGCGTGTGAAGAACAGCCAGTCAAGAAAAGGAAGAGAGCTGGTGGAGAAGGCGGTGAGAGAAAAGTAACAACACTAAGCAACAGGACTAGGAATGACCAGAGCCACCTAAATTACTATACACAAATTCCTTGTTGTTGGTTTGAATGACTGAACTAGTTAAGAAAATTGATCTGCAACATTCTTCATTACCTCAGTAACTGCAGCTGATATTTCGAGCGAGGCACTTAACATACAGGAGTGGCTGTGCGATTAATGGCAGAAGTCTGTTATTGTACTGGGAAGGCCTCAGTGTGAATGCGTGGAGTTATATGAAGCTAAGCAGAGCATTGATGCACAGCAAAGCCTTTCTAAGAGAGGTTGAAAAAAAATCTGAAAGCAGGGATTTATGGGAATAAAAAGCAAGCTGCACACAATTTCAGTCCATATACAGAGGTAGCATGCTGGTTATGGGAACAGTTTTCATAAGGGCAAAGTCTGTAGGTCCTCTCCCAAAATGCCCTTTTAATGAGATCTGTTTGGGCCTGATGGAATTTGACTCTGCATCATTCACAAAAGCAGTTCCTAAATTCCCGTCCTACTCTCCCAGAAAGATAAATGGCAGATATTCAGAAACCATTTCTGGAATCCGCGATCTTGTATAAGCAACGGCCCACCCTGCTCTCCTTTTCTTTGTGGCCGGGGGGCTTCTTGGGAGCATGGCATTGCGTGTGAAAGGACCAGCCCAGCCCAAGCCACTCAGCACTTTGGCCCCATGCAATTTGGGCATTAGCTCCCTGGCCACCAGCCTGAGAGCTGGAGATTAAAATAAAAACTCAAAAGGTAAACACTGCTTCCACAATTGATATCGCTTTGGCCTTCCGAGCACACTGGGACAACATGGCTTCCTGTTGGGGAGCCAAGGGGGGGTGGGCGGTTTCCTGTGCTGAGCAGGAGCGAGGGAGGGAGAGGAGATGTGGAGAGAGAGAGAGAGAGAGAGAGAGAGAGAGAGAGAGCGAGAGAGAGAGAGAGAGGTAGAGAGAGAGAGAGAGAGAGAGAGAGAGAGAGAGAGAGGGGACAGGAGGGCACGAAGGCACGAATGCAAGGCTTTGCGTAACATTCTCTTTAGGAACAGACACTGGGAGGGAGGGGGAATGTTTATTGATCTTAGTCACACACATATTGTAAAGAGGAACTTTGATACAAGCCTTTAGCACGCTATGGGAATCTTAGGGGGGAGTCATGGCAAGACAGCGCTTGGTCCCATGCTAAAGTTTCTGAGTAGGAGCTAATGACACACAGGGAGTAGGAGCAGAGATTGAGTCAACGAGCTATGAGTCTTGCTGACACAAAATGAAAAATGCAGACTACAGTATAAACATATTTATTTTCATTATCTTTACTCTGGAAAAAAAAGACTGGTTTCCTTTTGTGGTAGCTTTATCTTCCATGCACAGGAAAAACACCAAGGCAGAGGTCATTTTTACAACCAGGCTGAAGAATATTACACAGTGTCCATTCGCCAATTCTACTGACCTCTGACTTCTCCATTGTTTGGTTATCCTGAGTGTGAAAGTGAACTGACTTTAATTGATTCTGGCAGAGGCCACAGAGCTGTCCGAGCAGACTTCCTGCTGACTGCATGTTGACAAGAGGAAATGCTGTTTTGAGTCTTTATCTAATCAGGAAGGTTGAATAATGCATTCTGATTTTTTACAGTGACATGTACAACCTGGGAGAATGCAAGTGTGCATTTCTGCATCAACGCGTGACTGAGACATGTGACAGCAGAACTGACCTGACAATTCATTGAATTTTGTGGCTATTCCAATTATTATCGAATTGAATTTTGGACACTAAAGGTGCTCATTTAACTTAAAGCATATACTGTGCAGGAATTGTTGGTTACCGTTAGCTAACATTTCCATCGAAAGTGAACGTGAAAGGCAACCCCAGATTCACTCTCGTTTTGGAAGTAACTTTGTCCAATGGGCATTTTTTCTTCACTACTCCACGATTTGTGTCGCTACCTTTCTATAATGCTCTGACCTTCCCTTTAGAGAAAAGAAGTAGTAAAAAAGAAAGATAATAAGAAAATACAGATAGAGGGCAGGTTCTCTGCAGACTTAGACACTGCCACACACTTGTAATGCGTGATAACTGATGACTGAGAGGAATTATTTCCATATGAGTCTATACATTTTTTTAAGGAAAATACTGCGTAGTATATCTTTACTCAGCACTAAAAAAAGACATTGCTGCCATAACAGTAAAAGTGTTGTTAAAATGTCAGAGATTTCAAAAATAACCGCAGAGCGTGCACACACAACCTCACATCAAACATTTTCTAGCCCTGGCCAGGAGAAGGGCTGGAAAATATCAAAGGTGCAACATAATAAAGCATATTAACCTTGAAATAATTCTGTCACATTGACAAAGATAGCTATATACTGTGTGACTCATAATGTATTCCCAAGTGCCTCTCGACATCTGCCAAAGAGGAACAGTGGTCACAAGTTGACCTTTATCACTAATGACTGTGAGACACTGGATAAGACACCTGCTTATCCACACTATAAACCATGGCACCACAAATTACTGCTGATGAGTTAATTCAGCCTGACTGCTACACGGGCTACGCTCTAATAAAACAACAATATGAGCTTCACAATGGTAAAATCTTTTGGCTAAAGCCGCTGTGTTGCATGAAATTTCTAATTGTTCCTGTTCTTTGTCTCCCTTTTCCTTAGACTGATTGAGCAGGTGATAACATAAAAGTCAATAACATAAAACGAAACCTCACTTTATATTAATTACATGCAATTATGTTTTTAACACTGTGTCCTTTTCATATTTAGCCCCAGTACCTGCTATTTTTTACTGTCAATAAACCCCTTCAAAAGACCAAAACCAGCAATGAACTGATCCTATTAACACTGTTGCACTGGCTAGAATGTTCCTTTATTACCATAAACACAGGCACTGTAGATTTGTTTTTAATCTGTCCCACATTCACCATTCTGGTGCTAGCCCAATCAATCAATCAATCAATCAATCAATCAATCAATCAATCAATCAATCAATCAATCAATCAAAAAATGCTGCTGAAAATATTCCCTTATAAATACACTATTTAGTCTCAAATTTTACGAACTAACAGCGCCTACTTGTTAAAGGAAATTAATGAGACGTAAAAAAAATGCAAGCGCATATTAGTGATCCTTTTTTATGGATTTCTTTAGAAGGAACTCATGGTCTTGGGACTGAGAGCCACATACCTGCTGGGAGGCCAGACAGTATTGAGAGACGGACTGCAGTACTTTTTGTTAGGGCTGCAGCTATTGATTATTTTCATTGTTGATTAATTTGTTGATTATTTTCTTGATTAACTGATCCATTGTTTGATCATAAAATGTCATAAAATGATGAAAAAATGTCAATCAGTGTTTTACAAAGCCCAAAAGGACGTAATCAAGTGTTTTCTTAAGTCCTTAACCCAAGAAAATACAAGAAAATCACTCCAAGTTATTAATCAGGTATAAAATTGATGTCCGTTACTTTAATGGTTTTGGTTTTTTAATTGGATTTAACACTATTTAAGTGTTGTTGTAAGTTCGTCTGTGAAAAGTTGACAAAGTTTTTATTTTTAGAATCATCTGACATCTCAGGAATCATTTGATCTGCTGAGACTTCTGCTGACTTCCTTCCTACTGTAGACTAGAAAACATCACAAGTCTGTGGTACAACCAAAGAGAGTGATGTGGAGTGACTTTGCATTTTCAGCCCATCATAAGTCGCAACTTTCTGGAAAAAAAAAGGTTGAGTAATATGTGACACTGCTGAGTGTCACATTTCCTTCAGTTGATGAACACTATCTATGAAGCGTTTGTCAACAGAGGAGTACTGTATGGCCATTGCATGGTAAATTCCTGTCATGTAATACATGACTCCCAATATGAACTTTGCAACAATAGTTCTAGGATTTGAGAAATAAGAAAAGCAGCTTCACGATGAATAAGCAAAATCTTTAAATAAATTGGGCTTTCTTAACCTGTGAAAGCCTGCGTCAAACTGTCTTAACATTTTAGAACAATGGTAAATTAACTGCATGATCATGATCTGCTTGCACAGTTTCACTTGTAGCTTGTTTAGCACCTGTAGTGTTGAGTGTTGCAGGTTTCAGTAGAAAAACAAAAGTCTGTTATCTGCTGTTGATGCTATAAGCAAACTGTGTGTATTCTTTACTTATCAGAGCAGCAACAAAAGCTGCAAAACTATTCAATCATGCTAGCTTAAATAAAAAGGACTGGAACTTCATGAGAGGTTACCAAATTATATCCAATTAATGAGATTTTTCTTATGTGACATTCACAGTGTCACTAATTGCTAAGCTTATAAAACTCTAACATCAGTATTTCCTCATGGTCTATGGTCTATATCAAAGAAAATGTAAAGAAATACTTTGCGGATTTTCAACCAGCTTTGTATCAAAACAATGTGGATGGTATGAGTAGATGTACAATCTAACCAGTGCCGGATTATGTAAAATATGTCATCCAGCAGACTTTCGCCAGCTCCCAGGGTTGTTGCTCAAACCACAGCCTGTACTTTCATATTTTTATGCTGCCTGCCAACCATGCTGCCAGCGCTGAAACAAAGAGTATAGAGCTGGATCAAGATACAAACTGACCCTTCTTTCTTTCTCTCTAAAACTCTGACCAAAATCTGACCACATGGTAAAACTAGGCAGTGCTGAAGGTTATGTTACTGCACTGCCTGTTTCTGACCTGTTCTGTTTTCAGAAACATATTTAACGCCCTGTTTTTTTTGCTGTAATAGCAAGATATTGTGAACAGGAAGTGGTCGCCACACTGCCTCCTGCACAGAGAAAACAGAGGCTGAAAAAACTGAGATCAAACATTAAAAACTCAGCAGAGCTGATCAAATATAATCTAAGATTCTGTTACTCAGTTGCATGTTTCTCCCTTCAAATGTTTTTGGAAACATGTTTTAGCTTATCGTTTCGGCCGACTGCCACTGTTTCACATGGACTGTTCCATATTAGGTCACCCAACAGCAGGAGCATTTATTGGTCTGTTATGGCACAGTGCATTCTGGTAGTTGTGGATTTTCTACCTCATTTCTCTGTTTTCTCTGGCCAATTTCAGTATTTGTATTTGCATCTTTCTACTGCATAGACAGCTCAGTTTTATGTGAGACCCCCTTTATATCAGTGAAATACTTCTTTACATGTGAGAATGATTAAACTCCAGGTCCCCTTCACCTACCTCTGCGTAGGATGGTGATCGGAGCAGTGCTGGAATGAGAGCTGCTGCTTGTTACAGTAGGGTGAGTGACTCTGTTACTCTGACCCTGGCGTCCTGAAGGTATGAGGCTGGGTTCTGGTGCAGCTCCCTGACCAGAGCTGGGCTTGTTGACTGAACTCTGGATATCCAGGAACTTCAACTCCTTGATATCCATGGCGCTAGAAAACAAAACAAATGACTGAACTTAGAGCTCAGACTGCATGTAAATTTCAGCAGATGTCTAAACTTAAATTTTTAGTGATTGATTTTAACTCTTGCAAGCCGAAGCATGAAACAATCAGACATAGTAGTTGGAGCTTATTGGGCAGAAAAAGGTGCTAACATTTAGGGATATGCTTTTTTTTTTTTTACATACCTCTACCAAGGCTGCACAGTACTTTAAGTTTAGTTCTAGATCTAGATCTGGACCTGAATCACATCTTTTTAACCAAGTTAGAGTAGAAAAGAACAAAAAAAGATCAAAAGCACTGTCTTGTAATGATAAGCGATTCCTTGATCTTACGTGCTTAAAAATGATCACTTGTTCTTCAGCCCACAAAATGTCATTTAAACTTTTTAACAAAGTTTCGTCACTAAAATTATACTACAAATTACACATCTGATTAATGGCTGCATACTGACATAAGGCTTTTTTGTCTGTGGAAACTGAAGGGGTAGGATAAAATAAAAGCACTGCAATACTTGGAGAGCCTTTACCATTACCCAAAGTAAATTGCTTGAATCTGTGCATTTCCTGTTGATATGCAACACAAGAAAATGTGTCAGCATTCTTCATCTTTCTTACCTGAAAGTGACCTCTGGAAGAGGACATCTGATCCCATTGTGATAGGGCTGTCTCAGTGAGATGGTCTGGCTGGCATGATCAACAGATGACACCTCTCCCTGATAAACTCCTAGTGTCAGCCCACAGTTTATAGACACGATGCTGCCCAACCAGTCTGTGGCCATGCTGTTCACTGTGGTTCAAAAACATCAGCAATAGAAATGAAAATCAATTTAGCAGCAGCTGTAACAATCACTTACTTAACAATTAAGTATATTTAAGCCACAGCTTATCTAGCAGGGACGCTGTATTCAAGGAAAGAGTAGGACTTTTGACAAGGGCCCCAATGGAAAGGGCGCCCTCAAAAAGCCTGAAATTAAAAGTTAAGTTTTCTTTGCGGTTTCTCAATTCTAAGTAATTAGTGCTGTTACTAAATTAAAATGAGCTGAAGAAAGCGGTTGAGAGGCTGAAACCTGTATTAAAAAGTAGTGCCTCTCACACCTCAAAGGCAAAAAATGGTTTAGTCCACCTCTTGACTGGGCATCATATCTAAGCCCAGCTGGAGACAAGTGACAGACTGCTTATGCTGCTCATATCTTCCCCCAAGAAAGAGAAATTGAGGTTCCAGAAATGAAAAGATTAAAAAAAAACTGGAATGGAAAGAAATCAAACAAACGGACTTAAAAAAAAAAAAAAAAAAAAAAAAAAAGAGACCGCTAAAATATAGGACCCAGAATTTGATGTGACGCCCCTGGTAGCTGCTATTGATGACAATGAGGGTATTGGGTGTTATATTTGGCAGTTTTAAAACATAAGTTATAGGTTTCCCCGTCCATTGAGACATTTAAAACCTGTCTTAAAACCCATCTCTTTTCTTTAGCCTTTTAACCATCATTATGAATGACATGCCCAGCCAAACTGCCTGGCCCTGCCTGTATTTTATTTTGTTGTTTGTGCAGTGCTGATTTTGTTTTAAGATTTTGTCACGATATTGTATGCTCTTATTGACTTTACCTACTTCCTCCTATTTATGGATGTTTTTATTTGATCATCTCCTCGTGGAACCCTTTGGTCAACATGTTTTATTTTTAAATGTACTCTATAAATAAATGTGACTTAACTCTGCTGATTCAGGTATTTGAGACTTTGGGCCAATAAATAACTAATGTGTTTAAAGGATTTAAATGGTGATTTTTTTTATTTTTTATTTTTAATTTTAACGCTCTTCTATTTGGTGTCTTGTGAAACCAGGAGGTTACTTTGGAGGGACGTGGCCTTATTCGACCTCAGTATTTCCAAAATCATAGCTGTGGCCCTAAATTAAATCCTCATCATCAGGCTTCTCTAATATGGAGCATTAAGCCAAACTCAACAGATTAATCTGCTAAATAACTGTTGCCACAGTTGTCAAAAATTATTAGAAAATACGCTTTAACTGACGACATTATAAAAATTAATAAAGTGTTCTTGTATACTCAGTCCACTAACGTTTCAACATGCAGCACCTGGTATTAACTGATGGGTTTACGCTGTTCCCATTTAATGTATGTTAGGCTAATTAATTCCACCGGTGAAGAGAGTGCAGTTAAATTACATGTTAAATATGAATTAGATTTTTCTTTTAAATTTAGACTACTTTAGAGGTCACTGTTACCAGATGCTCCCCAAGTTAACAGGTCCGTTAAGTTAAAAGGTCTCCCTTTATCTCCCACTATGCAACGAGCTGTGTGCAAATATGAGCTAACTAAAGTTATTTTCAAAGTTTTTCGTCCATAGCGTGAACCGGTCTGAAGTAGAGTTATGTAGTAAAACTTGTGGGGACGGAGACATAACATAAAATAGCATTCATATGAGGGCAGTGTTCAGAGAAATAGCTGAAAAATCACAACACATGTAGCTAAACTAATAGTAAGCTGTGCTAGCAGGGCAGTTAACATTAGCTTCCACTCTGTCCGCCCTGTTTGTTTTGTTTATTATCTCCGCGGACGGTTATAAACTTGTGACGGCTGCTTACTTCTTTCGAACACCAAACCTGAGTAAATTCAGTCGATAACGTAAAGATGTACCTTGTCGATAAATCTGTAGCGAGGTATCAAGAAAAGCCAAGGCTCCAGCTGTTGTTTGTGCCGATTTCCGGGTTGATACGTAACGTCACTTCCTTTATCTCCCACGTGGGATTGTTGTGATTTTTTTCTCGTTCACGCGAAAGCTAAGTATTCTTAAGTCCGACATGGATTCATTTTTTTGTACACATCATTGACAGACATATATGATGGTTATCACTGTATTACTGTGTAGGTGAATTGGTCTTGGAATCTTTTGTTTTTTGCTTTTAAAATCAAGCAAACAATAAGGACAAGATGATCATCTCAACATGTTTATTTAAGTGGCTGATTAAAAGATGCTCAGATCACATGCCCTTCCACGTTATACAATCATTGATACATTAGAGACAGAAGTACAAAACTGTATAGCCTACTAATATATTCAAAAAATCACTGGAACTCTTTTGGTGTCCTGATATTTCATATAGATGCAGAGCAAAACTATTTCACCTCAAATATATACAAATGCTAGGCACATAAAAAAAATGACTTTATAAAATACAAGCGTGGTATACACACAAAATCACATTTTTGGGATACAATTATAGCTTCAGTGTCTTACATCCACATTATAATGTAATACAAATAATTAGCTTACAAGTGGCAATGGTATCATAAGGTAATATAGATTTAGTTTAGAGTCCTGTGTCACAGAAGAAAACAATTCAGGTTCCAGTGGCCTAAATAGTAATGCCTATTCAGCAAAACATACTTTGTGTCCCAAAGTTAAACAAGGCAACTTAGTCTCTGAGGATTTTTTTTTTTTTTTTTTTTACAACTTCTTAATGTGAGCCATTTACTACACACCACAGGAGAACCAGGTATTTCCTTATACTTCATTGAGAAGCACCAACCCTTTCCCTTTGCAGGAACATCTCTTAGAGAATCAAAATACATGATAGAGATGTGTTCACACAAACCAAGACATCTCTGACAACCTGCAACAAGCATTTCACTTAATTGCTTCAATGCCATTAGCTCTGTAGATCAAATTCAGCATTCGATGCGTTACATTCTGAGAAAGCTGCTTCTTTCACTGACTGTTACACTGACTGTGACCCATACATTGTAAGAGTCAACTTATACCAGCTATTGAGTCATATATTGCACATTATAAATAGCTTCACTGTTCACTCTTCTGTCGCAATGTGGCTGTCAGGTGGCAGCGTTTGCTTCTCATTGTGAGACCATATTCTGGGGTCATGTCCAGTGGCTCTCCAGGCTTCGTGTGAAAGCGCAGCTTCTGGATGATGATTGCCAAGAAGAGGAAGACTTCATTTCGTGCAATGACCTCGCCAATGCAGCGCCGCTTTCCCATGCCAAAAACCATCACCTTCTCCCCCTCAAGCTTGTTGACTTCAGTGCCATCAGCGCTCAGGAAGCGGTCTGGGTTGAAAGAAGTCGGATCTTTCCAGATCTCACTGAAAAGTGCAGAAAATGAAGCAATAAGATAAGCTGCAAAAATGACAGCGTCAATAAAAATGCAGGTCTATAAACAATTAGAGGTTTAATGTCCTGAGGACTGCTATTGTCTTTTTTTACAACTACCAATGGGGAGCACATAAGCAAGGCCTTCCTGTACTTTAAAACAGAGCACTCTCTGCTGGTGATACTGGGCAGCTCTGAAGAGTGAAAGTTAATCAGTTGTCTTCAACTGCAAAAAAGAACTTACGGATCTTGATTGATCTGCCACTGATTGATGAAGACACAGGTGTCTTTGGGAATGAAGTAGCCATTCAGAGATGTGTCTCTTGTCGTGCTGCAAAAGACGGACAAAGTATTAGTCCCCTGTGTATCTACAGGGTTATATCACACATATTCTTGGGGTTGTGATAGCTATGTTTTTGTTGCATGTTGCTATGTTTGTTGTGTAAAAATATAGCATGTCATTAACAGCTAATTTTCATAGGAACATGAGATACTCTCATGCATCTAAAATAAATGAACCTCACCAGTGAGGGATAGTGAAGGGAAGGAATGAGGAATGGCGAAAGATCTCCAGGATGAAGGCCTCCAATAAGGGTAAATGGGGTTTATCAGAGAGGAGAGGCGTGCGATCGACACCCACTTGGTCCTCTGAAAAGAAAAAGAGATCATAGACTGTTAGCTCAGGATGGGGATTTAGGTTGCAGTCTATAGTATTGTCCCAGATTTTTTTTTGCTTATAACAGTTCAAAAGATTAAATCCATGATTACATTCTTGATTCCCCCTTTAACCATCTTTATAGCACCACAGAAAAAGGACAAATATCAAGGGACATTTTGATATGGGAAGGAAGGGAGTTCCATTTTTTGTGGCATTATTAGCTGAGCAAATTTTGTGGATCTCAAGGGGACAACAGTCAACAGATGTGCGTCCAAGCTGTGGGTGATTTTTCTTTTTAATTAACTGTACATCAGAGAAAGATATGAAGTTTTTGAGGATTAAAATTTCAGATTTGGTAAGTTTGAAACAATGGTGTTGGTCTGGTGGTTTCTTTTCCAAAAACATCTTATAGATAGAGTAGAGGGGCTTCAGGGTGATTGCGCTGGTCTACTAGCAGCTTGTGGTTTAATAGGCCTGGTGAGAGGAGATCATGAAGTGTCAGAAAATCTGGGCAGTTTCTCAGAAAAGGTATTTTCATATGTCTGGACGTTTGAAAGTTTTGGACATCTTTTTGATTTCTTTTTAGAGTACCCCCCAACCCCTACCCCACAAAAAAATAGAAATTATATATCTGAGGAAGTATTTTGTGTAAAGTAGCTGTACTTACTTATTTCTTGATATAGTCTTTCCTGAATCTCTGGGTACGCCACCAGGTACATGACTGACCAAGACAGGCATGTTGAGATGGTGTCAAAACCTAGACGAAAAACAGAACCTCTGTAAAAAAACCTTGAAGTTTCCCTTCACACATCAGATCATTCAATTTGTAGAGAAAATTAACTTACCAGCTCCAAACAGGTCATTGACAATTCCCACAATCTTCTCATCTGACATCTGGATATTGGAGTTCTCATCCAGCTTCCTGTCTTCACAGTGATCAATCAGGGAGTCAGTGATGTCACGAATGTTGTCCTGAAAGAAGATTGGACAATCACAATAAATAATTCATTCATGGAAATTATTTCTCATTTTTATTAAAAATGTGGGAGACAACTGGACTTAATGGATAGTGTACCTTGTTGTAAGTGGCATAGTGCTCAGTGACGATCTTTTGCACAAATTTGCTAAAGCGGGCATTGATGTTCAGAAACTTTTTCATTGTAGTGCTGGGCAAGAATTGAAGAGCAGGGATGAAGTCTGCTGGATTACCGCTCCCCACCACCTGAGTGAACTGATCACTGAGGTTCACCAAGCTCAACAGCTCCTGGTCATCGTGGCTGTAGCGTCGTCCAAAGCACATTCCACAGATCACATTTGCAACGGAGACAACAATGTGGCGGAAGGGGTCAAAGCTGCCATCAGCCCTCATGACTTTGTCGACCTGTTTGATCAGATACTCTCCCTCTTTGCAGATGTGTTCCTCCAGCATGCAGGAGTACTCTGGGGTCGTGCCCTCCAGGATGGAGAAGGAGCGCAGGGCATTGTAGGCCAGCTTCCTGCGGGCACGCCAGACACCTGCTTTGTCTGTGCTGAAGGCCAGACTCTTGCCATCATTGATGAACCGGAAGCTGTACAGGTCAGGTCTGCCAGAGAAATCATCCCCTTGCTTGATGAGAGCCTGTCGAACTGTTTCGCTGCCACTCAGAACAACAACGGGGCGCATGCCGATCTGGATCTGGAAGACGTTGCCGTAGAGCTTGCTCATGGCGGTGAGACTCAGGTAAGGTTTGCTTCCCACCTCCAGCACATTCCCAATGATTGGCAGGGGCTTCGGTCCAGGCAGGCGACGAAGCCCCTCAGGAATATCAGTGCGGAAAAACTTGAGGATCAGGTAGACCAAACACA
This sequence comes from Plectropomus leopardus, assembly GCF_008729295.1. Taxonomy (NCBI): domain Eukaryota; kingdom Metazoa; phylum Chordata; class Actinopteri; order Perciformes; family Serranidae; genus Plectropomus; species Plectropomus leopardus. Next base: position 32,192,749 of record NC_056463.1, read on the forward strand.
CTGTTGTCATGGCCACCAGACTCTCGGATACCGACACTGATCCAATGAATGGTAGTATCATTAGCACCATGATGACAACTCCTTTTTTTTCTGGCTTCTGCACAACCTGGAAATTAAATAGGAGGGGCATCAGAGTAATGAAGGCAGGGAGGAGAGGTATTGTGCAACATGTTGACTACATGCACCATAAAGTTGAAAGTAAATGAAAACTGTCACACGTCGTGTGTTTGTTATTAATTGGACTCTATGGGTTTGCATGCTGCACAAAAACGATTTTTACAAGGCTATGAAAAGCAGAAGTATCTAAAATGTATTACCACCAAACTGACTCATAGAAAGCCCCTGAATACAATGCAAGGATCAAAAAGAAAGAGTATATTATTAGTTATTAGAACTTGCAAATGCAAAGATCAAACTCCTACTTATAAAGCTTGCAAAAGAATCTCCACTCAGCACTTTGCTCTTGTTACTCTGACATTGCCTGCTCAGTTAGAAATCAATCTGTCCTCATGCATATAATAAGCTTACCTTAGTGGAACAGTAACAGAGGAACAATGCTGTGATCCCAGAAGTACTTTTCAAGACAGTAAAAATGTCGTTTAGTAGAGTTTATGTCCGAGTTAATTCTCTTAATGTCCCCAAATCTGAGAATGGTCTCTTGCTTTATAGTGCGCTCCACAGCTTCATTGGCTGCTGTTCGTGACGTAATCTCTCTCGCTCGCTCGCTCGCTCGCTCCCACTCTGTTAGTCATGAATGAAGTTTAGTGCAGAGAGAAAAGGTGTGTGTTATGTGCGTGCTTTTGGTGTTTGTGTGCGTGCCAATGCGAGATTAGTAACAGTTTGTAACTTCGTGTCGGTGAAAAAAAAAGTATTTCTCACAAGTTGTTGAAACAAAGTTTTTGGTTTGCGTGACTTTAAAGCCTAAATGCGTTTTACGTTTTATAGTTTATGGACAGATAAGAGGTAATGGCCAACACGGGCAAGTATCAGTTCGTCCACTATAAAACTGTAATAACACTGTTCAGTGTTATACATGCAGGTTGCTTTTAAAGCATTTGTAGATGTAATGTTGCGTTTGGCTTCTATGTAAAAAAAAACCAAAAACCAACAACTAAAAATCTATTTTATTTCTTTGCAATATTTGGGCTTTAAAATCATATTAATTTAAAGATGCACTGCCTCTAGGCTATAAAACATTCAGGCGTTGAGCCCATCTGTGTCATTGTGGTGTTAGCTTTAATTTTATTTTTAAAATTAATGAATTTTATGCGATCAAATAATTCAATGCACTCGGATTTTAGGATCCCATACAATTTAATAAAATCGATGCAGGTTGATGCATCTCACGTGGATCAGGCTCTGATATCGCTCAGTCAAGCCTTTGATGAGGTGATATTGTGATATATAACTGACTTGAATCAATATTTTGGGGAGGCTTGCTATCATCGTGTTGTGAGACTGATTTTATTGGTCAAGATTAAGAAAAGTATTTCTCTATAGCTTGGAAAACGTCAATAACAGCCCCATGTAAAAGAAAAAATAATCTATAAATATCAGGAACGTTTGAGGTGAGCTTCAACACTATAAAAGTATTATTTTTTGTCAGCCTAAACTTAGGTTTCTGTCTTCATAGTCGATCCTTTATGCCTGCAGTAACGAAATCAGGGTTTAGGTGTGAGAACTGGAGTTTCTGACAACTTCCAACCACCCAGGCAGCTTTAAGTCCTGATACAACAGCCAAATGCCATGTCGTGCTTGTACCTGTTAGTTCTCCGCTGGAGTTAAAGATTGACCAGTTGCGTGAGAGCGCAGTGATCAAACCTCACCTCCCCTTTGAAGAGGATGCGGAGGGGGGCAGCACTGCTGGAGTGCAAGGGTAGATGAGTTCAATACCATTCCTCTTTGTCCCCTTTTTCAACCGTTTATAGTATATGCTACACAAACAGCATCTTCTAAGAGGGCATTAATAAAACACGACACGACTTCACACTTAAATGCTTTGCCATATTTCTCTGTGCCTTATACGATATGCACAATATATGGTACGTTCATTCGATAAATCTATATAAAGTGATAAATTGGATTTATAAGCCTGATTAACTTCAAAACGTTTAAAATGTGACGTTTCACATGGGATTTGCGCTGTCCAACTAATCGTGGCCACTCAGACCGATCAGAATGCAACAGGTGTTACACCAAAATCCGTGACCTTTTAAAGTCTGTGACAGTCAATGACGGAGAACAAACGGCTGGCTCTGCAGTCAGATTTTTACACCCTCAGTTTCTGTTATCAGTATGGACGACTGTCTAAAAACATGATTTATGACCATAATCAAAGATTGTATTATCTAATTCACAGTAGAATAGCCTCTCTAATCCACTTTGTCTCTATGCTCACAATACAGCAGCTTTTACACAAACTCATTATATTTACAGGCTTTTGAACATATTTGACCAAAGGTTACTTTATGGTAGCCTAAATCCTTCTTTATCACCATTAATACATTTTATATGGATGAATTTATTTTTGCATTGACTGATTTTTTTGCCCTTATTTCTTATTAGGCTACTGGTCTCCTCATTGTCAGTGTAATGATGTAATACAAGTATTAAAGTATATATGCTTTGCTGTGTTTACTTGGCCTATAGACTGCATTTTGGTGCAGTGATTGGTCATCCTAGTTTAGGTAAATACCTCTTTAAGTCCATTTGCACTAACAATTTACCTGCGCTGATTACCATACAGAGCTTTACCATGGAGAAACAATGTAATTCAGAGCTATGAATCTAAACTATCAGTGTGGCTTTACATTGTTGTTTTATTGAACTTGGAATTCAACAATTTTATTCAGTCCCTTGGGTCAGCCAACATGGCAATAGATTAAGTTGCCTATCAGGCATCTGGATATAATTATTGTACTCCTTATGATGGCATGTCTGTGAAAATTGCATAAAAGAAAAAAAAACCCACTTACACTGTATCACTAAAGGAATCTAGTCAGTAAAATATTATTTTTGGCCCATGAAAGCTGAGCATTTTTTTCATGGTGATGTAGCAGAGTGAGAAGCCCTTTTCTTTCTTTCTTTTTTTTGTTGAAATACTATGTAATCTAGATTAATATAAATGCATGTTATAATTTGATTTGGGGATTTAATTCTTGTTTGCCATCCTTGAATTGTGTGTTCTAAATATGTAATTCCAAGTGGTATCAGAATTGGCCATAATCATCCTGTTATTTCCTGACATGAGACAGGAGTTGACAAATAAAAAGAATGAAAAAACTGTCACTGAATAAATCCATTAATGTACTGTCTGCATGATATAATATTTTAAGAACAGCCTTATTTAGCCTTTTATCAGCCATTTCCCTTTCATTTACACAGCCTTTAGAGTGCAAAGCATGTCTTTGCCTTTTGAAGAGAAATGATTTATTTGATTTAATTGAAGATCAGTAGCAACAGTAAGTTATGTAGAGGCTTCCAAAATAAATGCACTTTATTTTATTTTATTATTGTTTATGTAGGCTATGGGATCTGCTTCATAATATACCAAAAATGCCACATGTGCTCCAGAACCCAACAAAATATATGTAAGTCTTCATAAAACTATTACAGATACTTGTTTGTTTGTTTGTTTGTTTTTTTCAAATAAGACTGTTGGCACGTTAGGGGTTACTATGAATGTTGTCAGACGTGTGCGTGGGTTTTAACCACGCTTGAAGTTACTTGTTTAGAAACACTTACATTTCAGGGGGGAAAAAACAGTTTTTACCACACAGAAACACCGCCACCAAAAAGTACAGCTCTGATATCAAGGGCAGAATTGGAATTAAGGAAAAATCCGGCAGGTAAAAGTTTGGTTTGTATATTTATTTTGCGTAATCCGCGCGGCTCAGCGCTGTCCTGATCCGCCCAGACTGTGTATTGACTCTCCGGGGACTCTCGCCGTGCGCCGCGGGACTGCGCCTCTGGTGTTGCAGGTTGCGTGAGAAGCGGAGCTGGCGTCCAGAGGGGAGGGTCCCGGTCTTCTGGACAATCCTAAATCTGCTTGGTCAAGTCACGCGAAGGCAGCAGCCTCTGGAAAAGACACAAGGGTCTTAAACTTGCAGAACAAAGAGCGCAGGACGCGAGACTCCCCTTTTCCCCTGCTCGGGCACGAAGGTGCACATATTTGCGCGCTATAGCTTCTGTAAATGCGAGGATCTTGGGGCTTTGGAGTCATGCAATCTGCCACTCAGGCTTCATTCACTGCAGTCATGCAACACGGTGGGGCCGGACTGAGCAGTCACACAGGCGAGAGCCCACCAAACGGCAAAACAAGTTATGAAAAGTGGAACTTATGAAAGAAGGTGAAACAGGCACCCTTTCTGTCACGCAGCGGGTCCAAGAGTGGAGCCTGGGATCACTGGACAGGGTGCGGGGAGTCGGTTGGTAAAATTAGGAATAATTTCATTTTTATCTTGAAGTCAGGGCAGTGAGAAAATGATAAGAACACTAGCGGTGGAGTCACTACACCATATGATATACAGAAACAGCTGTATTGCCTTAGTAAATAGTTAATTGATAAAACACGTACTTAAAAGAGATCAATATAAATATTTTTGAGAACCAAAAGCCATCTTTTAATCCAATTGATGTATTACCAGCCAGCTACTATAGAATGAACTACCCTGGAGTGAAGAAATAAAAAACAAGATTCTAATTATTCGCATTAGAAATAGATTACAGCTGCAATAATATGCATCACTGATTACTGCACTGTAAAATCTGACAAGTTGATTTTACTTCCAAAAAACCTAGGAAGCCGGTTTCCTTGAAAAATGTAATTAAATATTACTATTAATCTTTATTTGCGTTTATTTAATATCTCATTGTTAAATCTACTTTAAATTAAATTTTATTTATTTGATTTGTGAAGTTGTATCAAGTTGTATCAAGTTGTTTCAAAAATAACAGGTTTAATTAAATCCATTCTTTTTTAAGTTTTAGCAATTCCAGTATACCAAGTTAACAGTGCTATATATCGATTTTCCTTTGGTTTCATGGTAGTCAGTCATAACATGTTAAACATGTTAATTAAACAGAAATTAAACAGATCTCTCAACTTCATCAATGGATAATTTTTTTGTCATGATCAAGTTTAGTCAGACTAACTTGGTTTACTGAACAAGGTAATTTCACTTGTCATTTGTAGTTGTAACAAAATTTAGTAAATGCAGCTCAATTTTAAGTAAACTTAACACTTAGTAAACATAAATTATAATAATATAAAATAATATATATATAACATATAAAAATAATATATACTTTCCCTTTTCAAGGAAAAGCATGGCTCAGTGGATAAAGCAGGTGCTCCATATGTGAAGGCTGTGTCCTTGCCACAGCGGCCGCAGGTTTGATACTGGCTTGCAGTCCTCTGCTGCATGTCATCCCCTCTCTCTCCCTTTTTCATGTTAGCATCTCCTGCCCTATCTAATAAAGGCAAAAATACAAAAAAAAAAAAAAAAAAAGAAAATCTTTAATAAAAACAATGTTGTTGGATGGACACTAGTGGTTCTATAGAGAGGACCTTTGGGTGTCATCCTGGTGTTTCTGTGGGTAAATAGAATTCCATCTTTCTGCATTGTCACACTGTTCAAATAAAAAAACTCATGAAGGGAGAATTTCTATTCAAGTACAATGCAATGAACTTCACTACATTTCAAAATCAAGAGCGATGTCTCCAAACAAACTTTAGTCATTGTACATTAAGTGAGTGTAATAATGTTCCTCAGGGGTGAAACTGAACCTGATTAAAGATAAATGTGACTGTGATTGTGGACCGCCTGAGGTGAAAGCCGGCTGCATTCTCAGTGAGCGCTCAGGCTGCAGGAGTGTGTCAGATCGCAACAGGTGAGCAGCATTCACAGCTGGAGACAGAGCAACTGTAAATGTCACACAACTAGGCTTCAAAGTACCATCTGTGCTTTTAAATTCACATTTCAGGCTTTTGGCCATTTATCCTCACGTCAGCCAAGCTTTAGTTTCTAGATATTAAACCTTAAAAGCAGAAAAAAGCAGGTCAAAGAGTAGAAAAACTCAAAGCTGAAGTGAGAAAGAGCAGAAGATGAAGTAATCTCAGATGTAAGTCAGTGGGGAGATTCTGCAGAGAGGTACTCCCCTAACTTCTTAAAAAGATTAAAGAGATTACACGCTACTAAAGGAAGTCAAGAGTGTTGCTACTGTGTAGATCCAAACCCCTGCGTAGAGTTGACCTCAGCCAAAGCAGCAGTGGGTCATATCAGGATGCACAGGATGAGTTGGAATGCAGAGCTGGACGCTGGCCTGGAGGTGTGTGGTATTACTTTGCTTTGTGTCCATTTCACAGAACTGGGGAGGGGTGAGAAAAGAAAAAAAAAACAGGCAAAAATGTTTTGCCCTCAGCCATATAGCTCTTAAAGAATTCTTGGACATAAAAGCAGGTGTAATGACTGTGAAGGTCGTTAGTTTCTACTCACGCAAAGCCTGTCACGCACACACCTTCAGAGCAGGTGTGTGCCTCCGTTTCACTGTGTGTGTGTGTGTATGTGTGTGTGTGTGTGTGTGTGTCTTTGCATACCGCCGCTGTCAGGCGGTTGTTTTTCTTTGTGTTGGTTTTCATGATTTAGCACGAACTGACTGAATGAACGCACCTCTGCGGGTTGTCGTGAAGCTATAAAACCTCTTGTGAACACTTAGAGTAAAATAATAAATTCATGGTGGCCAAACTAAAAATTATGCTTTTAGAAGTAAAACATTAAAAAAAAAAGAACTTTTCAGTTAAGGATGTACTTCTAAAACTTGCTCAACATATAATCCCCATCCTTTAAAATCATTGACCACCTCCCTTCCTGACAAGAAAAGAGACATTGTGTCATTTCTGTGTGGTGACGGGGTTTTGAATCATTTTCAAGACCAACAGCTGCTCTGCTGACACGTTTTCAAACATGACTCTGAAATCTTGAGCTATTACTACTGTAATGATGAGCTATGTTCTTCAAGGAAATGGGGAAATTAAATAGGAATTTCCCTTCAAGGATCTATCAAGTATCACATTAAATTCTGCAACAACAGGCTGCTTTCACAAAGTAACACGTCATCTTTGTAGGTAACCAAGGTGTAATAATTGTCTGTATTTGATATTTTACTTTTTACTATTTGACCAAACATGCGTCAGCAGAACAGCTGGCCTTTGAGTATTCATGAAAATTCAGTCATTGTTTGTTACCTGTAACACTGCAAAGGAGTATTACACTTGTCTTAAAACATGGGCCTAGCAAGTTACTTGAAAATCGTAATAATTACGCATTGAAAAAAGTAATTACATTTCTAAAGACACAACAGCAAAAGTGATGCATTACATTACTTGTTACATTACTTTTGTTACTCTACCTTTTAAAAATTTCAAATCGTTGTCACCCACAGGCCCCATCTTTAGTTTTTAACTTGTGTAGAGACAAAAAAACAGCACATTAAGATAGGTGTACCTGAGGACAACTTGAGCAAACAAGCTAAAAACACACAACATTGTGAACTTCTGAGTAACTGGGAGTCACATTTCTCCTCTTTTGCAGTGGTGGAGCAAGGGGGTGGCCTCTGGGGTCCTAGGCCCAAATGTTTTCCCTAAAATCCTCTTTAATGTTTTCAAACTACTTTCAGCTTTGTGTCATTTCTTCTTAGTCTCTCCAACTGGTCCAGCAAATTAAAAGAGCCTACTCTTTTTACTCTACCCATGTTATGTTAGTTAAATAATTGTAAAACAGTCAGTTTTCTCTTTTAATGTGGCAGGAGTGATAGCCCTCCTCAATATTTGTTGTGTTTCAGAATAATGAGGACACTTGGAGAACGCTTAGATATAAACTAAGATGTAGGCCCAACACAATGATTTTTTCTTTGGCAACCACTGTGTTTTCCCTCATGAAAGTACAGAGTCTATCATATCCAATGGCTTGAAAAATATAGCATCTAGCTGCTGTAAATGACTTACTTGACCCACTCCTATCCAATCCAATCCAATCCACGTTATTTGTTAAGCACTTTAAAACAACCATCGATTGAACAAAGAACTGTACAAGGTAAACGACAATAATAATATGAGGCATTAAAATTGCATACAATAAAATGAATAAAATAATAAAATACATTTAAAAAGGGCAAGGAAAACCCATACAATAAAACACTCCTAGACATTTCTGCCTTGACATCTCTTCTCTAGCTGTTCTTGGGGCGACCTCTTTTCCTTGTTCCTTGCGGGTTCCCTGGACTTGGACTTGGCATGGTGGAGAGGCTTGCATACTCCACTGACCCTGAGAGCTATGCCAGAGAGGTTTCATACCTCTGACAGGTTCATCCAAACCAGACAGGTAAAGGAGGAGGGGGCAGGTGAATGCAGTCTCTGGTCCTCCAGTTGGGCGGTTGGGCATGGGGCTAACTACCCCATCCTGTAAAAAAAGAGTGAGCTGTGAAAATGCTGACTAATGAAAACCAAATCACAAACCTGATTGAAAAAGGTTCCCCAGTGATGGGAATTATTACGCTTCCCAGCCAAACCCACAAAGGAGCTGGGAAGCCAACACACCTTCTGACGCCAAGAAAATCCATTCATGTGGGGACATGGAACATCAGCTGCTGTAAATGGAAAAAACAAATTTGGGCTGTTAACAATGTCTGGCCTCGCCCTTCTGCTTTTGGTAGAGGGACCAAACAACCAAGCTCACACTTCTGAGAACAGGCTGCCCATTGAACACAGAGAGTCCAGCTGAGATTAGCTCTCCAACAACACTAAATCCCAAATGTCAATGAAGTGTTTCTGGGATTAGTAAATGTCATGTAATAACTGATTTTCAAATTCAAATCCGTTACTTCCCAACATTGCTCATGAGAGACAGGTTAAAAAGAATTGTCAAAATCAAAATGCAGCAAGAGGCTGAGATATCTTGACTTTTAGTCCCTTCTATTGGTGAAACTGGATCCTACATTTCCCACAATTCAACTCAGTAGCGTCTCTCATGATGTCCTTCCTCACCACCAGGGTTGTTTTCTTCAAACTTTGGGAAGCTCCCGCATTGTCCTAGAGGACATACGGCTGTTTTACTTCTCATGATGAGTAAACTGAACTTCATGTGTAAAATATGTGGAGTTCCAATTTTTTAAACTTACTCTACATTAATTTCAAATGTAAAAACTTAACCTTACAGCAACAAAAAATGCAATACAATAATACAGGTCTTTTTTTTTAAAAAAAAAAGAGAACAGTGGCCTGACCAGTAGGACATCAGTGACATCAGTCATGGCCTTGCGTGTGCCCGATGTGGCAAATCTTGATAGGATTATTTTGGACTGCAGGTCATGACACCTCACATGAATGTTGCCCATAACCTAATACAAACCTACAGTATATTCCACTCACTGCATGTTGGTATAGAGTGAAAAGGGTATTATTGTGGACCAATGCACTCCATTACAAGTAAAAATCAAAAAGTATTGGCAAGAAATTGTAGCCTGATTTTAATATTGTTCTTGTACCAAAATTTAAAGTACAAAATGGCAGAATAAATATTCCCTTACCAAACCAAACCAGATATTTTGAATCAAGACATTATGACATTTCCAGCTGTGTTTGTGGCAACACAACCAGGTATTTTTACATTTCATATCTAAAGCATATGTTGAAACTTTTAGTTTAGTTTTCAATTTTATGTTGTGACAATGCTATGGTTGACATGGTTAGATTTAGGCCCTCCCAAAAACTTGGTTAGGGTTAGGAAAACATCAGGTTTTGCCTTAAAATATCTGGTATAACTGCCACAAACATGGCTAGAAATGTCACTGGTCTCATGCCATCCATAAGACCCTTCTCTTCCTGACAAGAAACTCAGCTCATATACAAGTAATGTAAGCTTTACAAGCTTTGAAATGGAATATGATGTTCATCACTAGGATTTCATTTTGTTTATAATCACCAGAAAATAAGCATTGTTGTCATTTTGTCACCTTAAAATGACCCATTTATTTCTACATACGGAGTGTGTCTTCTTCCATGGAGACCACCATGTTGTTTCTGTGTTGCCCAGAACAGACAAACCAAACACTTGCGCTAAAAAAGGGCCATTTGTATTTTCACATCAGCCACCATTTCACCTACATGCTTGGAATTTTCAGTGCTGCAACCTCACTGCTAGATGCCAGTACATCCAACACACTGGACCTTTAAATCTGCAGATACACATATTCGTGTCTTGCAGATATGAACAATTCCAGCATTTTATTCTGGTGAATGGACAGTTTAAATATTGGATCATTACTATTGATGTATTACAATATAATTAGTACTAAAATATTCTGGGTCATTGTGGTGCTAACCAAGCCCCCAGCAGTGACAGCGTTTGAAGCCAATTTTACATAGTGGTCAGAGGTGAAATTATACCTGGGAAAGTAATGTCTGTAAATCAGTGTATACATTTTATGAGCATCAAAACACCCATGAAATAACTCATTTATCAGGATTTCAGATATTTTAATGTGAGGGGGGCAGAAATTGTTTCAGGGTGGCCATGGGCCCCACTCACCTCCATTTGGGGCAACACTGGTGTTAACATTAACTTATATCATTGTGTGGTTTATTAGAAATAAATAAATAAATAAATAATATTATGTAGATCATGTGATTTGTTTCAAGAATCTCAATTTGACAAGTAGCTAGAGCTGTTGTAAAAGTAGTGGAGTAGAACTGTTAAGTAGCATAAGATGAAAATACTTAAGCATAAGTTCCTCAAAACTGTATGTAAATTAAACACTTAAGTAAATATACTTAGTTACTTTCACCGGTAGGACGCCCCGGGGAAGACCCAGGACACGGAGAGACTACGTCTCACAGCTGGCCTGGGAACGCCTCAGGGTCCCCCGGGAAGACCTGGACGAAGTGGCCGGGGAGAGGGAAGTCTGGGTTTCCCTGCTTAGGCTGCAGCCCCCGCGACCCGACCCCAGATAAGCAGAAGAAAATGGATGGATGGACTTTCACCACCGAAATTTGCTGTAGTGAAGTTCAGTCATCATGCCTTCAAATCCATGAAATCTATCCCTTTTCCATCACTCAAGTGTTGAACCTGGAGGATAAAGGCTCCTCGTTATGTAAGACATAAGGAACTTTTATAGTTTTTTTGTAAGATGAGGAATAGTATTACATGACACTACTACATTACTTTAACCTGTTGAAAGGCAATAGTAGTGACTGTAAGTGGGATGTTACAAATTCACAATAAAATGTTTATTGAACTACATATTAAATAACACCATAGAGCACAGGTTGCATACAAACATCTATATTGTCTTTTATAGTGCAAAACAAGTTCAGCTAATCACGCTAAATGACTTTTTCTTTTAAAGCAATGAATTCATGTTTTGTTGAAAACATTTTGTACTGCAGCAGTAATGAGACAAATGTTTATCAAAAGGCTGGTGCAACAGGTGATAGCATTTCTTTAGAGGACAGAGTCAGCTGGATCTTACATCAGCAGGTCAAACAGACAATCAATAGATAAGAGGGTCAGGGTGGGTCACCAGCAAGCACCAAAATCAGCTGATCAGCTGCTACTGATATGTATTTCACACGCAACCATGAACTCAACAGTTCATACACTGAAGTTGATGAAGGGGAAAATACTTTTAACCGAGTGTGCGTGTGTGCGTGTGTGTGTGTGGGGGGGGGGGGTTACTGGATCACCTTCCCTTCCTGACCAGGCGTGAATACCAGATTAGTAACTGAGCTAATGGTTTCCCCTCCCTCCCATCCCCACAACCGTCCGTCTTTATGCAAGCCAGTATTTGCGCTCCGCGGCAGTAACAATGGTTGCGTGCGGAAATATCTCGGTCATCCATCTTTCTGTCACCTCTCCCTCTCTCGTGGAGCACGAAGGTGTCATATCCGAGCGTAAATAAGCAAGGCAAAAGAAGGCGCGGTCAGAGCGGGAAACCCCTTAAGATGCGTGTCTGAGGAGAGTCATGACCCACTGAGGAAAAAAAGCACCAACCCCGACCAGGCACGATGTGCGTGTGAGAATATTGGACTTATTTTCAGTTTAATTCAGCAGGATGCACTCAGACATGTAAGCTGATGGAAAGTGTATAAGGAAAGGATCTTTTTTTTAATTGTTTTTTTTTACTTCTATTAAAAAAATCTGCACTGGTATCACATACACTAGATATCAGTTATTTAACTGTATTCCAGTTAAATTGAATTTTATAATGAAAGTAACTTAATAAAAAAGTGGCACAAGAAAGCCCATCAAAACTAAAAGAACTATTCATTACTTCAACCTATTTAAAAATAAAAAACAAAAAAACAAAATTCAGTTATGACGTTGAAAAAACACAAAAAAACAATTAGAAAACACAAGTTAAATTCTTCTTAAAACATGCACAATGGACTTTGGAAGACTTTGGACCTCTACCCTATATTAAAAAGTTAGTGGAAATGTGTGTGGTAAAGGTTTTTCAGAGGTAGGCAGGGGCGTAGCATCAAATTTTAAGGGCCCTGTGCATAAGCAGTGCCTCCATCACACCACCCCAATTTTTAACAAATAAATGACCTGACTACTGTACCCAAGCTAACCTGTTCTCATTCCAAAGTCATCAAATACTGCCACTTGGTCAGTGATTTATGTCAGGCACCAATAAAAAAAAGGCATCCTTTCTCGGTGGTATGATACACCGCTTGGGCAGTGTCAGTTTATAATTCAATGGGATGATGTCAGTTTTAAAGGCTACCAATCAAACAACGTGACTTAATGAGCTGGAAAGTCCCCATTGGGTGGATGGGAGGGATAGTTGGTGGATCCAGCAAACCCCAGACTTTCACCCTGGAGCCCAGTTTTTGCTTTCCGTATGAATGTAGAGCAAGGAAATAAACCTTAATAAGAGGTGTTTTTCTAATGTTGTAAATTAATTTAAAAAGACTGGATGCATCTAATGAGCAAAAACTGCGAAAATATAAATATTCTGAAAAGACACAATGCATGTGAACTGACATGGCGTCCCAAACATCAACAAAAGCAAGGATACCTAGCGTGTCATATATAAAAATCAAAAGTCCACTGAACATGCAGCAATATGTCACAAGTTGAGAGTGACAATATGTTGCCTAAGCATGAAGCATACAAAGTTGACAAAACCTGCTCATAACATACATATAATAAATCAGGCTAAAATGTCATGCAACATTTTAGTTCTGATGTTAATTTATGATACAGATTAATTAACACAATGCAATATTCTGCCAGCTAGATTCCTGGCTGTTTACAGTTTTTTCAATCTAAGAAACTGCTGACAAAGCTAAACTGTTCTAAAACTGTTAATTGTGCTCACCTTACTCAGTCAAACCTGTTTTCCCTCAGTTTTCTTTTTTGCCCTTTCCTTTCTTCCTTTGCTTTGTTTTGGAAACTGGATTTCCCTTTTCCTGGGAAAGACATGGCTGTTGCTCAGGCAGCAGAAGCAATCACTTGCTCGTCTCTAGCTATGTTCTAAGACAAATCCTGGTGCAGGGGTGGATTAAACCTTTTATTTACCTTTTGTAAGAGGTGAAAAGGCCTCAGAAAGCCCCCACCGTTTTTGAATAACAAAGTTCAGTCTCTCAGACTATTTATTCAGCCAATTTTAATTTAGTAATATCAAAAACTACTTAGAAATTAAAATCAGCAAACAAAACCAAACTTTCGTTCTAGGCTTTTTAAGGGCCGCGCCCTCAATTGGGGCCCTGGGTAATCAGTCCGCCTGACTGCAGGCAGCATCACACAACATCCTCCTCACGCTGCAAGAGAGTAAATGAGTAGATTGAGGTCATGGCCCCCAATTAACTGTCTGGCCATTGGCTACATGCTGGCGCCATAAAAAAAGTTTTCCTCCTTCTACCAGGAATATATGTAAAGCTCCACTAATCAATATTTTTATATTGACATAAAATGAAATGTCTGTGTGTAAAGTAGAAAGTGTTGCTAATAGTGTCAAAACCAAATAGAATTATGGCCCTAACACACAGCTTTATATATTTTCTTTTAGTTGACTGTTTTTGGTTTTATGACATGTTTTGATTCTAGTTTCAAACAGCATACAGCTGTTTCATTGAAAAGTAATAAATAAAGAAATAAAGAAAGAAAGACAGAAAAAGCTTTGACAATATTCAAACTTCCCAACTAGAGTTAGATGGCGATGAAAATCGCACTATAGCGCAAATATTTTTCTCAGAACTAAACCAGATCATACTGGACTTTTGCCCTCTAGTGGCTGAATACTGATTGTAGCTTTCAAGTGTAAAAATATCTTCAAAAAGTTAACTTCTGTTGACAATGAGCCAGTTGGATTTAAATCTAAAATATTATTTTATAATTCGACCTTGATAAATAGTATCACAATATGTAAATTAATTGTAATATTCAGAAATATGGTTTATATTTTTTGTATAACCTTTGGCTTTCAATATTCATATAGTAATCTTTCCATCTAGTAGTGAGCTTTGATTCACCGCTTAATCAGTTTATGGGCACACTCATTATTAGCCCATTTACTCTCTATAGGATGAATAGTGAATAGTTTTGCTGTGGCATTTCTGCTGGTAGCCAATCCGTTTTTTTCTATGGGGAAATAAGATATGGATAAGCTTGGCACGCAAAACAAGTCATGCATGACACAAATTAACCTCTTCTGCCCCCCTACACAGACACACACACACACACACGTTGCCCCCACCACAACCTTCATTCTCTACAAACCAACCAGCCTATCATCCACGGGTTAATCCACAGAGAATGATTTCAATAACGAGGTCTCACTCTGACCCTTTTTCTGGGCACCATAAAGAATGAGCCATGGTATTTGCTTGCAGTGTATGGGGGCCGGGGTAAAATTTAGCATTATCAATAGTTGTAACCTCCTGTAAATTTTACTGAATTAGCTGTTTTCCTGTAGACATAAGTGAAAAGTAAAATACTTTAGAGATTGATTAGCTCAACAACCACGAAACCTATTAATCAACGGTTTCATTAAATATTAAGATGATGATTATAATTATAATTATACATAAAAGCTGATTTAATGAACTTAGTAACACTGGCTATATAATGATTTGTACATTGCTTGTGGACAGTGGCGTTGTTAGGCCTTGGCTACCGAGGCTTCAGCCTTGAATGTTTTATAAATAGCTCTTGATCTAGATATGTAGGCTATATATATGTTTCAAAAATAAGAATAGGCCTAATAGTAATAAAAATCGCAGGACTGAATAATCTGTCATTGTGTGCTTACTTCTCCTTGAATAAATGTACTTAATATTATTTCACCTCTGTTAACTTTTAACCCTTTGAAACCCGAGCAAATGGCTTGATTTATTGCAAAAACATGGAAAAGAGGAAATGAGCAACAAAAGAAGAAATGACCCACAGTTAGCAAGAATTTAGTAAAAAAGTCCAAGAAAATTACCTGAAATTTGTTAAAAAAAAAAAAAGTATATATATATATATATATATATATATATATATGTGTGTGTGTGTGTGTGTGTGTGTGTGTGTGTGTGTATGTGTATATATATATATATATATATATATATATATATATATATATATATATATATATATATATATATATATATATATATTAATTTAATTATTAATATAGTTTTTCCCTAACATTAAAAAAAAATTCCCTTAGACATTTCCCCTAGTCCTTTTAAAAAATATTTTCTCAATCTATTTATTTCTTGCAATTTGTGAATTATTTCTTATCAAGTTGCTCATTACCTTTTTTCTTATTTTTCTGAAATAAATCACACCAGTTTGCTCAGGGTTCAAAGGTTTAAATACATGTAAAGAGCATATGAAAGCAGCACAAGAAAAGTGTGCCATTCCAGGTTTGAAAGGATTAGTCATAGCAGTTGAAAAGTAGTCTGTCTTTACTCAACTACTAATATGTTTAATATCAAAATTCATATTTATTCAGCAAAGGGAAAAAAACCAAAGTGCATATAAAAATAGAGCTGGTTCATAAAAAGAAAAAATACCCCTAGACCCCCTCAGAGGTCCAAGCCAATCCTCCTATGTCCTCAAATCCCAGAAATGTCCCTGCTTGTGTAACTGTGATCCAAACAGTGTTTTTAGGCTTCACGTCTATTATTTCCCCGTGAAAAATCTGTGTGCAAATTTTGAAAATTTGAAAATTATACTAAGGAAAGTATCTTCATGTATCAGAGACAACAACAAACACAAAAGGCTTTGCATAGAGCAGAAACAAATGAAGAGGGGAGCAGCAGGGTGCGTATTGCAGAAAGTGGGCCAGTTTTTTGTCAACAGAGTGATTCCTCCCTCCATTGACGATCTACGGGTTAATCATTGTGCATTGCGTGCAGACTGTGTTTGCTTGGACAGAGCCAAGGGTCGGGAGGTTGTGTACAGAAAGAGCTGAGGGAGGTATCGGTCACCCTTTTCTATCAAAACAATCATCGGCCGTTTTTTTAGACAGCACGCTAAGTTGTGTAAAAGAAAAAGAAAGGAGAAAAAAAGTTTGCTGTTATGCATTTGTAGTTACTGTCAGCGGGAAAAGTTGGATGTGCTTTATAGACTACTGCATGTTTCTAAAGATGAGTCAGCGTGCTTCTTTTGTCACTTTGTAGGGATAATCCATAATATTAGGAAGCAAAATTAGCTCGAGACAATATTAAGGAATATATTATAGCCTCTCACTCTACATACACCAAATCCTCATGGTAAAATGATAAAATAAGTTGGAGTAAAATCCAAAATGCCCTATTCCAGAATTCACTGATCTGATCTCCTGTACTCATTCAGCTTGGCAACTTAACCACATGGTGAACGTAAAGAAAAAATTGTGAACACAGAGGAAAACTAAAATTGAGTGTTGGAAGGAGACACAAACCGTCTCTAGTTGTGTTTTCTCTTTCAAAGTCAAACACACTGTATATGCATCTGCTATAACAACATCCCTATTTCCTGCTGTTGAACCAAACCAAACATAGGCCTTTCTAAAGTGTTTGACGAAGCAACTAGTGCTGTCATGTCTGCCTCCTGTACTCCACGTGAGATAGCTTTGTAGTAAAAGACATAAGAAAAGAGAAATGTTCTGACAGATGGACACAGGAGAACTGTTTTGTGCACAAAAAGCTTGATGAGACTGATGTCTGGCTGTGCTGACCTTTTTCCAGGACCAAAACTAGAGACTATGGGGATAAAAAAAGGTGAAAACAAAACCTCTTTGATGTGAACTCATGAGCGTGAGTGCTCTTCCATGCATGTGAACATTGTAGTCATCCTGGTTTCACAAACCTGAAAAAGCTCTTTTAATGGTTTAGAGAAACGCAAGCATGTTAGGTTTACTACTTCTGTAGAAATCAGTAAGCATGTTTATTCAGGATCCTGATCAAGTCTGCTATCTATGCGTCCTTGGGCCTTATAGCAGTAGTAAGTAGGAATTAAATGAAGCCAAGTCTAGCAGAGTGGTAAATACAGGCAGTCAGAAATCATACTAAATTTATTCTCAAGTGCTGAGGGAAGTCAGAAATGACAAACTGGCTGAATGTGGAACATTCAAAGATTTGTGCACTGAAACAGATGATCAAAAACCTGGATACTGTTAAAATCATGCATAGTGTACACAACCTGTCACTAGAATAATATGTTGGCATTGTATGTTTCTGCAGACCACGGATACTTTGTATGTTTTGTCACATAGTTGAGATTACACGTATATGAGCTGAGTTTCTCATTAAAAGGAAGAGAGGATAGTGAAAGGTGTGACAGCTAGGTGAGACTGCTGAGCAAACAAATCACTATTCAAGCTCAACAAAACTGGATATTTTTTAATGACACATCGGGACATTGTTAGTCATTTTTGCTGGGCCAAACCTGGTATTTTTAACGATGTCAGGACATTCCAAGCTGTGTTGGTGGCAACTAAACCAGGTATTTTTAACGAGATGATAGGACATTTTCAGACATTGGGACATTTACCAGACTGTATGACATTTCCAGCTGTGTTTGTGGTGCCTAAAGTAGGTATTATTTAATGAGATGTCAGGACATTTCCAGCTGTTTTTGTGTCAACCAAAATGGGTATTTTACGCTAAAACACAAAGTTTTCCTAAATCATATAAAGTGGTTTATATAAGTGGTTGCCTTAACTGAACCACACGATTTTAACCACAGTATTGCCACAATATAAAATTGAAACATTAAAAATTACAATGCCAACGTTTATTCTGAGGAATGACAATGAAGGAGGTTAATGCTACAAAGTGTATTTAGGATCTTTAACTGATATCCAGTCAGAGAAAGAGAGCATGATACTGGGCTGCGTTGCAACAAAACTTGAAAAAAAAAAACAAACAAAAAAAAAACCAAAGAAGATGCCAAAATTAACAGTGATGGAAAGACACATTCGGAGGAAGTTAGTGCATACCATCCACTTGGCTCCTGAATGTCTCCAGAGAGGGCTTCCACTAGTGCTGGGCAACTAATAACTGACTCCCTCACTATTAAATACACAGGCTTTGGCAAATACGATAGTGCAACCCAATATGGACATAGTCACGTTACATACATCTCTGTGCTTGCACCCTGCCATGTGAAGTAACCACTAATGCCAGGGAAAACAGAATGACAAGAAGATGAAGGCACTAGAGGGAGATGATGCTGACACGTGACCTGCCTCCAACTTCTGATTCATTGTTTGGACTGAGAGCTGGACACTCCACACTGTCCCCATGCTCACCTTTGAGCCTCCAGGTGATCTTTTAACTGGTAGGTAAAGTCTTGCCAAGTCAAACAGGCCAGATACTGACCATGACCAGAACCATGACACAGCCAAATACTGTGGCCACGACCCTAGTAAGGTTGTTTGTACAACGTGCAGCTTTGTGTGTGTAATATGTAATTTTCCTGAAGTTATCTAAGTTTTGTTTTGGTAGTTGGGTGTCTTTCCATGTGCCAGAGTGGGAGGAGAGGCCCAGTGGTGGTCTGTCAACTGTTTTTGTGTCAAGAGTCACCATGTTTGCGCCACATGCTGCATACACCTTCAGATTAGATCAACCGTGCACAGCACTCCTGTGCTCTATTATGTCACTTTAGTTACGAAAACCACACATATAGCCTGCCTTTTCAAAAATCCCATATCCCCTTTTTCTATATTTGTGTTTGACTTTCATGACAGACAATTTAATTAGCATAAATATTGTTTGGTAATGATACCAAATGATACCAGTACCAGCCATGTATTGCAGCTTGCATATATGAAAGCGTTTCACCTCAGTTCAGTTACAAAATGAAATTATGCACGTCAGATCCTCCTTGATTAACTTGATTAAATCTTGCTCAACCATTACATAGCTGTAATAACCAACATTATATTTGGGCTGCTGTATACTGACACCTGCAATCTGCGCAATAATTCTGAAAGAAAATTAAGAAAATTATAACAGGAAAAGCTGTTTGGGACTTTCTTCTTGTTACTGAAGACCCTTTGAAATCCCCAATAACCTGCTAACATCTGGCTTTTTTTAATCTAATTGGAAAGGTTAGAATCAGTTCCAGCTCCAAATTGGCTCAAATAGGCAGTGATGGAAATAGGACACCCAGATGGACACAACAATATTAGCCTATTTGATGGCGCAATGCTACCACAAAATACCACCCGTCTTCATCCAAGCAGTGCTCGAACATTGTTCAAAACAGTTAAGGTTAAGTGTGAGAGAGTGAAACTGAATAGGTGAGAAAAATAAATAAAGAAGCAATCACCATAACATTTTCACTGGCCTCCGTGCTGGTACGTGTTAACTTAATGACTTGTTTTCTGCCCTGTCTGTGATGTTGAAAGTAAAACACAAGTTAAAAACAATAGGAAAGGAGTCTATTGCCTATTTTTGCAGCCTTTTCCTGTGTTAAAAAAGTCCATACAGGCAATAATTTTGATGGGAAATAGGTGAAAGTTGTCACCATGATGGGGAGAGCACTGCTTTTTAAGTGGATGAGAGGACACAATGGGAACATCAACGATTATTACCAGCTGCTAACACACCCATTGATAATGATATGGTAATAGATTCTTTCTAAGCCCAACTTGTTTCCGTGTGGCCGCGGGTGTCCCATCTATCTCTAGTCAAAAAACTACCAAGGGTATGCTGCCACTTTCTCTGCATATTGTACCTTGTTGATTGATTCAACATAATATACATCTATATACTACTGGGTTACGTTTATAATAACCAAGTGCTCATGTGCGTGTGAGTTAGTATTTTTCTACTGCTTTTTAAGGAATTCCACATAACTTTCTGCACCACTTGGTCTCTTTCAGTGGTAAATTTCCAAAGGTATTTTTTCATATATGTGACCCAAACTTTTCTTCAAATTTCTACAGATAATAGTCCTGTTGTTAACACAACCACTTGATTCTTGAAGAAAACAAACACCAAAGGACTCAAAATTCACAATTCTAAAAATGTGACACTTCTGTTTTCTGTATTTTAGAAACTTTGGTAATAAGGTTGTTGGAATCCAGAATGATCGACAGACATGAATAATTCCCTTGCGTGAGGAAGCTCTGGTTATGCAGGTACACGTGTAGTATTGAGGCTATTGTGTGCCAAGCTTTATCTCCTTAATCAGTTCTCTTTGCCACCAGTTAATCATTTGTGCATGCCAGGGCTCAGACACATTGGATTCATTACACGCAGTGGGAGAACAGGGGCAGGATGACGACACCCTGGCTCAAAGTGCTGACTTAGCCGCTGGACAGGGGTGTAAATTACACAGCCACCGGCCCTTCTTTTGTACCAGTGGGAATAGATTTAATCGTGTGCATTGTGAAGCACTCCAACATCTGATCCCTCCATGTCTCAATGTGCTCTTTTATGCAACGCAGTGAGTGACAAGGGTGAAGACAAAAAAGAAAGTACAATAGCTGACACATCTGGCTACTTGGCTTGTGCATGAATGTGTGTGAATGTTTGCATGTCAAAATGTGGGTTATTGCATGTGACTTGGCCCATAGTAATGTGTATTTGTGCACTTTCACATCTTATTTTGAAGTTATTTGCAATAATGACGTATGCAGTTTATTGGCACTGTGATAAAACATAAAGGAAAACCGAGCAAACACACCATGTTCTTTAACTGACATGTGCATAGTATATGCTTGTATTATGCAATCCAGTTAGATAAAAAATGAAGAAGTGTGTGAGCAGCGCCGGCTGTTGTGTGCCGTGCTGGCATGTGTAATAAGTAAAGGCAGTAATCAAATGTCTTGTTAGCGCACTGGCCCTCACACAGCAAGAGATTAAAGGTGGTGATCATGATTTGGGAATATTAAAGAGAGACGATAGCAACTGCTGAACGAGCTGCCACACCTGGCGTACGTTTATGTCGCAACACTTGTGTGCATGTTCGCTGCTGTAGGTATGTGTAGAAGCTCAGGATGTGAGCGTGTGTGAGAATGAGAGAGAGAGTAGTCGGGTTGTTCGGTGCCAATGGGTGTAACCTGGCTTAAATAAATTTCGATCCCTACAGGGCAGCGCTGCTTGTCATCCACCCATCTCTGAGATGTGAGCATCTCGTAAACATCAAAACAAAAATTTGGCTCTCCTCCTGTCATCTCTGTTTCCATGCCTTCACATGTTTACAGAAACACAAGACCCATTCACTCCTCATGTCTGTCCACACTCTGCAGGCCTTAATAAAAACTGAGAGCTGTGATCTTAGTTTGGATTGGGGAAGAAAAGACTGTCACACGAGGCAATGCTATTGATGTCACATCACATGCAGTGGTGTCAAGACACAGTGTTCATACAGTCTGCCCTCCAGTGACACATCAAATGAAGTTACAAATATCTCTGCCAACAGCCCATTACCCAGCCTGTCAGGTGAGAAATGATTCTGATTTGATCTCAAGCCAGATCTCAGTTTCCAAATGTAATTTATGAGCAATCACAACTGTTGCAGATCCTCAAAAAACCTGCCGAATACGTTTCTGCTTGGCCTCGGGTGACTGCACCACAGCTTCTGTAGCTTTGATTGTCGGTCAGAGTGTCTTTGATGTGCTGTCTGCACATAGCTACTCCAAAATCACAAGCTGCCTTTTTGTGGTGTAGTATGTTATCTGAACTTGTACAAACACACAAAAACAGATCAGCCACAACGTTTAAACCACTGGCTGTTGGCGTGAAAAACATTGATCATGTTATAATGTAATGTTCTGCTGGGAAATCTTGACTTCTGAGATTTGTGTGGACTCCACCTGACACACTCCACCCACCCAAACTTTATTGCCGACCAAGTACACCATTTCATGGCAATTGCACTCTCCGATGGCAGTGGCCCCCAAGGTGTCAACCTGGCCTTCAAATTTCCAAGATCCCAATTTGATCAAGCATCAGTGGGATGTGCCAGTACCCCACCTCACAACCCATGGGACTCAAAGCATTTGCCACCAATGCCCTGGTGCCTGAGACCACAGAACAACCCAAGAGTTTGTGTGTCCATGCCTCAACAGGAACTCTGGGGGTTGTTCCAAGTCCAAGTCCAATCCAAAGAGGCCCCATTATGTATTGTACAGTATGTCCTATGGATGCACGATCCAACTGGGATAATGGGAATTGGAAGGCCAGGTTTATGCCTTGAGCTCTTTGTCACATTCCTCGGGCCATTCCCATATAGTTTTTGAGCTGTGGCATGGTGCATTGTCCTTGCAGCAGGGTTGGGGTGGGGGTGGGGGGTACACTGTCATCAGGGATTGCTGTCTCATTGGTTATTGTTCTGCAGCTGTATTTGGGTGGGAGGATATGTCAAGTGTCATTCACATGAATGCCAGGACCAAAGTTTTCCCAGCAGAACTTTGCATCGTAAGTAGATCATCAATGTTATTCACTTCACCTTTCAGTGGTTGTAATGTTTTGGCTGATCGGTGTCTAGTATTTAGGTTTGTTCAAAGATCATGGGCAGACTGTATCATCAATTATGTTCCAGCAATACCAGTTTTTGAATTAGTTAAGGGGTTTTAGTATCAGCTGTTGCGCATCGTTTCATGTGTCAAATAAACACTAGACCTTTTGTTGTAAAGTAAGCTGCTGACGTCAGCAGAAAAGGTGGCTACTATAACTGCTGCAGATAGTAAGAGAAGTAGATAAGACATTGGCACCAGTCTGTAAATACACACTCTGTTTCCCCATTTACTTCTTATTGGCTAGAAACCAGCTGCATGTAATCAGTTAAAAAAAAAAAAGTTTTATGTATTTATTACGTTGCTTCGCATCTTTTCACCACGCAGGAAAGCCTTTTTTGGTATAGGGTTAGGGTAGGATTTTTTAGCTTTATTGCCCAGTTTAAAGCATTTCTGAAAAGAAATTGAAAAGTAATCAATTGCAGTCTGTTACAATGTGTGATTATGTAATGGTAGCTTCATATTTGGCATACAGGTATGAGGGTGGAGTTGATCTTCTCATTTATCTCAAGAAAGGAAATAAGCCAAACATTATCAAAAATAGGAAGAATATGAGTCAAGTTATAATAAACTGGACTGGAATGTATAAAAATATAAAAAATATGTTTGTTTTCTTAAGGGTAAAATCCTGGCTCTAGTCACAACCATTCACAATTTTGCCTGTTAGCAGTAGACCTACCTGTGTCAGAAAAACACAGATTTTTTAAAAAAAATCTTAAATTACTTTATTATATATAAAAGATGAGCACACATTAGCAGGTGCTGGGATAGCAGCCTGTCTCTGATGATCCAAACAGGGTAGGAGAAACACTGATGTGTAAGTTAAACTGCTTTATTCAGTGTGTTTATTGGCCTTAATCACCTGGTCCATTTGTTCTGGAAAGGAGGTGACCTCTGCAGATAATTTGGCTCCCGGTAAATATCTCTTGAATGAATTATAAATGGGAGAAGTTATAGCTGTTTGCAATCTGTAATTCTAACCGCTCGACGCCACTAAAGTCCCTTAATCTTTCACACAAGACCTTTAACTTTGTATTTGATGCCATATTACAATAATAGAAAATGATATAAATACAAAAGGCTTGGTTGATATCTAAGTAGGCTTAGACATAGTAAATTAGACCATGTAACTGCTATAAAATTGCGGTACAAAAGTATCTGAAAAATGTTGCATGTAAATTCATGCAGTGTGTACAAAGAGGGCAGTAAAGTCAGGAATAAAGATGTTCGTGCATGGGTGGGGCACCAACAATGTCCTTGCTAAGTATACACCTCAGTTTCTTGTGGATAAAGGCGGGTTGGTGAACGTGCAGGTATGCCACTTTGCATTCCAGCCTAGCGTGACTCAAAAGTATGCTTTCGAGCAATCTGCAAATTCTTACTTGCAAACAGTGCTTGCTTGACTTGTTAGGGAGATATTTTTTGTACAGACAGAAGTGGCTGCAACAATTAAAATAAATCTTTTGAATACAGTGTGACGATCCTCATAGAAGCTTTTGATTTGACTAATGCATATGGCAGAGATAGAAATGCATAATACTGCATGTTTTCTCCTTTTGTCATCTTATAGGTGTCAGTATTAAATAAATAACATGATAATAAAGTGTACATTGAACAAAAAGATTCACATGTAGCTTTGCAAGATATCCTTGTTTTTCTCCGGGCTCCTCAGTAAGCACATAAACAATCTCAGAGACACTCCCATGCACAGATGAATGAAAACTTTTTGTGAATGACAGCAGCTGCTTGACAAAGAGTTCTCATCTGTCTGTCATTCAAGATTTTTCACATGAGAACAGGCTGTTTTCTTTGGCAGTGGCAGCCTGGAAATTGTATGGCAGAGGAGAAAAGATTTTATGTTTTATGTGGTGCAACCTTCATCACAACAGTTTTAATGAAGGAGTGACCTGACATACCAGGAGGAAATCAGAGTCAACCGAAAATCGACATCAGTTTTCTTTTGCTGCCTTCAGATAACTTTCACAAGCAATGTCACAACCCTTGAAACCTGCTGGTTTGACTTTTTTTAAAGACATAAGGGAGGAGAGCAAATGAGCAACTTAAAAGAAAAATATTTCCACAAATTGCAAGAAAATAGTAAAAGGTGACGAGAAAATGCTCTGGAAATTAGGGGAAATTTTAAAAACAAATTGGAATATTTGTTTTAATGGGAAACATGTCCAGAAAACTTTATTTAAGATTCTTGTAATAATATTTTGTGTGTTTTTATGCTGCAAAAATAATTATACTAAAAAAAAAAAAAAAAAATTCTACTATTTATTTTCAATTTTCATCACTTTTTTAAATTTTAAAAAAAATGTTTTTTGAAAGAAATTAAATCAATTTGCTGAGGTTATTAAGAATTAAAGGTTACACATCAGAGTTTTAATTGTCTTGATGAATTGGAGTGAATGCTTTTCTTCTCTTAAGACTTCGACAGTCTCAGTCTTTTTCTGGAGTCAAATGCACAACTGTTTACTATTATAGCAGTGTTGCCCCACTTTTTTATTCATTTATTTATTTAATTTTTTTATGTGAACTCGTTTGTTAGACCCTGAATGTTTGCATGTTTGCCACCCAGTGGGGAAAGCCTGTGGTAACAACAACACAATTTCTCTTGGGCTTACCACCCCTAAACACCACCAGTTATGTCCAGTGGAGCCAGAAACAACACAATTGTTACTGTACCCACTAAATTTATAAGTAACTGTCATGGTAGGACAAGTCATGTTTATTTGGTGTGAATATCAGCTTGCAAAACTATTATGTACAAAGCCGGGACATGTCTTGCCAAATTAATTTTCACTGAAAGATAAGAAACTGGAAAACACTGAAAGTTTACTGAGCCTGACAGATCTGTGTCTCAAAACTCAAGAATAACAAGTTTGAAATACCCTTGACAGCCCATGGAGTCGTGTAGCGGAGACATGAGAATGTTTTGCTCAGCCAGATTTAAGTGTTGTGTGTCCCAAGCAGATGATTGTTTAGTCTTGCCACAGGGGCTCCAATGAGATGCTTTTAATGAAAAAAGAACTGTGTTGGATTTAGAAGTATTAGGCACCAGTGTACACCCCAGTGTCATCAAACAGGACCCTACTTAGACAGCCACTTTATGAATATCACAAATGGCAGAGGTGACACCCTTGTCAACATGCCTGATTTCTTGCCAAGAATGTAAACACAGCTGAAACTTCCAGCATACAGGAAATGCAGCAGCGACCCAAGGGAAACATGGTCATACCTTTTTTTCCAAGTTAACAAATATATACAGCCCAGATTATCAGATTCACAAGACCTGTCAGTTATCTGGTTGAAGGAAAAAAAACTGGTCCCCTGTAGTGTACTAGAGAAAATTGTTCTTCCTGAATGTAAGGATAAATATTAAGTACTTTCTCCGGATCATGACATAGGCAGTCCAATGGAGGCTGATTGTGAGTCCGTAATAGTTGAAGAACAGTTCTTTTTGGTCATGCTAGCAATGGTATTCCTGTGTCGGTCTGTTGGTCCACCTTTAGTCCACACTGAAATACCTTAAAAAACAGTGATGCTGTCCTACTGACACACAGGAGTCCATTAAGTGTCTATATGAAACTCATTGCATACTGCAACAAATTCCTGTATGAACCCATCCACGGCAATAGATGCTCAGAGCAACTGCTATAAAGAAAAACAAAATCCACATAGGAAATTGGTTGGGTCGGTGGAAGGGTCAAAGAAAAAGGACTTTAGAAACAGGAAGTTACAAATGAAATGTACCATTAACTGAAGTTGTGACGTGGCATGAAATGATATGACATGTCACGGCACACCACATCACGCCAGGCCATGCCAGGCCACGCCACGCCAGGCCACACCACGCCACGCTACATCACGTCACGTCACGTCACGTCACGTCACGTCAAGATGTGTTTTTGTGCAACCATGACACTACGTATCAAATGTATATATTTTATCTCAACCCATGATTTTTTCTCTAAACCTAACCATGACTGTTGCTCCAAGTTGATCAGGCATTACAGGAGATCACTTTGCATCTCAAACAGATGCTTAAGGGTGCCTTGTGCATTGATATCAGATGCCAAGCAAGTGTGGCAGAGTCTTGGTGTTTGATGACCTGGAGTATAAGAGCAGGTTGGATATCCACAGTGCCCAGAGGATTCATCCAGAGGGATCAATAATGATCTTACTGTTCCTTGACTTTTCCTCTAGCACCACCAGCAGGGCAAAGCAGCATTGCCCTTGTGGGTTTGTTAGCATGCACGTTAGCATTGAGCTCATAGTACTTTTGCACTTAAATACAACCTCACAGATTGCTGCCGACATTCGTTTGACAATAGGGACCACCACCCTCTTTTTTAATCCAAGACCACTGTTTCATGATATCCATCCACATGTGACCAATGTGTCACTCATAACTGCCCAGACAGTATTTAGTCTCTTTTGACCTAATACTGTACTTCTCTGTGTTCTCACTGTGTCTAATTCAACCTTGACAACTTTCATCACTGCTATTATTTACCAGCTGGGTTTGGACACAACAGCTTAACAGTAACTTTTTACATAGCTAGGGCACCATGGGATTTGAGGGTTCGGTTATATAAGGGGTGATAGGTCTTCCTGAATCACCATAATGTGATTTGATGGCAATTTAACAGATCTGTAAACCATTGCTCCCAGAAGAACTCAGGAGCAGACAACCCTCCACCATTTTATTTGTATAAACCTGTTGTTTTCTATGTTCAACGTTATTTTCTCAAGAATATATCAAACATAAAAATAACCTAACCTTCCAAATTCAAATTGTATACATTTTGGAACAAGATATCGGCAACTGGCTGCTTCTACCTCCCTAAAAAAACTTCAGTATAACTATCAGCCTTCAGTAAAATGCATGAGTCAACGAGTGTCAATGATTCACAGTTATGCAACATGAATGTAACCTAAATTACAGTAACAGAGGGTTAAGTACAAAACATAAATACCTTAAACAGCATTGCCAGGGTTAATTACATGTCATGTTTTATTAACAAATTTTCATGACCCAGCAGGCACTGCTCTGTTATGACATTAACTATTATCAGCAGGATAGGCATGCTCTCCCTGTGCGAAAAGAAAGACAGGAAGACAGAGAAGTCCACAGCTGAAACCTTCATCTTAAAAAGCCTCTTTGTAGCAAAACAATTAACATCTAATAGACTGGCAGCACTGATTTCCTTTCATTTACTCCATTTATTTTCATGAGTCAAGATTTTTAGATCTAAGTGCTGGGGAAATGCCAGTGTGCCCTCAGGGTGAATCCATCAAAGAGGCACGATGAAACGCCACCACGGCCCGTTGATGCTCCCTGATTTCTATGATGGACTGTAAATCAAAACTTCTTTTCTAACAGTCTGTCAAATATTTTTATTAGAGGAATGTTTCCTGCTTTGCTCCCCACCTCCAGTCTACACACCTGGTGATGTGCACGCACATGGCACCCATGCACACATACCAGTATTAAATGTTATGCATTTGCATGAAGAAAATAGTTTTTACCCTCGCATGGTATATTCATCTGCACCTGAAAAAATACTGCAGCATTCACCATGCATGACTGAGTTTACTCTTTGTTGTGTTGTTTTACTGTACATGATAAACATCCCAATCACCAGAATAAATGTTGGCACTGTACAGTTTAGCAAGCCATGAATATGTTAACGCTTGTACATTCTTATGTTATGGATATGTAGAAAATTAAAGGATTTTTCATGTTTAAACAAGCTGTGTGTTTAGGCATGTTTAGGCACAAAAACGACATGGTTAACTTTGGAAAAACACCATGTAAAACCACAGGTTTGGTGGCACAATATCAGCTGGAAATGCTGCCAAAATCTCTCTAAAAACCAACTGTTTTTGCCTCAGACAGCGGTCTGCAGCCTGGTGACCATCTCATCTAGGTGTCTGTCATGATCTTGGGTTTTTGTTAATATTCTGTTGTCCTTTGTACTTTGCTTTTGAGTTTTCTGTTTGGGGTTTTCCTTATTTTAAATGTTCAGTCTGTTTCCTGATCTATTTTATAGGTTATCTCCTCATTTGTCATGTCTTGTGTTATGCTGTGCTTAAATGGAATCATGAGCTCATACTCACGACATGGAAAACTACGTACAATACATGCTTGTCATTAGAGTTGTTAAGTTATGAGAGCACCGCTGCTAGACAACGGCAATATGGACGCTACTGCCATTGTCTAGAGGCCACTGAAGCTAATGATTTAGCAAGCTAGCGAGTGAGTCACATAATGCAGGGAATGCAAAAGCAGAGTGTCAGAGGAAAAAGATGAGGATGTTGGGAATATCAACATTGTCCTTGGACATTTAAAATTACGAAGAATAACTCTTTACAACTAAATGTAAAAGATATTAACTTACCACCTGCTGAAACAAGTCCATGGCCCGCGCCATTTTCAAAAACGTCAGCAGACATGCCACAAAACGTTCCACTCACATAATAATCATAATATAATAATAATCATTATGAACATTCAATAACTGTATTGTGTCTAACACACAAGGATAGCACACAGTAAAAGACGTGCGCATATCATGTGTATCTACACCAGATAACTTGCAACTCATAACAGTAAATATTCCAAGAAGGATTTGAGCTGAACAGCTGTCATATAATACTCTCTATCAAAGGTGCCTCTAACTGACAAGTAGGTATAAATATAGGTAGAATGTAGACACACAAAAAAACACCTCTAGAGAAACATCAGAGTTCACACATATTTATAAAAACATTTTTAAAATATTTACTACTTCACTCAAGATTTAATGCGCCTCAGCTGAGTCACATGATTTTTGACATATATTTAAGGTTGTGACTCATTAGAAAACGTGTAAGTCTGAAGAAGGGCATTTTGGCTCAAAACGTCACTTATTTCACAGAATAAAATCCTTTAAGGGGAGCTCCCTGGTGTGTGGATCTCTGCCTTTTTAACATTTTGGTTTACCTTGGATCCAGCACCAACTACGGGATGTGTGTGTCTTATTTTTGTATCTCTTTGCATAGACAGTAAAACACACACAGACACACACACTCAAAAGCCCCCAGAAACACACGAAAATAAATCTACTAAAAAGATCCACAGGTGCTGGTGATGATCCTGCACCTGTAAATTCCTATCAAAGCCACATATGTTTAGACTGCGGCCAAGCCAAATCTAAACATCCATTTTTTTTTTTTCATCAGCTGCTCACGGGAAGCTGAGTTGCATCTTGGTTTTCTTTCCAGTCAACAGATTGTGAAATGATAAGAATAAAAAAAAAATGTTCCTATGCTTATAGGTTTTAAGTTGATGTAGAAAACAATTGAGAATTTCCTGAAATGTAACTGGATACTATTTGGGGTCTTGGTAGGTTTGTGATTGCTTTCAGACTGGGGTGTTAGTAATGTACTGTCTATATTTGTTTTGACAGAAAAATGACTTGTATTTATTCAAATAAAACTGGAGATGTCTATTTGTGTATTGGTGATCTTTTTTGGACTCTACTACTTTTGGCATTTATTTTTATTATTGGCATTATTATTATGCATCACTGTTGCACAATATGTTTGCTGAAGAGAGCAGTCAAAACATGTATTCCCATTTTAAATCTTGTACTGTGTTGTGGTAAGTGTGCCAGGGAGGTAGGCTTGATTATTTCACTAAAGGAGTGCCTGGATTAAGCAGGTGTCAAGTATCTGCAAGCTGGTTTTCACAGGAAAACCATTACCTGGAAGATATAAAAATACTTGTAGGACTCTGTTAAAACTAAGGCTGTCAGCATTAATTATGAGGCAATTGAGGTACGAACATAACACGTTTTTGTTTTTTTTAAATGGCGTTAAATGCGGGCCAACATTCCTATAATTAAGACGCTATACCATGCTGAGTTTTAAAGCTGTGGTGGTGATACTGATATTATACAAAACTAGAAGACCTGACGGTATCAAACAGGTCATGCTAGCTTTTTGGGAAGGGGGAAAAATAATGCTCCAAACTTAGGCTAAATTTCAGTAATGGAAAAAAGGTATGGCCATTTCACAAGGGTCGTTTGACCTCTGAACTCAAGATACGTGAATGAATATGGATTGTATGGGTACCCATGAGACTTACCTTCACAGAAATGCCTACTGCATGCTGTTCTCATGCAGTTCTTTGCTATTATTTAATTCCTAATCAAGACAATTTGGTGGGGATTGCTGTACCTTGTTATTATGGACTTTAAAACTGCTTTGTAATGCAGAATAATGGAATTCAAAACATGTGATTGTGAAAATGATGAGAATGGTTCAGCAGAATTCTGCACATGTAAATGGGAGGAATACAATCACAGTAAGAGAAAATTAAAGCAAAGAAGAAAAATAACACTCTCCCTGTGTCCAGGCCTGTGGTGTTGATCTGTGAGCGTCTGCTGCTGGATAAATAACGGGTCAAAAAAGGGCACTAGGCTCCAGTCTCCATGCCACTCTGCAGTTCCAGGCAGCTGCTGTCTAAGCAAGACCTTTGTTATGGTGGGAGTTATTTCGTAATGCTACTGGTGTCTGCACATTGGTTGCCAAGCTCTAATTGAATTATCAGCCTGTTTTCCAAAGCAGGCCACTTGGAAATTCCACTATCATAGATACCACTATCGTGCCAGAAAACTCAGTCCGCCGGGGCCAAAAACAACAGTTTGTGATGCTGTGCTGTGCTGTGCTGTGAGTGTGTGTGTGTCCGTCTGTGTGTGTCCATTTCTCTGCACCACTTTCAGAGGGAAAAGTTGCTGCGCATGTATCTGCCTTGACAATCGAATTGGACTCCGACAAAACAAACAAGGGTTAAACCTGAATGCTCTAGGTGTCATCAACAGATCTTTTGCTCACATGATTGCCATTGGTTTATTTAGTGGTTCGTTGGCATGCCATCACAGTTATCCAGCTGTGGTTTGGCCCCAGAAAAGTCCTGAGATTTACACAGCAGGTTAAGTGGAAAGCACATGTAGGAGATTAACTGCCATTGCAAAACCAAACACTATCGACAGGATGTGTTACAACTTGCATTTGTTTTGAAGAATGTGAAGACCGCAGGAACACACGTCATCATGGCAATAATATTATTTTCTTCAATCATAAAACAAGCCGGTGTGAAATGCAGCTTATTATGTTGCTGACAGGGAAATGATTGACAGGGTGACATTGTGCAAAGAGCTGTGAGAACACATTCAATTTCGAAACATTAATCAGTGTTCATCATGGACAAATAAACACTTGGGGCGTTGTGAAATAGCTAATAGATGTTGTGATGACTTAGAGTAGAAGCCCTGGAAGTGTTCATGTTGTGACAAATTTATCAGCTACTCATGATTTAATTAGTACTCACCAAATGTAGGTAACCTTTTAGCAGTGGTTTGTAAAAATGTTGCCATTTTGGTGAACAGAAAAAGGCACAACTTACAGACATGTACTGCTGTATAAAAGAAACACCACCTGTTACTGGACAGACTTCCCTACCTCACACGTCAGTTTCCTCTGAACGAATAGCTCAGGGCGTAGTGAGTGTGTGCTGGTCGATGGTGAGAGACTCAGTGACGGTAACAGTGGATATGCTCAGAACAGACAGGTGTTGGCGATCGGAGCAGTTAAGTTGTCAAGTGGTAGCTTTCGTGACTTTCATGGAGAGATTTATAATCCTCTCACATTCAATTGTGCCTCTCCTTAGCGGCTAAAGAACCAAATAACCACAAACAGCCACAGTATGGCACCCAGGGACCAACTCAAGTTCTTTAAAATGTACTATCAAAATCAAAAGTTTGAGCTGCCAAGCTCTGGTTGGGTTGACACAGAATGACCCTCAAGCATCTACAGGGTAAATAGCCAGATAATTAAGTGCCACGTAACAACACTGTACATGAATAGTTCAGTATAAACTGTGGAAATTAACCTCAGAGTCACTCTTATCCTATAGCCGACATGTCCTTAGCCAGTTATAATCTGTCCTCACCTGTGAAGCCTCACGCTGATGGTCAGTGCTACAGCCTGGTCTCTGTCCTGACAGCTGCATACTGCTTTCTCCCTGCTTGATCTAAAACAATACAGACAAAAAACATGTTCGTAGAAATTTTAGAAGAAGAGCTGTCTATTGCAGTAATACAGATTTAAAAAATTAAGAACAGTAGTTTTGAAATAGCTGTGGAAATTAATCTCAAAGTCACTTGATATATATTTTCTCATCTGTGAAGCCCCTGCATGACCACCAGTGTTGCCTTCTGGTCCACCTTCTCCTCCCTGCTCTTTCTATTGTAGTATTAAAGATTACAAAATGAGTGCAAATCAATAGTGAGCAAAAATTCTGCGCAGAAATTAAGGAGGAGTGGGTCTTTTCCTAGCATGAAGCTAGCTAGCCAGCCATAGGTAACAATATGATTAACATTCTTGTTCACCGAGCTATGTTGGCATCTAATTAATTTGACATCATTTAGCTTAAGACAAGCAACAGCATTACTCAACTTACATGGTTTGTTTTGAATAAAGAGTGCAAGGTCTTTTGCCTCTTGATAGTTGGTTTGATGTACATTATTTGTGGTACTTTAGTTACAACCAACAGTTCAGAGAAGAGCTGCTCGCGCACGTACGCCGCTTATTCAGGGTGCGTTTCTAGACCGCTTGGAAAAAGGAGGTACGACATGTTACAAAGAAATTGAACTGTTGTAAAAAGTGAGGGCATGTACTCCGCGTCTGCTACACGCCTGAGTGGTAGTAAATGTACAGTGTAGGTTTCAGTTGTGTGCATCCATGGCCCTTTTCACACAGAGGTTATGCTATAGGGCCACCATGAAGTCCCTTCTTTATACCCCCTTTGCATTTTTACACAAAATTAAACTTCACTCCAGTGTGTGATTGTAGACAGGATGCCAAGACCCTCGGGTATAAAGAAAGACATGACAGGCATGACAATACAATAGCGTTGGCCTCTTGGGTGACAAATAACATGTGTTGGCAGCATTTTCTAAACAGTTCTGTTATATGGCGGCTACTCTCATCCTCCACTCAGAAGGAAGGACCTCCAGAATCTTTTTGTTTTCCCAATTTGCAGACAATAACAGCCACTGTTCTTCCTCTTTTGGTTATTTGCTAAATGCTGCTGGCTGCTTTTTAAGTCCACCACAGTGAGTCACACTCATAACACATTGTCGAACACACCTGTCCTGTCCATGATCCAATTCCGCTGGCTGTCCTGTTTAAACAGACACTGTTTAGGTGCTGTTACTACCTCCTGTGGTAGTTTAAAGGTGAGGCTACTCTGTTTACCCATTCCACAATCCTTATATACTGCACAGCAAGGCTGCACAACAGTGCGATATTTCTGCCCTGAACGGGCAGTGTAAAAGTGGCTGATGTGTGTTGTACCCTCTCATTCCTAAAAAGCAGAGTTCCTCCAAACAGTCAAATTCAAATACTGGAATTTACCAGCGGTGGAATAATGCAAATCTTTCTACTTAAGTAAAAGTAATGATACCACAGTGTAAATATTTTCTGTAACAACTTAAACATAAAATCAAAATCATATTCCAACATAAGTAACCCACTTAAGTATTCAAAATCAAAAGCTAGAACCAAAGTGAACGTATTCATTATATTCTAATTATATTACATTCTGCTTTTGACTCTGTTTTGGTCTCCATCAACTCCTGCTGAGTTCTTTAGTTGCTAAATGCTCCGCTATGTTCACCAGCTAATCGCTAACCATATCTATATGCTGTTTATTGGTTTTATGAAAGATGTTGATGTTGAGCTTGAAACAGCGGTTTGATGTGAGACACTGATGAAAGTGGTGAGGGTGAAACAAACACTTAAGAAGGGGGCCGTAAAAACCAAAACGACCTGAAAGACGGCAAAAATTTTTGAAGATCTGCAGGGAACTACAAAGTCATTACTTGTGTGTTTCTCTCCATTTTTTTTTACCATTAATATAATAATACTTAGTGCAGCTTTAAGAACACTGGCATGGTTGCATGATTTTCATGTTAAATGATTGGTATCTGTCACAACCTTTCCTACCTTCTCAGATCTAATAGCCTATCTGCATTACTTTACACATATGGACGCCTTTTTTAGGGCCCAGTTAATTTTAATAGTCTCTTTCCCAGGAGGCGATAATATAAATGTAAGCATGTACTTAAGTTTTGTTCTCTTTTTAATTGAGCAATAATTTTATTTATTTATTTTTACCACGTCCCACTAAGTCCAGGCACTGGCTACATTTAATACTGCCAGTGTTGAAAGTTTTATTTCCTGTGTTGCTGATCATTGTGCAGAGATGCCGCTCCCATGCTAAGATGCTGCCGTCAGTCAGATGCATACAATTGCCTTTCATTGAGGATGTGTATGCCTCTAAGCATGTAAAAAAGAAAAAAAAAGTTGTAAAAGTGCTGCTGCCACAGGCCAGGTCAGGAGGTTGGTAGGACTAAAAAGATGAAGCAGTTGTCCTTTCGCACTCTGCAACCAGAGGCAACACTCGCTTTTCCCTAAAAGACAAGCAAGCTGTGAACTTGCTCATCCGGTTCTTCACACTTTTGGCTCTGCTGCGTGCATGCGAACAGCTTGTAAATGACAGAGGAAGCCAAGGTGTATAGAGACCAAGTGCCTCAGGCCAGGGGAGTTTACACAACAAGTTGCCATTAATCCGCCCTCTCAGATTTTTCTATTCAATTCAGCCATAACAATGCCAATCAAAGTGCAACTTTCCTGTGAAGCTAAGCGTTTGGCAGCTGTTTCATATGCATTCTTGACAGATGGGATATTGTATCTGTGTTGAGTCTGCCAAGAAGCACTGCTGTGGACAATAAGATAATGTGTGTGTCATGTACATTGTAAATAAATCAGGCCTTTCTAACTGTGAGACTATGGAGACATTTCTTACTCTTGCAGACATTGCTCCGTGCACCAGGCTTTTTCAGTATGTAATATTTAATACCTTCATAACCTCCTGAAATTTCACCAGTGTATACAGTATATGACAGTATAAGTGGACACTACTTAATACCAGCCTTTCAGACCAATTAATACACAATAGTAACCCACAAAATGTTAAGAAAAGTAATATTCTCACACCTATGTTCCTTATTAAACAGAGATATACAACTGCACACCTTTGAATTCAACTTTCTCAGAAGACTGCTGAGGCTTAATTACCTTGTTAATTCATCAGAAAACACACTTCATTCATACTTAACAGAAACAAAAGAAAACTCACCCAAACCATTTTGATAACTCTTACAAGTAATCTAGTTTCTAAGTCTACTGTTCCGACATAAATCTTTAGAGTTAGATGTAAAAAACATCTGCTGTAATTTCATACAGTCTCTGCCATTGCTGTCCGCTGGCTATTTACAGTTCTGTAACATCTCCCTCCACCACTAGGCGTCACAATGTCTTTCAGCTTAGCTGCCTCTTCCACCAGCAGAGACCAGAGAGTGAGCTCTGGTGGTGCATGCTGTGCACTACATACAATGAGTTTAATAAAAAGAGGAATGCCTGTATTTATGACGATATTGAAAAACATACTTTTAGGATTTCTAAATACCCTGGTATACAGCAATACCGTGATACTCCCCAAGCCTATTGTGCACTTTTACATTAAACCATTTGGTGTTTTAAACATTTATTTGTTGCCTACACTGATCTTCACTGAGCTTGCATGCATGCCTCAGAGGGATCTGCATAGAAATTTTCAAATACACTAGAACCTATTACAGTGTGTAGACAGCATTCTCTACAAAATGTCAGATTATGCACTGTTGTAATGTCAGGGATCAGTGTCTCTGAAAGAGCTTCATGAAGTTGCCTCTTTAACAGACACCTGCAGGACAACAGATAATACATACTGATCATGGGATTGGTGGCATGCTTTTGACATAGCTAATAAGTCCATTACTCATCAGACAAGTGTCGATTCTCAGGCCTCTTAGCAGCTCCATTATGAACAGAATGACAGAAGTTAGCCTACTATCGGAAGAGGGTGTGCCCAGAGACAAGGACTGGAAGAGGAACAGGCTTCAAAGAGTAAACTAGGGTGATTAGCCTCAGGCACGTAGCTCAGATTTAAGAATGAGTTAGCGTGTCAAGATAGCGTGTCTAGCAGCAGACCACGCCTGCACCTGTCAGGTGTTTGGTGGCATGCCTGAGTTTCGTGCAGGAGATAGTATGTGTGTGTGTTTGTGTGTGTGTGTGTGTGTGCATGGTTGCATGTTAGATAGTAAAACATGCCGATATGCGTGTGTGCTCCCTCTTTCTGATGCACGCAGCTGCATACTCTTGCAATTATGGACACCTGCAATGATCCCTGGAAACACCTAAATAGTGATCAAGGGTTGCAGTGGTTCAGCTGCTTGGCCAGGTAACCTTCTCATCCTTTTTGCTGACTCATTCAATTTGGTTACATAAACTGTAAT
Organism: Plectropomus leopardus; assembly: GCF_008729295.1. Classification (NCBI taxonomy): domain Eukaryota; kingdom Metazoa; phylum Chordata; class Actinopteri; order Perciformes; family Serranidae; genus Plectropomus; species Plectropomus leopardus. Next base: position 32,230,206 of record NC_056463.1, read on the forward strand.
ATTTCAGTGTCACTTCCAAATATCCCAATTCCCTGTGCCTGTGGGTTTGATCAACAGACTCTGACTGAAGCTGTTCCAACCTGTGTTGTGATTGAGTGATGTTAAATTTTTGTAGGTCACAATTTTCACATAACATAATCAATCTGTAAAACGAATTGCCCTTGGCGCTCTGGGAATGCTCCATAGTCTCTACGCCAAACAGCACAAATTTGTGAAAGAAAGTCGGGAAAAACATGAGAAGAAGTAGGGAAGGAAACCACACATTTTTGACAGATGAGGAGACACAATTTTTATATTTTTTTTAGTTAAACATATTAAGTACATGGATAGAAGGAAAATCCGGAATAGCGAACGTCGACATGCAGCCCGTTTGCTGCTTGCTAACTTGTTTATGTGACATAATAGGTCAACAGGAAGAAGCTGCAGCTGAAATGGGGTATTTACCACCTCCCATGGCAGAGTCGGACATACTTCCATCAATAAATCGATTCACCCCCAGCGCTTGTATACTGGGACAAGGAAAGTAGTCCAATTAAATGGCCTAATAGAGCTACGATCTTAGCTCAGCTTAAATGTGCATGTAAACATACTAACTCATCACATGCCTCCTGCGAAACAATATACTTCCCGTCAAGATGAAACTGCAAATGATGTTGTGTATAAACCATGGCTGTACAAAATGAAAAATATTGCAGATATAGGGCCTTGCCATTTTGCGATAGCAAGATAATTTAGAGCAACAGTCTGTGCTGTAGCAATCAGGAAGAAAATTTGCATGTATAGCAAAGACCTGCCCTACTCTTCCCGGATTGGCTTGTACTCAGTGCCTTTGTCGATTGGATTGATTAGGTTTGGGCAGGAGAAGTGGCTAGGATATGGGTGAGAATGTCAGGGTGAGCTGGAGTAAGGCTGATCAGGGAAAGTAATGCCTTCACTATTCTAGGAAATGTGGAAGTGTGGTAGTTTTCCCACCCATACCCAATCTGAACTAATCACGAGCGCACCAATTTATACACACAGCTGTCAATCACGACGCCAAACCCCGTTTTGAGGACTAATTAGATTCCAACGGAAAAAAATCTCACATTTTCATGTAAATTATGCCCGCTTAGCCTGACAAAACAAGTCAGGATGTTAATCGACACGGCAACAAATTTTAAACTCAGGTAGCATGTGAACAGTTTTGGAAAATACCCGTGAGTAAGTGATGATATTGATGATTATAGCTTTAACGTTTGTCCCTTGCTTATTATACCAGAGGGCCCTAAAGAGGTGAAAGATGTTATAAGCAATTCCAGCTTATAGGGCATTCAATTGCTGCTGTTTGTATTTCATTCTTTGGTTTTTGTGTCAGCCCTCAGACACTGAATTTTTATCTTAGTACGTGCCTCTTCTTTGTGTCACTAGGTGGTTTCTTCATGGGGTTACAAAGAATAGATGAATGATAAACTTGCAGCTATGTTGACCTGCTGTTGGAGCCTGCATTCACTGAGAAAACTATTTTTATACTTTGGTGGAGAAGGCTAAGTTAGTCTGCTTTCAGAGTGAATACTTTTTCCTTCATCAGTTACATCAAACTGTGGAGAAAAGTACAGCTCAGTGGTTCCTTCTCATGTATTGTATGCAGTTTCCATATGACTTTATAGCAAAAATAAAACAAGAAGTTCAGAGTGGTTTCAGGAAGCCACACAGAACCTTAAATGTCCCATTTGGAGTATTTATATAAGGAGGAGGCTCAGTTCCATTAAGTTTCCCAGTAAGCTATTCCAATGATCCAGTGTGGACAATACTAGTGCCTTCTATAAGTGGAATTCAACTACTGTTAATGTAATTAGATACAGCTTTGCTTTTCCAACATGTCAAAATATCTCCAGTGAAAAGGTCTACACTTGGTCACAAGCTTCTACAAAGATGCCCACAGCCTGTTTTTTTTTTTTTGGTTGCAATGAAGAAATGGACTGTAATTATTGTATGTACTAAATGATGTCAGTCAATAACAAAAAAAATCAGCAGTTTCACTGACCAACAATATCCTTATTATTTAGGGTGGTTATTTGCTGACACTTTGTTTAGTGTGTAAACAAAGTGTAGTTTAGGCACATCAGTGTATACATGTTTTAGCCCATTTACTTCATATTACTCACAGTTGACATTATCATTAACATTTAACAAAGCATATCCCATTTTTAAGATATACAACACTTATTTCAGTGGATTTTGATACCTTTATTTGATAACCCATGAGCGTGTTATGAAACAACAGGCCCCGGGGGCACAGATATGCAAAAGGCTCCTCCACCTCTCCTACTTACAAGCAAGACACACAGACTTTGTAGTGGTTTTGCATGTCTTTGTAGTGTTAATGCATCTTTTTGTGGTTTTGTGTCTCTTTGTAATTTTCTTGGGGGGGTCTTATTGAGGTCATTTTATTTCATTTTTGGTTGTTTTGTGTTTCTTTGGGGTTGTTTTGTGTCTTTTTTGGCCATTTTGTGCCCTCTTTTGGTTGTTTTATGTCTCTTCATGGTTAGCACATATTAATTGGAGTGAAATTTTGCTGGTGAAGGCCAAAGGAGGACAGACCATTAGGCCCGTTCAGTAACCTATCCATTAAATAACATTCAGTAGTGAGATGACATTGACACGGCCCTTTGATAGCAACTGGGGCATAGTGATGTGGAGACTGTCTGTGACCCTTTCTGACCTGTTGATTCGTCCTTGAGCTTAACACTGAATAATAAACCACTTCTGAGTTCGACCCCTGATCTCCCCTGAAGGCAGCCGAAAGAAAAGACCTACAGTCACAGACCAACAGAAGAGAACACATGCATCTGTTGACCTTAACATTATAAACATATTTCCAATAACACAAACCGCATAAACACACTTCCCTTACACACAACCCCACCGCATGCACAAAGATGCTCCTTCACACAAGAAAACACCACACACACACACACGCGCACGCATGCACGCACGCACGCGCGCGCACACGCACACACATACACACACACACACACACACACACACACACACACACACACACACACACACACACACAGGCCCAGGCTGTTTGAAGTGACAGCCCTGTCGTGCATGAAGTGTATTTATGAATGGTCATAGTGCGCCAGTGAGGAAATTCCTCTCATGCTTGGAAACATCTGGCCAAATTTTGTCTGTTGTGTCTTTATTGTCATCTAAAGATGCCAGCAAATAGTTACATAAGTCTCCTCTCAGTGCAACATTGGTGGAGTTTGGAATTCGGCCCGAGAGAAAACACTTGTAAGATTTATTATGTCATAGATAGTCAGATATAAGATTGTATGAAAAGCTTTAAATGAGAAAAAGGTGTATGTTAAAAAGAAACTATGATATTTATTATTGGAAATCTGAGCAAACTGGGGAGAAGGCAACAAAATTAGTAATAAGAAATGAGTAGAAATGATTTAAAATAAGCAAAACAAAAGACAGTGAAAAACAAAAAAAAAAGAAAATTACCTTAAAAAGCACTAAAAATTTGGATTTTTTTTCTTAATTTTAAATATAATCATAATTATGTATGTAGTTTTCTAGACATTTTTTCATAACTCTCTTTCAATCCTGCCCTTAGAAAAAAAAAATAATTTTAAGGTAATTTTCTTTTTCTTGTCACCTTTTACTAATTTCTTGTCATTTGTTGACATTTCTTGCCAAGCTAGTCACTGATTTTTTGCCATGTTTCAAAAGTAATCAAACCAGTTTGCTCTGGTTTCAAAGGGTCACATAGCTAAATAGCTTGTGAAAGGCAACTAAAAACAGCACAAGAAAATTGATACAGGTTTAAAAATATATATATATATTATAAGCTGACAATTATGAATGATGATATACTGTGAGTTGTAAATGTAAGATAAATGAATGTTTTGTTGACTGAAATCAGGACAGTTTTTCTCCCATTTCTGCTTTAACTGCGATTGAGGTGACAGAGATATTGTCACAGTTGGTATTTGAACTTTTTGCTGCGAAGTGAACTCTGCTGACCTCATCTCTGCTGTCCCCTACAGGCTGTGTGGAAAGCCTCCAGTTGCATGACAAGTGGTGAAGGAAATGAGATAATCTCTTTCACTCTTTTGCCTTTCCCTCACTGACATGGTTCTTAAATTGTTTCATGTTGTTTTTCCTGACCCTGGTTGCCCTGACAACGACTGTACTGTGAGCAGTGACCGCACGGCAGGAGGCGGAGCTGTTAGGTGAGAAGCCTGTCAAGTCTCTCACACACACACACACACACACACAAACACACTGGTATAGGTATGAGGATAAACATAAACCAATATTAAAAATACACACACAATCAATATTCTGTACTCATCTATAAACATTTATTTGTACATAGACACACACACACACAGCTCTGCTACACACTCACTCCCTTTCTCTCTCACACAAACAAAAGCACAACAGAATTTACTGAGATTTGCTCCTCAGGATCAAAACATCAAACACAGCAAAAGGCCAGACAGGGTGAACTCTCGCACAGCAGATCAAACACTGCAGCGTGTTATTTTTCAACCTTCTCTTCGTCGGTGGGTACGAGTCCAGACAGGCCCCCTCTAACAGCCTGTGGTCTATAATCATCCCTCCAGCTGTTTATACCCCGGCATTTGACCTCTCACCTCTGATACCTACTCCTTTCATAATGACAGTCAGTCACGCTACAGTTCAACAGTGCTGAGGATAATGAGCAGGGGCATGTGCCTCGCACATAAATTCTAGCATGATTTACTCCTTTTACATAACTTACGTGTTTGGGAAACAATTAATATTTCTGGATGGTTATTATGAACTGTTTGTAATGCTGTCAAAGCCGTGAGCTGTCTCACCTGGCTGGTGATTTAGTGATTCAGTGGTGTGGCCTAACTTTCAGGAGGATTATCTGTCACTTAGCACCCTCTGCTGGTGGAGAGACTTGAATTCAGGTAGCAGGTGCAGAGCAAAATGCATTTAGTAGCAGAAATAAAGAAGTTGGAGAAAATTGTGGGATTTGAAATGCTGAATCTCTTAGATTTTTTTTACCTGCTAATGGCATTAATGGTTTAATGCTTTGACCAAATAAAAATTCCCTCAATCAAGACATTAGAGCCCCAGCTAATCTACTTGAGCTGTCCACTGTAATAACAGATATGCATTGTGCATGTGAGCAGTGCTGTAGCCTATAGCAAGAGACTGTCTGTGAGAATGCACTTAACTGTGCTCTCATGGACATATACACATACAGGCTGCTGCAGATCCTAAATGAAGGTTCCTGAATCGATATACCTGTCTTTTGAACAGCTGCAAAGAATCACTTCAATCACTGTTTTATAGTGGTGAACTGAACTGCATTTCCAACAGATTTTTTAGGGCTATCACATCACACTGTATAAAACATAACAGTCAAATGGGATAAAAACATCATATCACCTAGTGGTAATTATGAGTAAGAGAGACATTTCTGAAGGTTATATGCATATCTCCAGCTTAGTTTAATTAACTGTAGTGTGGTCACTGAAGTGTCAACAAGCTGGTGCCCAGATGACTGTAAAACCACTGTACTGGGCACTTACAGGTAAAGTGCGAGATTTTGCAGTTAGTTAATTGATCTTCTCATCTCTGCTAGAGAATGAAAACTTTTCAACATATTGTATCTTATTTGTTTAATCTACACAAAAACATTCAGAGGAGTCACTAGTTGACAGACTCTGTTTCAGTTGGATAGAATCAGGCTAGCGAGAAGCTCCAGTTTATTCAACAGACAAAGGCTTACATATATTGTTAATATGACACTACCTCCTGCAGGTGGTTAGCTAAGCGTAACATAGCGTAAAGACTTGAAACAGCTAGTCTGGCTCTGTCCAAAAGAAAACAAAAATCTGTGTACCAGCCCCTCTAAAGCTAATTGCATTTTTGGCTATCTCTTGTGTCAACCTGCAACCCCGTATCAACAATAAATGTTGTCATAAGTTTCTGCAAGCCATGGATATATTAAATTTGTACATTTCATATATTATACATTTCATATGTTTATATTAGGGTATTGCTGTGGTTAACATGTGGTGGGGCTTAGGCAAGAAAAAAAAATTGTAAAGGCCTATGTCACTTTAGAAAGGTTGATATGATACGTATGAAACTTGCAAAATGTAACATACCCGTGGTTTGCAGAAACGTACAATGCCAACATTTGACTCTGGCCAAAGGGCTGTGTTTGTTTAATCTGCAAAAACCCGAGTCTACCTTGTTAACTGTTGTTTTCAGTCTATAAGTTAAGCTTTACTAACCGGCAGCTAGTGGTAGCTTCTTTTTTTAATGGACTGACATGAGTGGTATATTCTCATCTTACACTCTGCAAGACAGCAATTCCTCATATTCACTCAAAATGCCAAACTGTATCTTTAATTGGTTAATTTATGGTTATTTATTTTACTGTTTTTATTTCAAATACTGAACTGCATGACACAATATGCACTCACCTTTGCCATGCTTCACCAGAGCACATGTACTTTAATTCGACAAACCATTCAATAAAAAATAAAAAAAAATATTAAACAGATGTAGATTAGGACAAACAATTATTGAGCAGTGAGTTAGCCCATGTTGACAGCTGCTTCACAGTAAAAACCTCTTAAGCAGCCGTCCTTCTTTATGTCTCTTTGGTCAACTCCCAAGTAAGAGTATGAGTTTATGTGACTCTGAAACATCTATTTATTGAGAACATGTTCACAGTCAACTTGCCTGACAACACATGCGTTATAACAGTCATCATAAAAAGTGATTCTCTGCCTCTCTATACCTTTCAATGTAAAGTTCAGATTGTTTACAACCGCTGAGTGTAATATTTTATGCTGCGTGTTATTTCCAAGGAGCACAAAAAAGCAGCTTCCATTTATTTAAAATTTACTTCCAAAACATGTCTTACAAATTTAACATCTCTGGAAAATACCTGATAAACAAGTTTGTTTTTTTGTGTATCATACTTGAACTGAAGTTGTTTGATTTAATAGTTTGGAAAATACACCAGACATGACTGCTTTTTTGTCCAAACAGTACAGAATTGGCATTGTAATACTCATGAATATTGTGAATTTTCGTGAAGATGCCTCAGAGTAGAGAAGAGCTGCAGAGCTTAGACTTGAGGTCTGGATACTGCAGGCAGGTGCAGGGGAGGCTCACAATGCGGGTCTTTGGGTCTTTGTACCAACGCCCTGCAGGCAATCTGTCAGTGGCAGCAGAGCTTCCATGGGCAGACTCAGGAACGGGAAGAGATGTAGACGATAAAGTTCCTCGTTTGAAGTGGTTGAGCTCAGAGGCACAGCTTAGAGACTCAGACATAAAGGCACACAATGCATCATTCTCACTCTATGTCCTGCACACACATCCCTCGCTCAAGCCACAGCACATGAAAAGGCAGCCAGACTCCGCTTGCTGCGGTTAGAAGAGTCCAATTTTCAGTCCTTGTATCTCTCTGTTTTACTGTCTGTGGCAGTGTCCAGAGTGTAATCAAGGCTCCTTGTCCAGTTTCTCCCAGCTGTGTGGTTTGGGATTATTCACATTGTACCACCAGTGTCCTTTATCAATGAAGAAACAAGAAGTCAAGTTTGGTGTTTGTCTGGCTGAGTTTGAGTGGCTGTAGCTGTGTGCGGGATGTCAGAGGTCAGGTACTCAGCAGGAGGTCTCCTTGTCCAGAGCCCCACTCGACAAAATCCATTTCCCCGCTGGAATGAGGAGGACTGTCCAGAGAGATGCCTCGCCGCTCCCCAAACACCTTCTCCTGCAGTTCAATTATGTCATTACGGATGTCGGCCATCATTAGCAAAAGGAAATCGAAGGAGCCGGGTGGTCCCTGCAGACAGAAGAGAAAGTAAGAAATGGATTAGTATGCCCTGCTTGTCATTTTTCACCGGGTTTCCTTTTGGGAGGCATGAGGCCCAACAGTCCTTTTTCACAGCAGACATCATGTTATGTCAAAATTGATTAAAAACACCTGTATTCTATTAATTCTGAATGCTGGCTCACCGGTATGGCTCACTGGGACACTTGATGGAACAGAATCAGTGTTTATTAAATTTGATTTAGCTGTGCTTTTCCTGCCAGACACAAGTTTAAAACTACATTGTAGTGAGATGAAAGCTCTTAATCTAGGAAAGAAAAGCTGGCCAACATGGCAGCAAAGAATAAAAGTTGCATTAAAATGCAATCATTAAAACAAAGTTAGATTACAGATACATCGTGCAAATTGCAATGGGTGAAGAGGTGGTGTGCTCTCCCCCGCCTCCCCACCCTGCAGAGAGTGATACAGCACACCTGTAATTAATCTGCTCATCAGGATCATTGGGTAAATAAGGACTGAAGAAGCTAAACATCGGTGCTTGTGGGCCACGACGTGGCTACTGTGTGCCAGATTGAAGACCAAAGAAACTAGTTGTAGTGCACATTTGGAGGGCGGAGGGTTAACTCTTGTGTGTTTAGTTATCTAGTCAAGTATTTGAAAATTTAGTGTTACTTTCTTTGATTTGTAAAGAAAGTAATTTGTTATATTTTTAAGAGCTTATTTTTGTACACCTTTATCACCTTTTTTTAAACATAATCACAACCATTGTTTATATAGCCATTTCATCTTGCCTTTTTTTAGAAAAAAAAAAAAAAAATATTACCCACTTTATAATAAACATTTTTAAATGTCTCCGCAAAAGAAAACAAAACATGCAGGTATACATTTTCATTTACATGTGTCATTATAGAATAAGGGCATCATGTATAGATATGGGAGCCAAGTTAAGGTTCAGTTAGCAATGCTGGGCGAGCGACAACCTTGGATTTATAATCAGTCCAAAGACTAATCATGTGGGAAATGTTACTGGGGCATTTTAGAAGCACAACGAGAAGATTAACACAGTGGCTTTAAAAAATATGAATTTACTAATTTAAAATGGACTCACAGGTGGACCTCTGGGACCTGGTGCTCCTCTGTCACCCTGTAGATGAGAAACAGCGCAAATTGAACCAATCCAAATACACACAACTTTTAAAAACTGCAAGTAATTAGATTTTTGAACTTGATGGCCATTTGAATTTGGGCCTGAATGTTACCCAGTCAACAAGGCAATAATGCAGCTTTAATGGACTCCATTCACAGAGTGATAGGGGTCTAAGACAACAGTGTAGCTCCCAGGGCCGGCTCTTGGCATAGGCGATATAGGCGGTCGCATAGGGCGCCATCTGCTGGAGGGGCGCCGCCACGCCGCCAGTCCCCCTTGGCCTCGAGGGAAAATAATAATAAAATAATAATTTTCTATGCCCACTGGCGCCCTCACTTAGTGTTTTCTGTCTAGAAAATATATATATATATATTAACATTACAAATAAATAAACAGTGACATGTTCCTAAATTATGTGTGAGCACGTGATGTGTCATTATTGGGTGCAAAGGTGCGGGTTAGGGTTAGGGCGCCTAGGGCACCAAATTGGGTAGAGCTGGCCCTGGTAGCTCCACATATGCATACACAGACACATGTCAAGGCATGAGTTCATACAATAAAAATGTAATAATGACCTTTAGTCCATCTCTTCCTGTAGCACCAGGGGGTCCCTGTATAAACGATAAGACACATGAATGAAAAGGTTTATCAAACTAATAAAAGAAGGCAGCAGATTTTTAGCTGCAGCTGCACTTTTCATCCCAAGTCTGTCTGAAATTAGAATTTACACTGTAGGAGCTCTAAAGCTAAATCTCAGATAATTTGCTACCAGATTTGGCAGTTTTGATCAGAGGTTTAACATAAAAAAACTAAAATCCCACCACATGGTTTTAAATGAACACTAGTTGGTAACTGAGGATGATGGCAGGCTGCTGCTCGTGCGCACGATCACTTCCCACTAGATAGATACTTGATTGTTTACATCCAACCAGTGGCACCACATCTGTATTTGTCTGAACTGCTGACACGTTGGATCACTGGACACTCTGAGGATATGACCTCTGTCTTGAGACACTACTGGGATGTCCTTAAGTAAAGGATCCCATGGGAAATAAACTGAAAACTAAACATGATAACAGCATCATGAAATGTTTTTTTTCTTACCACTGGCCCCCTGCGACCTCTTTTCATGTGCTTCAGGTCAGGCTCTGGACCCATGGGTCCCATGTCTCCCCGAGGACCCCGAGGGCCAGGAGGGCCTCTGTCACCAGGGTCCCCTCTCTTCCCTGGTTCTCCTGGGTGCCCTGGTGAGGACAGATGGATACAGCAAAAAAGAGAAACATTTTAAATTGACAAAGTGCTGTATAAAGGAAATGGAGCATATCTTTCTACTGAGCTCCTCAACGGATCATTTAAAACCCTGCTCTTCACTTTACTTGTACCTCAATTTTTACTGACCTAATCTGATATACATCGTTTTCATTTTTTGTACATTTATTATTATGAGAAGAGCATTTTCATTTATCCAATTCTTTTTCAGCGCACCTCTTTAACTCTGAACTTTGCAATAGAAATGCCTACATTGGTATTTTTGCTTATTGTGATGTATTTTAATGGAGTACCTTCAAATGCTCTCTAAAGTCTGTACAACCTACCTACAAGGTATTATTTAAGTCATTAAACCATTATAACTGATAAAAGTATTTAGATGGTGTCAAAAAAATTATCGTATGATTTCATGAAATAAAATGACAGAGCATATTGGCAATAAATAAATTCTTTTTAAAGGGTTAAGAGATCAACATTATTTTGAGGTCCCTTTTTGTCCATTTACTCTCGATATTTACATTTAAAGCATCCTCTACATCTGCCTCTTTACCCTATTACTTTTTTTGGTATTCAAACAACTATAAGCAACATTGTAATTTTTGCAGTTTCTAACCTTCCAGTTATGTCTATATTACCTGGGACCCCGGGAGCTCCTGGAGGGCCAGGTAGACCAGGAAGACAAGAACTATCAGGACTTTTTCCTGCCCTCCCCAGATGTGGCTTATCACTGCTGTTGGCCAGGCTGGGTACCTACAGACACAGACAGAAAAGACTGAGTAGGATTAAGAGGAGAATGCAATGTAAGGTGTGTAGTTCCCCAAATTTTGATGTATGTCACCCTTAAATCTGAATGTATTGCCCAGTCTTGTACATGTTGAACATGCTGAAACATTGGCTGCAAAAAATTAAGTAACCAAATATTACCAAGTGATGACAACTGTTCTTGATTATTGTTCAGAATTAATACTTTATTTGGTTGAGTTTAAAGTGGACTAAAAGCCTCTTAAATAAACATGTTACCTGGTTGGGTGACTGTGTGTTGCCCAGCCTCAGTTTTAGTTGCAGCAGACTGTTTTTCATGTTCATAAAATCTTGACAGGTGAACGAGCAGGTACCAGCACTCATCAGGGTGTCTGACTTCCCCGATGAACTCACTGCGAGAAAAAGACATATATTACATTTTTTTCTAAAACACATCTTCAGCATAGCTGACCACACTGGGAATCAAACCCAAACATCCCTATTACTGGTGTCACAATGTACTGATCAAAACAGAATCATATCCCATTCAAATGCAATTAAAGTAAATTTCAAGAATGTAAAATAGTAAAATACTTACTGTAAAAATTCTAAAGCAACCACCATCTTAAGATCATCACTATCATTACCTATTGTTAAACTGAACAAATAATTAATGAACCCTAGTACTAATGCACTGACCCCCACTGGGGGGTGCTAAAGCTTCACAAAGTGTTATGGAGACTTCTTGATTTTAAGGGGTGTACTAAAACTGAAATATATGTATACAATAGGTTGACATCTCAGCATTTCATTATTTTCTGTAAAGAAAACTAAACAAATTTGTTATTTTTAAAGTTTAGATTATTATTAAAGGTATAAACTTTTTAAGAGCATAAGGGCATGGTGAAGACCTAGACATAAGTTATATTAGCCTTCACTCTTTGTCCTGCATTACAAAAAACAAAAAATTCAAAACAAACCAAAGAGCTTACTGAACACTGGATTGGTGTCAGGGAACAGAAAACATTTATTCTTTTTTTTTTTTTTTTTTTTAAAGCCGACTGAATATTAGATTGTAAAAACTACTGAGAAAAACAAAACAAAACATGATGTGGGCAGAAAATGTATAAAAGTTCCTAAAATATCAAAGGCTGTAAAGCTAAATTGTAACATATAAACTCACAGTTGTGTACAGGAATACAGGAGCGCTGGTCCGGTGCGAGTATATAGCCACTGCGACAGCGACACAGGAAGCTGCCAACTGTGTTCACACACTCATGGTCACACATGCTGCTGCCTGGGTGCTCACACTCATCAATGTCTGCATATGTGTGTGTGTGTGTATGTGTGTTGGGGGGGAGGAAAAAAAAATATCACAAATGAAATAACATTATTTTAAACAATCTCAAAAACAGGGAGGAGCTGTTTTTCCAGTTAGAAATCCAAAAAGTAACTTCCAGCATTTTACAGCTGTTTAAAGAAGCATTAAGAAGGTTATTTGTTTGAAGAACCTCTTTTAATATGCATGTGGGTCAGTGTTTGCTTAAAATGTACAAAAAAACAACCTCCCATTACAGAGATGAAAGTGTAAAGTATTAAACTCATGAGAAGGGAGTGAACTGACCCAGACAGTAAGGAGACTTGTGGTTGCGGTGTCTCTCTCGGTCAAAGCGATAGCCGGGGTAACATGTGCAGACAACTCGTCCAAAGTTATCAGTACACTGCTGCTCGCAGGGCGATGCCGCACACACATCTACACCTACAGAGAAGTAGGAGGAGAGTACACAGACTGAGCGAGTAATTTTGGGCATCAAAACCAACATTACTGGAATCATGCAGGAGAGCTATCAGTCTTTATCACCACATCCCTACATTCATAAAGTTCCACATCCACCACTAGGAGCTGACCAGTACATCTTTCACAGTCAGCACACAGACAGCTCTGTGAAATATCACAGCCAGAAAAATAATAACGTGTAAATAATAACATGAATGAAGGCTTGGCTCACGGTCAATGGGATCCTTAAATAGAATGGAGCCATTGTTAATGTTATAAGTAACAACTGTGCACACAGTGAAAAAGCTGTGTCCAATATCACTTCCATGTTGCTTCATTAGCTACTCCCTACTGTATTAACATTAAGTACATTACTCTAAGCAGTAAATTTTTGCATCTATAAATGAAACCCAATGCATTGTGGGATTATAAGCAGAAATTAGTCTACACCCATGGACACTAACTTTTGAGGGTACTATAGTGTGTATGTTTCACACAGAAAATTGGGTCTGCTGTGAAAAAAGCCTGATATAATCACCAAACTCACAGGAACGGCTTTTACCTGCTTCCAGGACTTTTTTGCCTTAAAGGTCCAGCGTATAGGATTTAGTGGCAACTAGCAGTGAGGTTTGCATAAGATAACTATGGTGGCCTACAGGAAATGGACATAAAAATGTCTCTTACTACAGCATGGTAGACTCCACCGAAGAGGACCCGTTCCAGATGTAGATATAAACAGCACACTTCATTTTTTTATATTTAAAAAATATGAGATAATTACTGATGCCTTTTCACCATTATTATATTGTGCTCTGTGGCAGTTTTCATTTCATTTCAGTAACTCCATGGAACATGGAACAGTTCAGAACTTTTAATACTAAATTGTTGATAGATCATATGACAATTATGTACTGTATTATGTATTGTATGTCTATGTGCATAATACAAAATATGAGTCTTAGGGCACATCCATCTTTAAGAGGCTGTTGTGTTCATGGAGGAACAGTGTTCTCTAGTGGACGATGTGAATCACTGTTATTCTGTGGAAGCACTCTACAGTATTTTGTGTATTGACGCTATTTAATAAACATGTTTGTCAATACTATTCACAAGTAGTGTGATCATGATTATGTAAGTCCAATTTTCACAATTATCTTTTTGTATGTATAATGACAACGAAATGTGTCAGTCCTCTGTGCCAATCCTGTGGGCACTTTCCTTTTTGGTTGGCTCTAATGTGCAAGTTATCTGAAACGACCCCTTAAATATAATCACTCCAAAATGACAAAAGTCAAACATAATATGTGCATTAAAATATCTGGGCTTCTTTGGAGGAGGTGCACATAGAAGAATTTGGTCTCCATCAGGCTTGCAGCCTGTTTTGATCTAGAAACTGCTGTAGTGTAGAAATGATATCAGATTTGGAGAATGTGAATCAGGTGTGGGAGTTCATGTGCTAATTTTAGAGAGTGTGTAGCTATGGTTTACCTACTTTCAGGTATGCAGTGGCCCATCACAAACCTGAATCCATCACAGCATTTCCTCCTGAAAAAAAAAGAAAAAAAAGAAAAAAATCTGAGGTTTACAATTCTACAAACATTTTCTGTTCAATGATACATATGAATACATGTGGAAGCATTGCTGCAGATGCTGATTCTGATTTGGCTTATTTCTCCTTTTGCTCCCTAACCGGCACTTGAACCGTGACCAAATACACAAGTAAAAACTATTACTGAAACTCACGTTTTTGAGTCCTTTACAGCCTCTGCTCTTGTGATGTAAGCTCGTAACGGTTCAGCAGATGCAGTAATTTGGAAATACAACATTGTGCAATGAATATTGGGAAACAATGTCTTCCCCAATTGATTTATGGTGTTTGGCAATGACACTCATCCAGCCATCCCGCAACAATCCACCACATGTTACAGACATTACAGTTGGAAAAACAGAGAGGAAATGGCTCAGAGATTGTGTAGCCACGCAACAAATATCACAGACACACACACACACACACATACACATATACACATACACATATAGATGCTTGAGGAAAAAGGGGGAAGAATGTACGAATCCTGTCCTACAAACTGCATGCTGTTACCAGAGGAAAGCTAGCGTGCTGCCTCATTCATGGCCCCCTCAAGACAACAAGTTGCTTTTATTCTCCTCCAGCCTCCATGCAGTGTAACCCTAAATCACTCTGAGATCCCTCCCTCCTCCTCCTGAATGAAAAATAACCTATAAAACGGCGAGGCCGGCCTAAACTGATGAGATCCAGATGAGAGCAGCTTTAATCTGCAGCTTGTAGCTGAGAGTGCTGAGAGGGATGGATAAGTCCGGGCATGGAGCTGAGGTGGAGACAGGAGAATGAACACTGAGACGTCACTTGTTCAGTCAGTCAATCAGTCAATGAATCCATCAATCAGTCATTTCAGTTGGGATAATGCATTGCAGATGCAAGTCTGCCCTAAAAGCCACAGAAAGAGTATCGGTTATCAGCCGTGACAGATCCACATGAAATTAAGTTTCTTTTATTTTAATTGTATTAGTGTCACAGCAATGTCCGGCCTCATGTTATCGTACATAAGAACGCTGCCAATGACAGCAGCAGCAGCAGTTCTTTGAGCTGAATGCTATCTGTGTGATGCATGTGTGAGACTGTGCGTGAGAACTTTGCTCTTTGACGCCTTCATTGCAGGACAACAGAAAAAATAGCCTTAAGCTGCCTCTCATCTCCTTTGTTTCGCTCTGGATTTACAGCATTACACTTGGCTGTCACCTTAAAGCTCCATGTGTGTGGGATTTCGGGGGATATACTGGCAGAAATGCAATGTAATATAACAAGTATGTTTTCTTTAGTGTATAATCACCCAAAAAAAGTTGTGAGTGCGAGTGTTTTTGTGTATGAATGAGCTGTTTATATTGAATCTACATTGGGAGCATTGGGTCCTCATGTATGGAGATATGTTGCACCACCATTTCTACAGTGGGTCAGAACATACAAACTAGACTCCGGCTCTAGATATTACCCTTTGCATTTTTACATTTTCGCATGGGCCCCCATCTATGGTGGCCCATGGAAAAACACAGACTTTTTTAACGTAAAACTGCTTTATTCAGTATTTTACCGGTTTAAATCACCAGGTCTATATGTTTTGGCGAAGAAGAAACCTCCGCAGTCAATTAAAACCTCCCATACGTCTGGAGTTGTCAGAGAAATAAAGTGAGGACATATTAGCAGGTGTTAGGCTTAAGACCCATCTTTGACATGCCAAACAGCATCAGACAGACACTGATTTGTAATGTGAAACCGCTTTATTCAGTGTTTTTACTGATTTAAACTAAGGATCAGTATGTCTTGGAGAGGAGGAGACCTCTGTGGATAATTCTGCTTCTGGTACAAACCTCCTGAATGTCTGGATCTTAAATTATGAGAAAAAAAAGGTGAGCCCACGTTAGCAGGTGCTGGGCCAGCAGCCCGTCTCAGACATGCCAGACTGTGTTGGAGAAACACTGATTTGTAATGTTAGACTGCTTTAATCAGTGTTTTTACCGGTTTTAATCACTGGGTGCGTTTGTTTTGGAGAGGAAGAAACGTCTGGATACTTCCCGAACACGCATACACATCTTTGTATAGTACCTGAAACCCTAATGTCAATGATAAAGCATAAATTTTGCACATTAAAACAAGCCAAAACAGAACAACTGAGAGCTCTCACAAGAATACATACAGAGAAACAGGAAAGATAAAGACATGACAGCCAGAGACAGAATAAAGATAGTAGCAAATAGCAGAAAAACAAATCCGTATCAAAGATCCACAGTGCAGTGAAAGCCAAGTGATCTCACTACAACACGCTACACATGCACATACATGGACAGGCCGTCTGTCAGTCAGAAATGCAGCAGCCTCAGCAGCTCTCCCCTGGGTGTTAGTGATGGACAGGACGGGGGGGACGGGGCCTCTGGACAAGCAGAGGAGGGTGGGGGAGAGTTGACCCGTGTGTTTTTGTTTTGGGATGTGAAAGTATGTTGGTCAGAGCGGCAACATGCCCGGTCAACATGATACGGCCTCTAAAACAGAGCATTACCCTCACTGGAATCTGACTTGTCAGTGTGTGTGTGTGTGTGTGTGTGAGGGCCGGGATACCATCCAGTAATTGGGTACAGCCTTTTAGTGTCAGTCAGGGTTTATTAGTGAGAGCGATCCATGACACAAGCAAGCTCCCTCTCGTCCTCTCTCCTTCTTCATGTCCTCTCTGTGCACTTTACTTCACTCGCGCTACATCAAGTCTGTGATTTGAAACATGTCGATTTATATTCAGGTCCTTCTATCAGCCCCTTGTTTCACAGAGCGCTCCATTGGTTCACCAGTTGTTGACATAATCTTTGTCTCTCTCTCGTCTCCTCAGACTGACATGTTGTTGGCCTCATGCTGCCCTCTGTCCATGAAACCTGATGAGGTGTCTGCCTTTTCCATCTTTATTTCATTCAGAGGAATATTTTTCTGTCCTCTCAAGACTTGCTGAAGCCAGGAGGATTCCTTTAACAGCAGCTTTTAAACTATAACACCGAACAGGACCATCTGTGTGACACACGTTTCTCTGTAGGGCCTACAGGTTTGCATTTTCAAAACTCTTAACACAGATTTATCTATAAACATGTGGCTCCAAAATGCACTGACACAGCTGAAACAGTTGATACACATCTCGCCTCACACCTCCATTGTCTTCAGTGTAAACACAGCAAAGACATATGGGTGGCAGCAGTGTGCCAGGATGCACAGCAATGTGCAAGCAAAGGCAGAGAAGAAGATGACTGGTAGAAAATAAACATGGATCCAAACAATACAGGATTCAAACAAAGAAAAATCAGCCCTGCAAATGTTTCCGTGGTCTCAAGGATACACATGATAGGTTTTTATGAGAAACGCTGACTGTAAACATAACATTTGTTTGCTTACAAGAAAACTGTACAGGGTAACATTAAGCTTTAGTTTACATGAATTCGTTTCTGCATAAAATTGATTCTGTCTAATTATTTAACTTTGAGGTTGGGGAACTCTGTGTAAAGTAGTTTGGCTGCATGAGGGACTGAGCACTGTAATAATTGCGTATGTTATGGCGGTGTCTTTGCTGATGTTACAAAAATGAGGAGTGCCGGTAAAATGAACCTGCGTACAATTTCAGTTTATTATATTTTTTGACTTAATATGTTTAAGATTCAGAATACAACCTTACTGGCTATGGGGTCCATATCGTAGCAACATTATTTACAAGGGAGACTGTATCCCGATCTGTACATAAGTACTCAAAATTGTGAACGTGAATCTCTGTATTTATATTTGTACATTTCCAATGCTGGAATAAAATCATGAGAGTTTTAAGGTGTAATGTGGTCATAAAATTCACTCTGAGCTGTCTGAAGTCAGTTATTGTAAGTTTTTCGCCGTGGCTCACAAAAATACGTAACAAATCAGGTAGACAGTAAACATGGAGGGAACTCTGGGGAGATGCAAGAACTTGTATAAGTTTCAGTTGACTGGAAAAAGACGAGAAAGAGATGGAGTTGTGAAGTGAACTCGAGTCTGCATTTATAATGTTTATCTGATCTACCGACTGGCACTTATTTTAATGAGAAATCTTAATTTTTGAAACGGTTCACCTCTCATTCCCACAGTCACCTCCCACTAAAAAAGCACAGCTAATCATTAGAAGCTGGTGGGGACTTGTTGTGACAAAATCCAAAATATAAAGTAAGTTTAAAAATTCACAAGAATACTGTCAACATATGATGCTGTTTAAATTGAGTTTTTATTGTTATTTTGTGGACATGTAAATTTGAACATCATATTTCTTACAGGAAGTTTGGTGCGATAGTTTCATTTTTGGGAAATGATCTCAAAAATGGGGGCATTTGGAATGGAATACTAATCCTTTCTACTTTAGACTTTGAGACTGATTTTAGTTGCCTTTATTGGTTGTTTTGTCTTTGTTTCACTTTTTTTGCTTATTGTGAGAAGATTGTGTTTTTCGGTTTTGTGGTTTCAAGTTTACTGTGTTTTTTTACCCTCCTGTGTTCCTGTGCTGCTTTTCCCTCATTTACCCATATACACACCTGCCCCTGTTAGTCCTTCCCTGCTCCTCAGTTTTTCCCAGCCAATCAGCTCCCTGCCTGTTAATCTGCTTTATCACCTCATTCTCCACACCTTAGCTTCTCCGCCCTTTTTCTCCACCTGCACTTCATCCCCTCGTCAGACTAGTTTGTATTTAAGTCCTGGTTTTCAGTTCAGTCTTTGTTGGGATCTTGATTTGTTTGCGTGATTTTGGGTTTCCTGTGTTGCTGCTCTGAATTGCAATGAAAAGTTAGTCGTTTGAGTTCTGGTTGTCTGCTGTGTCCTGCATTTGGTTCCACCTGCTCTAAATTGCGTGACACTTCAGTCTTTTCAAAGTTCTTTCAAAGTCTCCTTATGTATGGCAGCCTCAGGTGTTCTTAGTGAAAATGTGCAAAAATATCTAAATATAAGATATGAAAGCATGCACAGCCTCAAACATTCGAAGGCTGTAACTCAGGCAGAACTGAACTTCTCTCCTGAAGACTTTTCCCTCATCAATAGAAGGCCTTTTACATTTGTTTGTGTGGCACGTTTCAGCCTTTTACATATGTTCACATATCATGCATATTTAGAGATTTGTGTGCACACAGAGTGAGATGTAGTTTCACAAATGTTTACACACATTTGCAAATAATATCTCTAGAATATTGGCTCTATACTGATCCATTACAAGTGCTTTTCAACAGTTTATATTGTGTAATAAAATGAAAACAGTCTGACATTGTGAAATAAACAAGAAATCAACTTAAGTATACAACCACAGAATTGTTGCAGTGTTTGTGGATTTCGAGTGAGTGTGAGTGGTGAATTGATCAATTTATAACAGCTATTGTAACAAATCAAAAGCCTTGTACGTAACAACAGATATGATAGGATGTGTATATCAGTTGTTTAATTGTCGTCAGCTGATGTAAGGTTATTTATTGGTTGACATGCAGTATTTACTCTTCTAGCTTTGTAAGCCCTCATTAAAATTCATATATGTCATAATTAGTACCAATTTGCAAATGTTTCACAGCTGATTAGCTCTTCATTAAGAAAACATGGATGATAGAAAGGTTTGGAGAGGATTTGGACAGCCGCTCTTGGCTTCCGCCTGCAAACTGTCAGAGTGGAAATCATAACTGTGACTGCTGGCTGCTGTTGTTGACAGCTTGTGTACCCAGAGTGTGATAAGTAACAATAAACAAAGAACTGAAAATAGACTGGACATTATATAGCACATAAAGATCCATTAAAACACGCCTTAATTCACTCTGCTGCAAGTTAAAATGGAATGATGACCTTACATTTGTATGCCTCTGCTTACAGAGGGAAGTCTTTCAAGCTGCAGTTACAGTTTACATCCATGCTTTACACACATCTTCAACCCGGCAGTAAAGAAGATTTATGCAATCAGCACAGTCTCAGTGTGGACGCCCAAGATTAGTGTCACTAATTCAAAATCCACCAAGATGTCTCCCCTTCGCCTGCTGAATTATGACATTGAGTAATGGCCAGAAAAGTGTTTTTGCAGTGGCATTTAACGTTATGGATATTAAATGTCATCACTTCAACATTTTTTTATATTAGACATTTGTGGGAATTTTTTTTTTTTACTAAGATTATTTTTCTGGGCTTTTTTTCTTTCGCCTTTGTTTTGTCAGGTGTTTGACAGGTGTAGCATGAAAGCAAAGGAGAGAGGGGTTGACATGCAGGAAGACATGCATGCATGGATGCTGCAGCAAGGACATGAGCTGTGTTTGAAACTGTCCCCTCAGTCACTCACTCACTATTCACTATGTAGTGTGTATTAAATAGTGCACTATATAGGGAATAACCAAATGAGATTTCGGACATTATGTTGGAATTTCTTTCCCCTGGAAATACACGACCGCATTGCATTGTGGTACACGTGGGTTGAATGTAGTCTACATCGTATGTATGCTCAAATTTGCTGTGCTTTGTGGGCATTTTATAGTGCACTCTATAGTGGATGAAATTAACAGCAGAGAATTCGGACACCACTACAAATTGGCGAACACACTATATAGTGCACTATATCCGCGATAGGGGACACAGCTACAGACTTTGTTCATGCGGTCCACCAGGCAAGCTACTGGATGCCCCTCTTTCATTAAATTCTACTCAGTTCATTCTTGGCTCCAAGTGGACATTTGTGCCAAACTGAAAGAAGTCCCCAAAAGGTGTTCTTTAGATATTGCGCTCACAAGAATGAGAAAAACGAGGACACAGTGACCTTGACCTTTTATCATCAAAATAAAATCAGTTCATCATTGACTCCATGTGGACGTTTGTGCCAAATTGCAATAAATTCCCTCAAAGTGTTGTCGCATTTATAGAATGGGATGAATGGACAGACAACTGAAAAGCAGAATGTTTCCAGTCATGGCTATTTTCTGGTGCAGAGGCAAAAAAAAAAAAACATTAGCCACTCTGAACAGGCCTCTGAAATGTGTCTTGAAAATGGTGGATGATGTCTACATGCAACCTCCAGTATGCAGTCACTACTCCACATTGAGTCTGCATGCCACACTGACCTAAAGCATCCTAAACTCCATTCCTGTCCAGCCTTCTCTTTGGCCACTCCCTATGTGTTGGTGCCTGACTGACCCAGCAGCTACCTGCCAGGCGAGGGGTGCGGGCAGGCCCACATACGACCCCAGTTCGCTATGGTAGTTGCTGCCAAAATCAGCACGGCAGCACTGGAAGAAACCCCGAGACAGGATCCAGAGGCAGGCCTGGGCCTGGATCACCTTACACTGAAGATTATGTACTTTAGCAAGGGGTCTACTTCCAGGGGGGGGGTGCTCACTGTTATGGTTTTCCATCCAGTGTCACTGTGATTTATTTGTGCATTCACAGGCAGGAATGGGCTGCAAAGACAGGATATTCATAATAACACGCCAAGAAATCCCTACTACCTCCCCAAGTCTTCCACCCAGACAGTGCAGGGGTCCTGAGAGCGGGGGCACAGTGTGATGCTTTCCTTAGATGGTGCTGCCACTATGCATTAAGGGCCTCACTCACATTACAGTGTCACTCTGCCAGTTTGTAGGTAGAGTTTGTACATGTGAGGGAGATTATAAGAGGCTTCACTACTGATATCCTTTGAAATAAATCACATCTCCTGTGTATCGCCTCAGACTGCAAAAATCTGGGATGATCTGAAAGGGCATGTTATGATGGTGGAGGAGGAAATAAGGGAGGAGGACATTGATAGGAGGAGGAGGAGGATGGTTAAAAGACAGGGATGAAGGTTGCTGTCAGCTTCAAGTTTCCCTCTTGGGACTCCGGTGGGAGGAACACAGGAAGTGGAGCTCAGTGGAGGTCAATGGCCTCTTGACACACCAGGACAGGAGACCGGCCATGTGTGCGTGCAAGTGTGTGTGTACGTCTTGTCAGTTTGATGGATGCTTCTTACTGATGTGGCTTATACGTGTTACAATTACAGCATGCTGTATTCATCAGCCATGCTGTAATTGATTTATTTGCTCAGCAACCCACATAGTCGCGAGCAGTTGAAAAACTTGGCTGGTCGCGGTGTGTGTGACGGCGTGATGATGGATTAGGCTGAAACACATTAACATGATGAGACCAACAATAAAACACATTTTTGGTGGGCTGCCATGTCTGTCTTTATATGTTCTTTTGGGACTCAGTATCGTTTATTTCTGATGTTCAGCTTCTTTGTTTAGGTCTTTTCCGTGTGTTGCTAATTTCCTTCTGTTGGCAAATTTTATGAGATTTTTTTATAAGGTGTTTTGTCTATAAGCCCCTTGTGTATTTTTTAAATCCCCAGTGAAAGCACATTTATACTACTTTATAAAAAGGCTAAACTAATTTGTCCACCCATGTGTCTCAAATATTTATATTCAAAATGTCCTTAACCCTTTAAAAACTTGTTCGACATAGGTTTTCATGCTGCTTTCAGACACCTCTCAAAAGCTCTTTAACCCTTCCAACCTTAGAAACTGGTTTTATTTCTTTCAAAAACACAGGGAAAACAGGTAAGGACCAACTTGGTAAGAAATGTCCTACAAATTGAAAGAAATTAGTAAAAGGTGATGAAGAAAAAGACTTGAAAATTACTTTCTTAAAGGGGCAAAAACTAAGTAAATATATCCAGAAAATATATTTATAATCATTAGAATTATATATTTAAAGATATTTTACATCTTAATTTTCTGCACTTTTTTTGGTCATTTTCTTGTTTGTTTTTGTTTTTTTGCTTATTTTTCAGATAATTTTCTTGTTACTTTTTTTTCTTGCTATTTTAAGGGCCTTGTTTTCTTAAGTTGATCTTTGCAGTCTCCCCATGTTTTGGAAAGAAATCAGACCAATTTGTTCAGGTTTCAGAGGGTTAACTTTATCTTGGAGTCTCCACAAACTAAACAAAACCAGCCTCTACGTCAATTTCCTCCTCAAGGTGTGAAGGTGTTGCAGGCAGCCGCATGTACAGCTCTTTCAGAATAGTGTATAACTGTGCGTGTGTGTATGTGTGTGTGTATGTATTCTTTTGAAACTCTTGTGAGTATACATATGTGAAGGTGTTAGTGTGGTGAGTGTGAGCACCTCCTCACTGTTTATTTGCTCTGCCAGCCCACTTCCAGGACCCAGGCCTCAGGGGACACATCAGAGCTCTGGCCTAACAGAGGAAGCTTTGACTGGGAGCACAGGAGGTCTGAACCACTTCCACCAGAATACAGGCTGACCTGCACTCCTCCTCTTCTCTGTTATGCCTCACCTCTCCCCACTCGCATCATCTTTCCATCGTTTCTCCTGCCATTCTCCCGTCTTGACCCCCTCCTTTAAAAACACCCTCTAACCTTTCACTGCTTGCTCTAATTTCTCCGCTGTCATCACTGCAGGATTAATCAAACGTTCATTTTTCATTTTTTTTTCATTCATCTCACAATAGCAGAACTATCATACAGGTCTAGACATGCACCTTGTAGCAAAGACACATGTAGAAATACCGTGTTTTCACAAACAGATGGTGAACAAGCAGGCGAATGGATACCTGACAGCAGACATTTCCTGATAGGTAGCAGACATCGCCCAAGGCAAAAAAAAAAAGAAGCTTTGACAGCTTTTAGGAGTGGAGGGAAGTTGAATACATTTCCACTGTATCACTGTATCAAACAACTGTGTTTGTCTCATATAGACACTGTTTATTTTTAAATAACCTATATGATGCAAAAAGCAGCTGGCCCCAAGGTATTTTTACATTATCTGTTCTGGCCCTCACTCAAAAAAGTCTGGACACCCCTGTCCTAAATGGAGTTTAGTGCTGTTGCTACTTTTGACAAACAACACATTACCTATCTGTGTAGCACTTCCATGCAGCATTTCTGGCTACAGCATGGGTTGCCAAGTCCTGTTTTGTTATAGGTTCCTATACATCTGCATAATGCTAGCCTACCAAACCTGGCAACCTCATGAGATGACAATCCTATAGGGTGCTGCACACAGTCACTTCCCCCAGTGGCTGTTCACCAAGAACAGTTAGTTACAGCACACAATTCTGTGTGTTAAGTGTTAAGTGTTAAGAGAGAACTTAAGTGGTATTTGTAACCCATTTTTCAATTTGAACACAGCTTTAAGCTAACCAAGATGTCCCAATTACCCAAAAATAATGAATCATCTGTGTAAGCAAAATCCTTAAGATATGATGAAGAGCGAGGAAAACAGGCTAAGTTGACTCATATAACTGTTAGGGTTATTTAAAGTGTTTGTGTGGGGCCAGACCCCTTTCTTCCTGTCTGTTCGTTGTTCCATGAAACACCAAACCTCAGATACCACAGACCAGATTTCCTGATGATGTAGAATGATGCAGAATCTTACCACCTCATTGTGACATTTTGTAAATTACCCAACATTCTCAACACATGATTCCTCACAAACCGCTGACCAGATTTAATGGCAAATGATTCCTTTTCACACTTTGTGCCAGATTTTCAAATTGGCTCATAACGACTATGGTTTGGTTTCTAAGTGCTCTGCCATTGAGAGACAGACATTTACGGGGCAACATTCTTTTTTTTTTACTGTTGCCTGATTTCTGCTTGTTCCAAGATGAATCATGATAGGATTTCATCATTGTGATGACCACGTTCAGAGCTGTCCCAGTGGTCTCGCTATGCTGGAATGTGACATCTCTGACCCTCTGAGCTGCTTTCCTGTGACAGACTGTGATCTGCTCTGTCCAAGTCTACAGGGGTATAGATGTCTGGTATCATACTGTACCTGACTGCAAAGAGAAGGTGGAAAACATGTGGGGAAGCACATGGCAAGAAAAGCATCCAGCTTTATTTACATGCAGACAATTGGTAGTGAAATGTTTAAAATGTTACCAAAAGTAAAACTTAAGTTAGGCTCAGCTCCATCATGACTGACATGGATCAAAGTCCTCATGACTCATCAAAAAACACTTCCACGTCATAATCCAACATTTTGCATTGATGGGTATTGATCTCACATGTCAGTAAAAACACATTTATGGACAAATATTGTATTGCTGGCATTTTAATGTATGTAACAGCTGTAATGTTTTAGGCCAAAAAGACTTTGATTTACTCACTGGCCCACTGATACCAGATGTTAATGCCTCCTGCCTGCATTGTGAATGCATCTGGGAAGCCGCAGGAAATATTGCGATACTTACCAGACCAATATGTTTCCATTATTATTCACTGTATCATTTTGGCATAAAAATACATGGATGGAAACCCAGCTGTGGACTGGTAGAATGTCTCACGTCAGTATATGTCATCTGATGTGTGTGACAGAGAGAGAAGCTGTCAAAAATAACACTTATTTTTACTTGGATGCTTGAATAAAACTTTTCTTATACCATACACAAATGCCAATAAAACACACTTTAGCTGAATGAGGGAAACAGTGACGGGTGAGCGTAAGATAAGGGTTAGTGAGAGCAGCTGAGCGGTAAGGTCAAGCTAACGACAGATTGCTCATAATGACGTGTCTGGATGAATTTTCATGCCAGACAGGAATGCTGTTTTTACCCTTTGAAACCTGGATTAATGCTGCGTGCAGATGCCTTTCACAGCCTATTTGACCCTTTGAAACCTGAGCAAACTGGTTCGATTTCTTTCGCAAACATGGGGGAAAAAGGCGATGACCAACTTGGCAAGGAAAGCCCAACAAAATGCTTTAAGTCAGTAAAAATTGTGAGAAAATTTGCTAAATATTAGTTTAGATTTAGAATCAGATTACTCGAAAATTATCTTTTAAAAAATCTTAAAAATGTCCATCAAACTATATTAATAATAACATAATTTTATATTTAAAATTTATGTTACAGAAAAAAAATAAAATGAAGTATCTTAAGTAAATACATATTTTACTTTTTTTAATTCTAACTTTATTTTTTGTGCTTTTCTGGTAATTCTATTGTAGCTCTTCTATTAACATTTTGCTAATTCTTGGTCATGGCTTGTGAAGTTGCTTGTTTCTTTTCCCCGTCTTAATTAAAGAAATCAAAACCATTTTGCGCAGATTTTAAAGGGTTAAAGGATGAGCTTTTTTTAAAAAAAAAAAAAAATCCCACTGGAGACTGTAACTAAAGCTCAAAGTAATGTACTGATAAGACCAAGAGGGTCCGCTAAGTCTTCTAAATGGCCTTGATGTTGAAAAATCCCGGAGGTGTTGAGAGAGTGATGGCTGTCACTCCCCAGTTGTTACACTCCACACCTCCTTTATTCTCCGTTTTCAATTTTGCTACATGAAACAAAGCTCTGTGCTTACAGGAACATACACCCCGCTGGGCTTGCCAACTTCAAACAATGCTGCAACAATAATGTCATTCCAGTCTGTTATCAATTGGCCAGTGATTTGTTTTGTTGAGGTATTGACAGTGACAGCACCGCCATAAAGGGATAGAAAAGAGCTAATCTGGACCAGATTGTACACAAAACTCAAAGAAAAAAAAACGCCATTGTTCTTGTCTAGAGGGGTGTTCAGGTGCACACTAATCAGAAAAAGATGGAATATCATGACTGGAGTTTTTTGGGAGGTCCGACTCTGTTCTGCAGCTCTACGAAGACAATTAAACCTCCATTAAACACAGGAAGCGTAACTCAAAGGCATTATAAAAGTTCTCTCTGGGAGAAAAAATGAAGACAGAAGGCGGCGTTAAGTGCTTCTCAGTGAAATGAAACAGCAAAACTCAGAGCAGTAGTATAGCTTTGCTGAAAGAATCCCGACGTGTGAGAAAAATGAACAGGTTGCTGTTTCCCACAGCTTGGCATTTGTTGATCGCCATCCAAATTACACAGAGAGAAAACGCCAAAGGGAGAAAAGAGAGCGATAGTTTGAATAGGATGCCCCCGTGGACTTCTGGATGCAGTGCAAACAATCCGTAAGCGGATCATGTTCAGGCTGAATGTGTTGCCCTCATGTGCAAGCCGACTATTTGTTTCCACTTGACGAGAGATTTCAGCAAGTATTTTAACGTTTAGCTGAAGGCAAAAAATCAGTGTGTTAACGATGAGGAGTGAGCTGAAGACAGAGCTGTCAGAGCCTCACTAAAATCCTATGATAAACAGTAGACTGCTGCAAGAGGGAATTTAATCTCCAACACACACACACACAAATGTACATACCATATATGCACACACATGTTTACGGTTTATCAAATGTCCAATTCGGTAACACCACACATCCACATAGTCAGATTGAATCC
The DNA here is from genome assembly GCF_008729295.1 of Plectropomus leopardus. Lineage (NCBI taxonomy): Eukaryota > Metazoa > Chordata > Actinopteri > Perciformes > Serranidae > Plectropomus > Plectropomus leopardus. The sequence continues at coordinate 32,257,805 of NC_056463.1, forward strand.
AGCTCTTGTGCACATTTACAAGCCTGAAGGATGATCTCATTTGTGTGCACCTGTGCACAAAAATGCAGACAGACACAAACACATAAAAATATCAAATGTCTTGACATTCAATACAGACATCTTAACAACATACACATGCACAAACATTACATACTACTCATAAACATTATGTCCAAACACAAGAAGTATACACTGATGCAGGTATCTGCTCCTTGTTACCTGAAAACCAAAATCAAATCACCTCTTTCCATTCTTCAGTCAGGGATTTCCTGCTGTTTGACATAACTGGCTTTCACACCAAATTACACTGTTTACTGTTGGGCATTTTTGTATTGATCTTAATGCATTACTGTAGGACATGTGACCGGAGCTGCCAGTGAGGTATGGTGTATGAATCTCGTCGAAAGCAAGAGGAAACTGAATGGATGCACATTTTTAGTTTGAGTGAGAAAAACTAGACTGTCATACTCAGTAGGATGTTTTTTTCAGCGACAGCAGCAATGTAATAGCTTGTTTTATGGCTTGTAAGAGGGGGACCTCTGACTGAAAATCCCAGCAGGCCCTTAACGTTCAGCAATACAGCGTACAGTGTGAGACGCACAGCACCATACAGCACGCAGAGGGGAGAACATGTGGACACACACACACACACGTCTGCTTCTCATCACAGACGTAGGTGAATAGCACTTCAGTGATGTGATACATTCTCTTTCATTTCTAATTTCTCTCTGCATCTGCTTCTCAGACACACAGAGAGAAACAGACACATCCAGTTTGAAATCAGCTTCACTGACATAAATAATAGCTAACCAGTATCATAAAACACTTCAATACAACTGAACAAACGTAACACCAAAACTTCTTGTGAAAGCAAAAGACGGTATTTTGCTAAAGAACGTTTATCTTGATTTTGCATACAGGGCCCAAAAATACAGGGGAGCAGTGGTAACCTCGGCTTCCCAGGGTGCCTCACCAGATAAATTTAAATTATCTTACTTTTTGGTGCCACTGTTTTTTTTTTTTTTTACATGTTTACAGTATTTAGGTTACTGGAATAAATAGTAGGCTAATTGTAAGGCAATAAACACAGTGCTGTCTATTCCTGCTTTGGCCATTCATGCATGGGGTGCACTAAGCATATGATAAATATTATAAGTTCTCAACATCTGAAGTTTGAAGTTTGTAATTGTCATTGGATAAAACCTAAATCCAGTCTGTTGAATAAAGGAACTTCGACAACATTCTCGAAACCTGTAGTTCTGTCATCTGACAATGATGAACCTTTAGGGAGTAGCCAATATATCAGGAGATCTTGTGTAGCCAGGGGATATCCATGCCAGGATTTCCTCTTCCGTACGCAGGTGGTTTCAGCTAATGAAGCTCAGCTTAAGTTCATTAATGAAGACTTTGTTTATGCTTCATTCATTCATAACTCCCACTGCCTCCTTCAATCAGCTGATTGTGGGCGTTCCCTCTCCTAGTTAACCAATCAAACTTCGCCATGATCTCATTGCATGCAGATGAATATTAAAAAAGCTAATTTAGAGCTAGATTGTTGTGAATTAGTGAACAAGGGACTGATTTCATATATAGCACGCCCCTTAACAGTATTAATGTCATTAGTAACACGTGGGTTTTCTACAATGACAAGTAAAAACAAAGAAATGCTGTATGGACATGTCAGTCTGTCAATGTCATTTTTAAAAAAATGTAACCTTACAATTGTTGTCATGTAGACATTTTGCACTGGGGCACTTTGATGAGCCATAGCAGGAAAGGCACAGGTGTGCATGATAATGTAATTGGAGTGTCTTCGGACACTGGCATTAAAACAAAACCAGGGAACTTGAACTGAACACTTCAACTGAGTGCAGCCATCATTAACGTTATCAGCAACACCCGCACTTCTCCTGCTGTGACGAGTCAAAGTGTCTGCTGTGAAAAAAGTCAGCCTTTACCAGGCCAGAAAAACAGTGTGGATATAATCAAAACTGATTCAGTCAAACACACACATAGTAAGTCCTTTCCTCCTCTCTCTCCCGTCTGTCTGAATATTGCTCTATATATCTCTCATGGTCAGTTCAGGTGCTGTAGGAGAGGGGAAATCCCTGCTCCTGTGCACTGTAGACATGTACAGTTAAACTGTACACATGGCAGCTAGTTAGACTAAAAAACACTGTTACACACGAGGAAAGATGTGTTTGTGTGTATTTGGGGCAGGTGCTCTGTATTTCGTGCGCTGGGACCAATTGACCAGGAAACATTCCAAATATACTTCTGCACTGATAAAATTACTGATGTTTCTGATACAAATAGGAGATAGAAGCCAGAAATACACACAAGGACGAGTGAATGTAAGTCAGTGAGTGAGAGGGAGAGAGAGGAAGTATGACCTGGAAAAGGGATAAAGAGATATGGAGAAAAAAAGAGGAGGATAGATGTGTGAGTGAGGATGAGAAAAAACAGAAAGTGAAAATAATGAATGCAAAAAGACAAAACTGAGAGAAAAGAATCTGTGGGGAATGCAATAGAAAGTGTAAAGTGGGTATTATATCAATATCTCCTGAGGAAAGCTGCACGTCTGATTCGCTGACAGTCGACTCTCAGTCAGAATCCCACCACATGTCCTCATCTAGGCAGGAAGCCACTTACAGCAGAGAGGGAAAAACACTCAGCAGCTTCCCTCCCTGCTCCGATTTCCCCTTCTTGCTCTTTTTAAAGACTTTTTTGCCGTTCTCCAGGCAAATCCCCCACAGAGGCGAGCGCTTGGCCTGCCAGGGTGCAACTTTATTTCGTTTGGATCAAACAAATACCTCTGCTTCCAAAGCCCCCCCCCCCAACTCTTACATTACTTTCATCTGTCTTACTTTACATCTGCCACCTTCTTGTGCTTTACCCTGCTGTTTATATCTTTTGCAGATTTGTTATTAAGTTTCTCACTACGCTGTTAGTTAGTGGCCTAGGAGCTGCCAACAAACTTTTAAAAATGGCGTAATGATCCTTGTTACCGTTAATCCATCAAAACAGAAAAAAAGGATCATTATACACAAAAATGCATCACATGGAATGATGTTAATTTCTCCAAAGCCTGACTGTTATGACCCAGCTCATTAGGGAAAAGGAAGCAACATAAATCCAGCTTTTTGGTAAAATTATTCATTTACGAGGAGTTTAGATAATGAAGACACAAAAATAGCTGAGGCAGACTACAGGGGGAAAGGGCTTGTGGGTATGTTTTCAATCAAAACATAAATACAAGCAAAAGAGAAATCTCAAAATAAGAAATAACTTAATCTAACAAAAACCAAAAATTAAAATAAAACCTCACTATCTTAACTTGATGGAAAAGTAAAACATGGACATCACCCATGCACATGGTGTCCCTAAACAAAGGACTTCCCAGCATAGGGAATAATCAATCATATCTTAATTTGACACACAAAAAAACAAGAAGCATTTTACAAGTGGGACAGTATCAGGCACCCCAACTGTCAAGCTGGCCAAGACTTTATAACGACTTGGTCCCACACTGCACCCTGTAGGTTGGAAAAACAAACCGGATGCCACTCCAATTGGAATGGGTAACACCTGAGGAAATCAAACCAGTCAGGTGCAGGGGACAGAATATCCGCATACCTCAGAGGAGAGGAAAATTCAAAATATTGCAATAATACACTGTAGTAATATTTATTTTTCTGAAATAATCTGCTCTTGAGATAAAAGTAAGATCCAAAAGAAAAGTCAAACAAGTCTCAACTCTGTGTATTTATTCTGTCTCAGAGAAGCCTAAGAGCACAGCAAAAGAACTCCTGATTTATTCTTTTGCTCCTTATTTCTCATAAGTGGGTGTTAAGAGAAACAGATCTAGTGATTTAGTAATCTCCAAATAAGAAGCTGATTTATTTCTCAGAGACAAAGAAAAAGACTGTTGTGAGCAGCAAAATTTTCCTCTGAGACATATCAAAACTAAATGAGGTGTGTGAGAGCATGTTCAATCTGTAAATCACTGGGTTTTTTTTTTTTTACAGTTTCCAGGTCGAAATTTGAGTTTTTCCTCAAATTCGTATGAAACTTTTGCAACAGGCTTTGAGATATATTTTCTCTTGGTTGGTGGGTGTGTCAGAGGTGTTATCTTGTCTAATCCAAATTCTGCTAGACCTTTACATATTGTACATTTTGTACATATTGTACGTTTCCCATGCCAATAAAACCAGTTTCAATTTAAAGAAATTAAGCCTCACCGTATTAAAAGACTGTTTAAATAAAAATATTGTGCTACATTTTTAGGAATGCAGCCAGACACTTGAAAACTAGTCACCTTCACCCTACGTTTCCTTTTTGTGCTTTTGAGAAGGTACAATTTTTAAGGAAAGGGAAAGGCAAGAATGAAACCTGGGGAATAACTGTTTATTATACATTTTTATGACAGTTAACAAGATTTTAAGTTTCATATCAAACTAGTTATGTTTAAAGCCCAAACTAATGATTTGAGGATGATGGCTGTTCTTTATATATTACTTTCTTTTTTTTTTTTAGAGTTATACAGTGCTTAACAGTAGAACCAACAGCAAACAATAAAAATGCTGAGGCTGAGAAACTAAAGTAGATGGATTTGGCTTTTTGAAAACTTAAGAATTGGCTTGAGAATCAAGCCAAAACTGGGCAGCGGAACCAGTTTTGGGGGTTCAGGACTTTGTTGAGAGAAGTCTTTTTTTATCCATATTTCCTGCTGTTCCCACAGTTTCTGGAGTTTTCTGTATTTCAAGTGTCAGATTACTATCAAAGAAACATGCATCAGCTTTTCCACTTATGAGTGACAGGCTGCACATTTCTAGCTGCCTGCATGAAAGTCACCATGATATTAGAGAGTAAAGAAATGTCTCTCAGCAGCACACATCATGTTTTCCATTATTTCCTGGGGTACTGTGTCTCAGATGTGGCTCTCATGTCTTTATCAGTCCTGTTTACTCTGTATGCGTCTTGGTAGTCTCACTGACTGTCATGGAAGTGTCTGGTTAGCTGGATAACTCATTATGTCCATGTATTTTATCCGTTTATCTAATCTAATGTTCTGTTGCTTGTCTCTGAATGGTTGATGGCTCTTCTGTTTATGCACTTTATTCTGAATGAGTCCTGCTTTCAGTCAGCCTGTTTTGCAATTTAGTGATGCATCACCACTACTTTCACTGTGGTTTCACAAGTACGTCTATGTGTGTGGGTATGTGTTTATGGGGGGAAAAGGTTAGTAGCTTTAAAAGTATGTGGAGAGACCATGTAGGATCCAGAGTTGAGGTGAGAGCCAAGTCTAATGTCATAAATTGAGAAGGAAACCGAGGAGATGAGAGGAAGCTTAAGATTCTGAGATAACGCCTAATCTTGAGTCCTGCATTGAAGGTGTTAAGGAGCAAAGTTCACACACTCTCCCACATGTATCACACACAACACACACCATACAAGGTTGGATCTCAGCCCGCAGCTGTCAGTATGTAAATCAATTATCCTAGCAAGTCAGTCAGTCAGCAAATTGGTCAGTTAAGTGATCAATGAGGATCTAGTCAAGATAAAATCGACCCTGTAAGCAGACTCTGTGTCTCACATCTCAGTGGTATTTCAAAGACTGAAAGTCTAAACATTCTCATCTCTCAAAGGGACAATGCAACATGCTTCTATCCCAAGTCATCACATATTGCTGCTTTGCATGGACTTCCATGTCTACATACAGTATTACTGGGTATTATTATTCTAGGTATCCTTTTGTGTCTGCTGTTTACGTTCTGGGATGCTACTGTCATGATGTCAACACAATCCCATGGTGGGATTACACTGCACAAGGTTATATTTACACAAAACAAGCACCACAAGCACATGGGAACAAACTTTGGGACAGCAACAAAAGCACATGGTTAGTCTTTGGAGAAGGAGGATATGGTATGGTGTAGAAAAAAAAACATCACCAATTTTCAACATGAGACAGGAGGCAAACACCGGACTCCTGCATGAAAAGGCCAAAGTTTGTTCAATCCTTCCAAAGCTCCTCCCGCCTATAGGCCCCCTCATGCTCCTTATATTACATCATTAGTGGCAGCACTTCAACCTGATACTTTCCAGTGGTGTATCATGCAGATGTGACAGATTCCTTTTGTCTGCATCTGAAGTGACGCCACCCGTTCACATATTATGCTGCAATGGCAGGTACCATCCAGACGTCTGTTGGCATATAACAACACTGCAAATGGTGTTGTCTGATCATTCGGACGTGAAAGTAGCTTTTGGCCTCGGGATCTTACCCCAAAAGCAAATGCTGTGGTATTTGACAATTTCAGAATGACAGTGGGCTGGACAGTGACACCAGAGTTGCTTCCCTGTGGCCTCCTCCTACCCCGATCCAAAGGCACCACTGTTCAAAGAAGTGCGATTAACAGTACACAAGTAGACACTGCTAGCCTTGTACTGCTAGACTTATTCGCAAATGCAAAAACCTGGAACCTCTTGTCCCATTTTTGATTTCCAAGGAGTGTTATTGATGGCTGTCGATTATAATGCCTCTGAATGCAGTTGGATCGACCTACAGTCAATCAAAGCGACAAAACTTGTGTCAAAGCATTAATATGTCTGTGAACAAGTGTTGTCATTTTACCATCAGAATTTTGAATATAGACCGTTTCAAACTTTTGTATTTCTTTTCTGTTTGAATGTTTTGCAGTGTATGTCAATAACATCAGCTGACAGGAAGTAAACGTTAAACCATGATGTTGCCTAGAAATGTAATTCAAACAACAAAAGTCACTGGCTACTGTTTTGAATTGTGGAGATGTATATTCAGCAAACTTGTTTATTTCAGTTGTCATTTTCAGTAATTTTAACATTTAAAGATATAGAGTTAAACACATTGGTCCAACCGATCTGACGTTTCTGTTGTGCTTATTTTATGAACTGCACTGCTAATGTCTTTGATAAACTAAATTTACAGAAGCTAAGCAATGTACTGTTATGGATGGGGCTGCAATAAAACACATTTTAGCCTCCTAAAAAAAATCAGTATCAGTTTAAGTGCACACTATGTTTGAATATTTGACTCCATTGTACCTTACACAATAGGTGATCGAGGCAGCAGTAGACTAGCAACTTCAGTGGAATACATTTTTTCTCACTGGAGTCTGGTGTTTTTGATACAATGGCCTCAAATCCCTGTCAGCATGGGCTGTCTCATGGCAAGGTAAAGTGGTGAAAATATTCTGAATATTGCATATGCATTGATATTGATTCTTTATGGTGGGCCTTTTTGGGTGGCTAACAATGAATCAAATGAAGCATTTGCTCAGCGCTATTTGATTATATGGACATGATGCTGCTGTTTTCTAACCAGAAGTTATTGTAATTAAATATTGTGATTTGGTCTATATTACTTAAACAGAACGTTTACATCAGCTGCAGCCATCTTGTTTTCAGGATGCCTAAATGGTGCTCCTCTTTACTAAGCAAGGTTACACTGTCTTGTCCCTGCAATGAGGGCGCATGAGTTAAAAATGATATTGCATATTTTGCAGTTTATTGTATCAAAAACACCCATGTTATATAAGTGGTTGTGATCAGCTGGAAATTGTCTGTTTGAACACAGAGAGAACCAGAAACATCTCCCAGAGCACATAAAACATGAGCTGGCAGATTCATGTGATTCCCAGGCTGAGAGTCTGCTGGTGCTCAGATCAAAAACCAAATCAAGACGGACTTAAGTGTTTCTCTTTATGTTTTCTTCAACCCTAAAATGATCAGACATGATCATTTTTGACAAGGTCAAGGAGAGGATCAATTTCTCAACACTAACCTCACTGACCCTCTGTGGTCTGGTTGCCCTAACAAGCATCAAAGTTCTGTAATTACGCTCACTTCAAAACAACACTTAGCATTTAAGAAACTTCTTGTTAGTTTCATTTGACCTGACCTCAACCCCGGTGTTAATACTCGGGCTACTAGATGGAGGCCTGGCTTCTGTCTCTCTCGAGCAAAACAGAGAATCTGAGTCCTACAAGAAAGAGGTAAGCTGTAGAGGGGAGATGGAGTCCAGGCCCGAACCCGAGTCAGTCTCAGTCGGGTCTCATTAATGGACACTTTAAATGTTGAATGTTAAATGCAACTGTGGGTGGGGAGTTTGAACTTGGACTCAGTGCTTGGGAGAAAATGCCTTTTACAGACCACTTTCGAAGTTCCCAAACATCTGAACAAGATCTTTAACATTTCCACCTATCCTTTCTGAACAAAAAACAAAGTCAACAAATAACTCTGAACATTTGTTCTGCAGGATGTTCAAATTATGCTATAAACAAACACTGTGGCATGACCTTTAAAACCACAGGTATCCACTCTCCAGGCATCTCGTGACAGACCCCCATGTCCGAGACCAAACATGATTAGATGATCTGGCATGGCCTGTACAATGAACAAATACTTTTAGCTCTGAAGTAAAGAGGGGGATGTGTAGAGATCAGCAAACAAATATCTAACCTTCAGTCACCCCTAGTTGTAAAGCTGTGGCCCACTACCTCCACCCAACAAAGAAACACACTCTGGTTCAGTTAGCGAAACAATCAAACCCCAACTGTGCAGTTCAACAACTTAAACCAGCAAAGCTGTCAAGTCACTCAGTCGAGCCAACAACAATGTTCACCAACCAAAAGCAACCAAGTGCAAATTTGAAGCTCATGTGGTCATTATGAAGTCATGGCTTTTATTTCTGGGTTTGCATTGGTAATGCTTAACAAGCTTCAGATGTTTATATTGTCTCCCATGTGGGTGATTGGACTTTTAATTAGAAAGCGTAAAACACATTCATAGCTGTAAATAACAGGTGTCAATGAAACACACAGTGCTGAGGAAACCAAATTCCAAACTGACAACAATATATTAATGAAGTGAGTCTGTCTTAATTGGATTATAAATCTATCAATGACTGATCCAAAAGTCTACGGTAGTGCTTGCAGCTTTGTGAGGCTGTTCTTAGGCACAGCAACATTTTGAGCTGCATGCTGCTGGCTTGCTAACATATTCATTTTTAGCAAGTATCATGCACACCATCTTAGTTTAGTGTGTTAGCATGCTAACATACACTTCTTAACATTAAATACAAATACAGCAGAGACTGATGGGGTTGTCGTTAGATTTCCCAGCGTATCCTCGTTTAATGGTTGGTATGATATCCTACAAATTTGTGCCCCATGAATGACGTTACATACTTTACATAAAGTTATGTACTTAACATAAAGTTACTGTTTTAATGTTTAGGAAAACAAACAAGAGGACAATGTTACTTAAAATGACTCAAAGTTCACATGGCTGTGAACATTTTCCTCCTGAGAAAAGTCCCGTGTTTTGTAATCCATCCACCAACCCCAACCTCAGTGCACTGGTCTCATGATCGCATTGTGAGGTATGTACAAATTTTGGTGTATAACATTTTGTATGAATACATATAGTATGTGCATGAAAACAGCGTGACTATCACATAGTTCTAGAGATATTTCACTCAAAAGCAAAAGTTTCAACCTCATGGTCATGCAAGACGGAAAGTCAGGGGATCATTCAGGCCCCCAGGAACGCTGCTAAGCCTTGATTCTGGTTTTTCTGAGTGGCCTGACTTATACTGCAGCAAATAAAATCCCCTGTGGCCCAAAAAGCATTTTCCCCATAGACCACATTTGTAAAAGATATGTCTGTAGAACTGTTGACAGGACACCTTGAACTTAAAACAAGGTCAGTTATGATTCTTTCTAGATTGTATTTTTGATCCATGGAGGATTTGTAAAAACCTTCCTTGAGCTGAGAAAAGAAATTAAAATATCTGCGACATCATCACAATGTAAAGAGTATGGGCCGAGTGGAAACTCACAGGTGAGGCCAGTGAGAGAAACAACACATACCCTGGATGTAAACCCAAATGATAGAAACATTTTTGGCATATGCGCCAGGTGAGCAATTCTCTTCAGAATGAATAGGCACCATGTTAGTATCCAGAACCCATAATGCATTCATGGGATCACCAAAGTCAGTGTATTTTCTCTTTTGGGGTCATAAATGAACCAATAGGTTGGCCAAAAATTAGGATGCAAATGGCAGTATTTGATCTTTTACAACAAGATTGTGTACATTTTAAACTTTCCAATGCCAACACCAAGTTCTGGTGTAGCATGTCTCAATCTGGAACTGAAGGTTTGCCTGAACAAACCACTTTATTCGCAGAGAAAATTATATTATTCTGGTTGAATTGTGGTTTGTTCTGCCTTGGCTTATAACAATGGTTCTGAACTGGATTACCTCATGTGGAAAAAATGGCCCTTTAATATTTTGTTGCATGAATATTAAAAGGACTGGCTAAAATTAAAAATTTTATAAAGCAGCAATTAGTTATTTTGCATTAATTCCGCGAAGGATTAAAGACTTTTAAAACACACCACTACACAGGTGGACGTTCAACCAGGAAACACACACAGGGGAAAAAAAAACAACTTGGACAGAACTATACAACACATGTGTTATTTTAAAGGCTGGAAATCACAAGAAGACACTCGTCCAAACTGTGTTTTGGCAACCAAACGAGGAAAGGGAATGCATCTACAGTATATCAGATGTGGACACAATCCACATATGAGACGCATGTGAATGCCAGTTGTAAAGAGGCCTTCCCGCCTTCAACAGTCAGCATGCAATCACGTGTTCACAGAGGCAAACCCTACATGAGTAGTGTAATAATTCAAGACAGGAAGTGATTGTGGTTAAAATCTTATCAAAGCTATGTATCTGACCAGTGGAGCTCTTTCATACCACAAGCATAAATAGATCAGAAGCAGGTAAACCATGTCAACAATGAAGAGTTCTGATGTCCAGTGAAAAAAGATGTAGTCAGGTCATGCACAGCTATATTTGTGTACTGTATATGAGTTAGCACCTCATCTATAACAGATGAATGGTGAATGTGGAAGCAAAAGTGTGAAAGGCGCCAATAGTCTAATGATATAAGAGACCCCCGCAAAGAAGCATCAGAAGCAAAAACTATGCCAAAATGACCAAAGTCTATGTGACTCAGCCTTGAGATATTCCTGGAGGGAAAGTCAAGAGGCACGTACTGACTCTAAGTATTCCTTTTTTTCAAACTCTTAGTGTTTTCTGTCGTAAATACAGTTGCACAGTTTTCATCCGACCACACGCTCTGCACTTCGTTGTACTGGAGGAATGTGTTTGTGGAGGAAAGCGAAAAAGGGAAAGTACAATGGGAGAGGTGGAAAGAATATGGACACATGATCTTAATTCTGTAACTGTCTTGACTTTGTTAGATCCTCTCCCTTGAAATGCAATTGAAAAATGCAAGGAATCGTGGAAACAGATGCAGTATTGCACAACTCTATACGTCATATGAGACTTTGTTAAGAATCATCTGAAGTGAAGTCAGTTTCTTACAATGGCTGTATACCTGGATCAGCATCTTGCTTTTTTGTAGTCATACTGTAGTGCCAATCATCATTTTCGTCCAAACACACCTCCTTCCTAAACATTCAAAAAGTGGTAGCTGTGTAATACTGAGATCGCAGGCAGGATGAAGATACAGAGAAATAGAAATGCATAGCAAACATAGCAATATTTTAGTGACCTCCCAAATCTTTATGAATTATGTTTTCAGGGAGCTCATGCAAGGAGCCAAGCTCCCCCTGACTCCCCTGTTGTTCACACCCTAATTGAAGCAACCGAAGAAGCATAAAGTATGGAAACAATAAAAATCAATCATGCCTCCATGACTTTTATGATTAACCCTTAATCTGGGTAAGAACCTGAGCTCACATACTGTAGCGTAATATTATGGGTGTTATCTGCTGCAGTAATGAGCCATGCAGGGTACTTAAACCAGAACAACATGCCAATCAAGTGAAAGGATGGTTTACAGTTTAGTGGAGCCCATCAGTCCTGTCAGAGTCTGACTGCACAGCTGAGAGTGTTTAGAGAGAGAGGGTTCAGAAAGCAGCAGAATATTAACTCTCATCATCATAAAACTGCTGGAACTGCCAGCACAGGCAATACAGAGACAACACATACAGACTCATACATAAACATGCAAGCTCACACACACACTCACATCACTCAGAATCTGGGTACGAACCATGTATATTTGGCTTGGCACGGCTGAAATCTGACCTCCAGCGAAGACAGAATAAGAAAGCAAAATGGCCAGAACAATAGAAATGTAGAAATCGAGCCGATTCACTCTCAACACTGTGAAAACCACACTGGAGGAGGAGGAGACCTGCGGCCAGCAACATCTTTGTTAAGCTGGTGAGAGCAGCAAGGGTTTACTTCTGCACAACACCACAAAACCCTCTGAGACAGAGACATTTACATTTTAGCTTATCCATAGCACTAACACAAAGTGCAGAAGGAGAATGAGAAGAGATCGACAGCAAGACTGAGAAGACCAATCAAGGTCAAGACATAGAGTCATAGTCATAGAGCACTGACAAACAGACAAAATTAATAAAGGCAGTTTCTATTGGGATACATAAATCATCATAAGAAATTGTTTAATATTTCTTGTAAAATATCACTGTTAGACTTTTCTTAAACATTCTGGGATCCTTTTCAGAAAAGGTCATGCCGCTGTTGAGTGCTACTATAATTTAAGTACTATAAGTACCATAATTTGCTTCACTGTTTTTATAGCAACTTAGCCCACTTTCTTTAGGAAGGTGTGAATTTTGCCAAATGGTTAACATGTCATCTTCAATCAAAACTCTCGAAATATCACCGTTTCCCAGATTCTTTGACTATGAGAGAGGTGTGCCAGGTGAAGAAATAAGAGAAGAAAACCAGAGAAGATTGGAAAATGTCCAGTCTGTCTGAACACAGCAGAGCTGTGGGTAGAGATTAGACTATTAGCCTGAGCAGGACTGGGTCAAATACAGTTTAAAACATCAATTGTCCAATCATAGCTTAGTGATGATAACTAAGCATGGCAGATCTGTCAAGCTTGGGATTTCTCCACATGCAGACTGGTCTCACTCCAAAGGGACCAAAATACAATTACAATTTGGCAGTGCCTGGTGCCCCAGCGTCATCATAACTACACCCTTTACCGTCTCTATGAGACACAAATCGGCATCATTACTAGACGCTTAGAACAATGGACGCAGTATTAGGACAGAGAATGTGGGTGGGTGGGAGTAGAGGCGGATGGCCCAACAAACACAGAACTTTGACCCAGGAGACTGGTGGTCGTGTCCTGTGTGAGACTAACAGTCAATGTTGATTTGTCATGTCAGTCATTCCTCACATAAGTCATTATTCACATCAACCACAATCTTCTTCTAGCCCTAACCATGTAGTTTTGTTGCCTAGACCTAACCGCTGGCAGTTTTGTAGTCACGTAAGTCGACTGACTTGACTAATGCCTAGTGTAGGAAAATCTTTTCCTAACACTAAAGCAAAGTGGTAGGTTTGTTTCCCAAATCTAACCACGGACCCATTCTTAGTAACGTAAGTCTACTGATGTGATTAACGTCAACAACAGTCTCTCCCTTACCCTAGCCAGTTGGTTTTGATGCCCAAACCCAACTGTGAACCCCTTTATGTCTTAATGCTGACCCCCTCTGCATCAAGATCAGCTGACCATCTATTTCAAGATTCAACAAAAAAGGCTTCTACCCGAGTTTTAAAATATGACAAGCAGGGATACAATCACGTTGCCACATGTGCTGCAGTATGATCATGGTAGTTTTGCTGCTACAAAAAAAAAAATAAAACCAAGAGAAAAATTCACAAAAACTGATTAAACGGTGTGTTTATCTCCTCTAAACTAAGATGCAATTGTTAGCAGTCCAGCTAACCACCTTAGTAGTAAGCAGTGGTTACTTCCAAGGCCAAAAAGCACATTGTTAACTAACTTAGCTAAATTAGTTTGAACAGTTACAGTTTTGTAAATACAAAAAAAGTGGCCTGTTAATGACAAACACATACACTGTTAAGTATTTGGATGACAGCCATGGATAAGTTTAGAGCTCATGTTAATTGTGAGCAGCTCTGTTTTGTTCTTTTGAGGAGGCATCTTCAACATCATTTTTTAGCACACCATGTATAAAGCCATTGACTGCATATAAGACAAATTTAATTAAACATGGAAGCTTTAAACATTTTTTAAAAATGGCTGGAGACAGCATTTTCAGACTCATTGGCTGCAGTAACATCTCTTTCCGAACTGGACGTGAATAAGTGACAAATATCAGATTGTTTCAGTGTTTTCCAATCAAGATATAACCTGTTCTGTGCGTCAGCAAACAGGCAAAGCTAGGCCTATGTGTCACTTGTTTGAAAAGTCAGCCAGTTTAGCTCTATGTTGGTGAGCTTTGTGCACCTCCAGCCTGTTCACATGCTCGCTGTATGTTAGAAAGAGGTGTAAGAAGTAAACATCCATCCAGACAAAGTATGACTTTAACTTTCAGTGTGTCTTAAGAGATAGAAATATGGGCTGGCCCTTTCCGGACAATATGCTGCTCCCACTGAAACTGAATTGAAAGTAATATTGATGTAGGCTATAGACACAGTGGATCAATCTGGTTGCCCCTGAAGTTATTTGCAAAAATCAATTTGATCCAGTTCTGTGCTGAACTGCCTTGAGAAACATGGCAAGGAAAATTCAACCTCATCTAATCTGCCTCCTCCAGCACCACACATCTCTCGTAGAGCCAGAAATTAAACAAGACGCAGAGCCTGTTACAGCCTAACCTTGACAGTAAACAGATCAGATGGTCTGGCCTCACACCAGACCTGGTGCCTCATTTATTAAAGGATCTTCTTACGCCAGCAGCCAAAGCCGAGCCAAAGTTTGGCTTCAGAAGAAAGTTATCTGAACGTCAAAATGAGCGATTTACATTGATTTTTCTCCTGTTGTGTATGATGTATCACAAGCTTACAACCTGCCACATTGTCTGCATTGAAACAATTTATTTCCTTCCACCTATGTTTCAAGATGCTCACATGATATGATATCAAAGGATGTTTTCTTAAATTAGATGCCTGGAGACTACACAGCAATGTATTTACTACAGAAAGATTATGGATTTCATCAAGAAATATTCCATACCTTTCATAAGCTGCACACTATTACTATCTTACATTGTCCTTGTTTTATTTACCCTTGTTTCAGTTACAGAAAGACACTGATGACTCAATTCTTAAACCTAATTTGGTGTTGTTAAACACTTTAAGGAGTCTTTCCACTAAATGGAAACAGTGCATAACTAATGATGTCCTCTTCTGCCAGACTACTTCTACTTTTTAGGTTATAATGCAGGCCGATCTCCCTGAGGGGTATGCCTTCCCTAAATGTTTTAGCTCTGGACCCAAGCTGAGCAAGTTCAAGTTCTGTTTCACTGTCACAGAGCCAGGCTGGTGGAAGTAAGGTCAGTGCAAAAATAAAACTGCTGTACAAGAACTAGAATAACAGTGTTGTTCAAAACTGATATTAGTCACTTCTATTTTCCATAAAAGTAACTCTAACAAACTAGAGCATGAAGTTAGAATAAAGTATAGTGGGACAAATCTGTTTCTGGCAGTTAATCAAATACAGTGACTAATACAAGGTAAGTAAATCCTCATCTTGACTTCTTAAAGGGTCTCTGCTGTTGGTTGACAAATTAGGACACTTAAAAAAAAAAAAATACATTTTCGGTGAAGATCATCATTCAGTCTCTGAGTGATGATCTCCAGGAAATCATTATTTTTCTCTCCCAAGTGGATATATAGTTTCCAACAGGAGATACTGTGTGGAGTTCTGGAAATGACACAGCTGGGTGGTTTAGTGGTCACAGAAACCACTCCATAGCCCCAGATTGTTTCTGGGTCAACAGGCATCAGCAGCCACTTGTCCTGTCAAAGTGTCCTTGACCAAATCTCTGTTCCGGGAAAGGCAGCCAGCAGGATACCAAAATATAAATGTATAGTGTATAGTTACTCCCTGCTGTTTCATTCAGAGGCTCAGGCTTATTCGACCATGAGCTGGGAGTCTTACCTGAAACAAGTGCTGTTCTTTCCCCCAGCTCTGACACAGGGATACTCCACGGTCAAGATCTTATTATCCGGACACTCCGTTCTGAGAAAGGAAAGATGCATGCAAACAATTGTGATTGATGGGCACTTTAAACACGTTTAAGCACTTTTTTCCACTAGTTCCTTACATGCTCATGAAACAAGAGGAGAGAAATGGGGAGTGACATGCAACAAAGGTCCAGGAGCTCAGGGGTAGTTTTACAGGATCTTGCCCGCTGGGGCGTGTCTCCACCCAAGGAACTGCCGCTGTAGGACAATTTTTGAGAACTTCTACAGGGGCAAACAAGTCCCTTCCTCGTGGTAGGTACTTCAGTGCGGCCCTAAAAAAACTGCTGGGTGGGACATCAACAAAAGAAGCGCCTTTTTTAATGCTGCATTCATGTGATGCCATGTGAGTAATTGGAATGATGACTTTCCTGGGAAAATTCATATTAATGACCTCTCATGGTGGAAAACAACTTGTCAACTCTGAGATCATTTTACAAAACGAGTTGCCGACTTGAGGTCATAAATGAATAAACATGGTGAGAAAAAGTCAATGTTTGGTCACAGCTACCAACCTCTTTCTTAAATGCTCTTGGCATTAAAATGCAACCCATCTTCTTTGTAGCTTCCATGGTGTTCTCTCTTTATGACCTCTAAGTACATGAACACATTGTAGTTGGCATCACATGAACGCAGCAATAAAACCCAACAGCAAAGGAAGAAGAAAAAGAAGAAGAATGACTACATCAACATCCAGAGTCCAGTGTGTCCTACCGGGGACCTACACTGCAATGGAGACACAAAGGCTGAGAGGACCTACTACAAGGCTGTTCCTGTAAATGTTCCCATCTCTTAGGTTTTACCCTGAGTTCTCGCAATGGAAACACACCTATTGTGATTCATAGTCGGGGCCATAAACCTGGTAGCTGTCCAGAGCATCAAAGGGTTATACATCAACAGTACCTTGACATGAATGGCCACATTTTACAGTGTTATAAATACATGGCCTCATAAAAAAATTATAGTGCCAAGCAATTCATCAGTTAGTCGTGAAAATAACTGGCAGAACAAATGGCAGTGCTCTCTGCTGCACAAGCTATGTGATGGAGACACTATTACTAAATGACCTCTTACGCAGCTTTGGCATTTCTGTTCTGTGTCACTTATCAACTGACATACTGTAGCCTATATAAGTTTTGTGGTCTATGAATGTGAACTTGTTCAGTTTAATCTGTGTAAAGTGAACTTTGAGGTAGTGTTTGTGAAGTGTGAACGTGCACAAAATCATTGATAATGAAATATAATATATATACGTTAAAGCTACAGTTAAAGAGCCGAGGAGTCTCTAACACAGCTGTCAGTTATGTCAATTACTGCTCGTGGAATGCGGTCAAACTGTCAAACTAGGCAGCGCTGATCAACATGGCGGCCAAGTTTGAGATGAGGCCACCATGTTGGAAACAGTCAACCAAAATATCAATCACCACGCACCAGCTAGACCAACTTTTGTATGTTATAGCTAAACAGCAACTGAAATATGTTTCTGGAAACATTTGAGACAAGAAGGCAATACAGTAACACGATCTTGACTCATATTTTATCAGCGCTGCCAAATATAACAGAGTGACTGCAGGTCACGAGCAGCAAGTGACACGATTGACTGCTGCATTAGAGAGTCCTCGACTCTGATTGGTTGTTTTTGCCGTGATGCTATTAGAAATGCTTCAAGGCAACAGAGTAGGCAGAGGAATATGTTTTGTTGTTTGCTTGTTTTTTACAGATTATCTTTATCTTTAGAGCTGTGTGAATGTGACAGGTACAGCTAATATCTGACAAAAGTTATTTTTTTATAAACGTTACTGACTACAGTTTTAAGCTAAAATATATTTGGCTGACTGATTAATTGTTCTAGCTCTTAGCTCTGTTGTGAAAATTACATAAAATATACATTAAGATGTCAACGAAAATAACAATGAGGGTACTAGTCTGATTTTATTAACGTCAATTTTACAGCCAGAGGAAATAAAGAAATACAGTCATACACAGGCTATGCTTAAATGTATACAGCTATACTTATAAAGGCATTAACACAGCTATTTGAGTTAATACTGAACCTTTAAAGCATAAATCTGAGAGTATATGATCCCTTGTCATCTCAAACAAGGTGGCCAAAATGTGGGCTAAACATAAAAAATAATATAATAATAAATAAAATAATAACATAAATCTTGCCTTATAATTTGGGGTTTAACCTGCAGCAACCTGGTTTCCTCTTCTCCTCGTAATATTGGGTGCACGTGCTCCTCTCAACATCCTCTCCTCACCTCCTGACCTACTGTGTCCGGGCACCTTAATAGCATCTGTCATGTTTAGTCTGAGCACAAGTAACATTTGGCTCTCTGCACCGCAACCGATTGCAACCATTTGGAGTTTCCCTTTGCCTTTTGCATTTCCTTGAAAATCACATTAGATTATACACGCTGCAGCGGTTCACTCAGGGGTCTCCTCTGTGTGACAGGCTGCTCTCACAGTATGTCGTAAAGACAAGAAACCAATAAAACATAGTCTAAACTCTATTATGGCTTTTGGCATAATTTGGCATAATCTGACAGTGGATTTTAAATTAGAAACCGAAACAAACTACTAATGCGATTGAAGTGGGTGTTTCCAGTTTTTATCTCACAGATCTAACCACATTAGTAAACTGTGTCTCAGAAGTTGTGGTTTAAGCTGAAACCTACAAACTGATGCTTTTTAAAAACCTTTTGTTGAGGTTTTACGTGGAGTTTTGCGTCATTATATATATATGTATATATATATATATATATATATATATATATATATATATATATATATATATATATATATATTATATATATATATAAAACATCTGAAAGTCATTACATGCCTGATTAAACTTATTATGGATGAGGCTGACATGGATTCACCAGTGTACTGTCGTTCATTCACAATAAAATCAAGATATTTTTAGGATCCTTCAGTCAAACACTTGAGACTCACCCCGAGTTGTCTACAGCAAGCGTCGTCCTGATAGAGCTGGCACCAGATTCCCACAGGAAAATAACACAGATAGCGCCAAATGGTAAAAGAGTCGCACCATAAAGTTGACCCATGTCCCCTCTGCGCTCCGGGACAGATGATCCTTTTAAGGGAAATCGCCTTCACATCAGCAAAAACGCCCGTGTTTTCATCTGTCAGTGACCCGCGCGGGTTGTGGGATCAAAATATCAGAAATCCTTACGTTAAGTACCCCGCAGAGGTGACGCACATGGAGCCTGTGAGATAATAAGTGCTGCGCGTCCGGAGCCCCGTCCCAACTTTACGCACTGAGGCAGAGACCCCTTGGAGAGCTACTGAAGAGTTTACAGCCCACTGTGTTCTCACTAATCCCTCTGGATTTACATTCCTGCCTTTAAAGAAGAGACTGAGTATACACCCGCACTGCCCATTAGTGGTGATGATGAGGTATAGTGGGATAAAGATAATAGTAGTAATGATTATAAAATTTGTTAAATGGTGCTCTTAATTCAAACCTGACTCGAATCTTATACTGCTGATAATGTTAAAGTCAATAATTTTCACAATTAAGCTTTACAACATCACAGTGAGCTGTTAAGAAAAAAAGGGCATTGGGGGGCGCTATTGGTGGGTATGACTTAAAAATATGGGGTAAATTAGATTACAGTGTCTGATGTGGGGGGAAATCATTAAAATAAATAAAATGGGCTGAATGATGACTAATGCACATAATGCAAAAAAAAAAGACTCTATGGATAACATTTCAAAAAATAAAATAAACGGTATAGACTCCTGCAGTTATTTCTCAATCATCACTTGACCCACCAGAAGCACGTGGCAGTATTTGTAGAGACTGTGCTGTGCCTGTGTTTTCTTATTTTCTTCATATTTACGCTGTGTTCAGGATGTTCCTGGTCAAAGCGTGCAGGTAAGGCCGGGACTTTGAAAAAAAGGAACCAGGTGCCAGACCATAAGCAGCACACATCCACAAGAAAATCCCGGCACATTGCCAAAATGCAAATATAGTGAACAAGGTTTAATCTAGGGTTGGCTTTTACTTTACCTGTTGCTGATGAAATTTCTTTATAAACAATAATCTACAATTGCTCCATCGTAGACCTCTATTACATTGACACTAAAACAATAATAAAAGATAATCAAATTGCAAATGAAATGAAAATTACAACAAGAATTTAAAAAAAAAAAAAAAGAAAACTACCTTTGACTTAAAAATGATTGATACTGAAAAGAGTTACAGATCTTCTAGAAGCTCCAAATATGTGCAGCAGAGCAGCTAAAGCAGTTTCACCATCTTTGGATTTCAGTTTTGGGAATAACCCGACCAGTGCCAAGCTCCGAGGTCTAGTGTGTTGATGCAGTAGCTGAAGATCCAGCATGTATTTTGGTCCCCAACCACTTCATGATTTATAAAGGAGCAGTAATTTGTCATCAGGTCTTAACAGACTGGGATTCAGTGCTGAGATTTGACTCCAGCTGAATGAGCTGCAGCTGTTTGAGAGCTTTTTTAAGAAAAACAAAAACAAAGAAAAGCTCATTACAAAGGGTGCAGAAATAAAGACATGGATTAACTCTTCTAAATCTTATTCGAAATTAATTTCTGACAGCTGTTTAAATTTTGATCTGTTAAGAGCATCAATTGTCATTCATTCCTTTTTGGCACCAAAAGTTTTTGTTACAATTTTTCTTTTTTTTTTCTGGCACTTTTGACACACTTGTTGGTTTGGTCAGTGCATTTAATCATGAGACAGTATTCATTGTTTGATACAGATGTGTAAATGTGAGTGTCATCGGCATACTTACGATATGAAAATTAATTGTTCCAAGTAGCCACAGACCCACAATACAACTGATTTATGAAGTATACCCACTGTGTCCCACATTTAAGAAGGACTAGAACAATTTGTCTCTACATAAATTAAAAAAAGAGCGGGCTGTTGTAAAAGGAATAACAAACATATGTTGCGTGAGATGAGATGGGTCCGCTTGCAAAATGCTTTTGGAACAACAAGATCCAAGATAGAGTCAGAGTCAGGAAGAGCTGAAAGATGTGGTAACTTCCAGGCTCACCCAAGAGGTGCTCAGTACATGTGCTTTTCAAACCCAAGGCAACTTAAAACACAGAAGATTTATTATGAGTTTCTCGTATGATCTATGATTTTTCACATATGATTTTTCGTGAAAACAGTTTGTTTTATATACTCATAAGTACATATCCTCTGTGACCTTTCTGCACACTCATTATAGTTTGTTTAGATGGGTGTAATTATTGTGTGATATGTATTCTATGATTGAATTTTCTGTTTTTCCAGTTTTTATTGCTTCATAATGCACATACTTGCAAAAAATCCAAATTTTGCAATTAACAAGATGAACCTTATCCAGACACAATTATCTGTCAAGTTTGTTTTGGAATATAGGCGAAAGGCAAAGGAATGAGGACTGAAAAAAGACGGGGAAAGGGATTTTTCTTTTTGAAGTATCCATGTTGAGGTTGTTATTCTGTGCATATTAATAATCCACTTATTATTTGTGTTTTTTTAATCATACTTGCAGTCAAAGCCTGATAACATGTGCTGTAAGTTTGGAATACTTTAGGCTGTAAAAGTTGGACTGCATGTACAGTTACGTATGTGATTAACACAGTACACTATGTACAGAGTTTGTATTTTCACATTATTATGATAAATTATAAAGTGTACATTAACATCTAGATCCAAGGACATTAGTGAACTCATGCAAGTTCTGCTGACTGTACATGCAAGTTTCTTTTTATTGGTGCTGAAAAGTTTATTCTTCAGGTCTTTCATATTACTGTGAAATGAATATGTCTGCACTGGCCAGCTAAGAAGATCCTGTCTTAATTCCTCCGCTTGACATATGGTTAATATAAAATAACATTTATACAAATTAGAGCCTACAGTAGATGAGTAATTGAATGAAACCAGAGCCAAATTGCTCTGTATTGCTCAACCTTATACTACTTTGCCATTTTTTGAAATATTATATGATGTTATTAGTATACTATAGCCTACTATATGTATTAAATGTGGCAGCAAGTCATTGTTTTGCAACTCATAAGTAAGTCTCTAGTCTTTACACTCAAGTCCCAAGTCAAGTCCCAAGTCAACACAGGAAAGTCCCAAGTCAAGTGACAAGCCCTAAACAAGTCATAATGCACTCTTCCACATGTGTAATGCCATTTTCACAACAGAGTAACAATATATTTTTAAATTTACAAAAATCATGAATGCTTTTTTAAAATTAGTTTGTTAAAAAATCCTTTAGAAGTTGAGTTAATGTTATCTAAGCATTAGCTCACTAAATGCATTGATATTAGCGTCATCGTTCTTTTTGCAACTTCAAATGGTGAATGTTTTTGGAAGTTGTTGCATCTTCATCTGCCATTTTTAAACCTGCACGTTTTGTAAGCTGCACTTTGTTTTTTATTGACCTTTGCATAGTTTTTGAACACAAACAAAATTATCCTTAGTATTATTTTTGATCTCCTGTTGTCAGTAACATATTAGTTCTTCATGGTTCTTCCCTGCTTGATTGCATGTTGTCAGATTGGTTCAAACAAAGTGTCACTTTGCTGGGAATAAATAATTGTAATGTTAGCTGATTGAGGAAATGAAGGAAAATTAGTTTATTTGTGGGACATGTTTTAAATAACACACTTTAGAATCTTTGGGCTTGGAGGAACGTATCAAGTATTTTCAAGTCAAAGGGCTAGAGTCCAAGTGAAGCAAAGAGTCACTGTTAAAGTCCAAGTCAAATTGGATTCATTTTGGATTTTGTCAATTTGACTTTAAAGTCCAAGTTTGTGACTTGAGTCTGACTCAAGTCCAAGTCATCTGACTCGAATCCACACATCTAATGTACATTACTGAATGCACTTACAGTTCTGTAGAGATGTATGTGCCATAATTTCACAGTGAGTATCACACACAACATAATTCCCTATGTAAATCAAACACTTTGCTGTCCCTGAGCATAATATTTTATTCTGGGTGACTTGGTTGCCAGTTGTATTACTTGATTTTGTGATGATTCCTCTAAAGAAATAAAGGGTTATTCCATTGTTGTGAGATCAGATCTGACCAATAGTCACCTCAGTGGAGAGCACGGCGCAGTGGTCAGTGGATGGTCAGGCGATGTTAGGTAACTCTGTACTCAGTGGTCTCTTACGCCGTTTATTCCCCCCGGTGCATGGGGTTCTTGGCCACCGTTCAATAGAAACAGCTGGTTTTATTCACCTCAAATGAATCATGTTAGAATACACATGCACTCACTCACACACATACTGTGTACATTCATGCACACGGTAACTTGGTCTAGCACATCAAATTAAACTGCACCGTCTCCTTTGGCTCCATTCCTGCTAGAATCAAATGAATTCATAAAATATATAGAGCAACATCATAAAAAGAACCGCAGGAAAGGGCAGCTGTTGAAATGGCAGTCTCTGCTTCATTATTGCGACCACACAGGCTATGGTTTCTCTTGTTCCCACGAAGGAGAGTCTCCTTTCTCGGTTTACTTTGGTTGTGGTTTTTATTTAGTGTTTGTCTATCTGCTTATAAGCAGGCTGTAAGAAATGTGTTTTTCATTGAGGGCTGGGGCCACATTCTGCATCGCAACCAACTTCTTGTCATTCATGGATAAAACTGCCCAATTGTGCAACACATAAAAGCCAAGATGTTTATACTCAGCTTCACAATGGAGAGGGGATTTTAAATGTGCGGCATAGAATGGGCACAGCTTTGTTGCTCATCACCTTTAGCCCCAATAAATAAAGTGCAGTTACCACTTAGTCTATATGGCTTGAAATTGATCATGCGTTCCAGGTGCACAACACAAAACATAAAGAAAAAACATGACAGACAGTGACGAACTGGTGTTTTTGTGACTAGTCCATGGACAATTGCACCGTCAGCAGGACTGCCCCCTTATATTTGAATAATATATTAATATATAAATTCTAATAAATACAACTAAATTCTAATATTTTGACATCCGTTTACATGCAGAACAGGTTTTACTATATGACAGTAGATGTATTATTTTAATTAAATACATGCAAATATACTTTACACTGCCTTTTAATTGATTTCTTACTAGAAAGTATTTACAATGTGCGCCTCTGTGGCCTCCATGGATGCTGCCATTGTTGTGTGACATCAGACTGATGAAGTTGTATATGGATTTGCCCCAAGTTTACAAGTAGGAACTCTGACTTTGAGTGGCGTTCAATTGTACTTTTTCCAAGTTCAGGGTTCGGGATATCTTGACCTCCGACTTCAAATGGAACACAGCAAAAATCTCAAACTTTCAAGTGCCTTCATAGCAGGACCAAATGAGTTTTAAACACACCCTCCATAAACACTGTCAACAGGACTCAAATGACATCAGGAATACTTCAAAGGGGTGTGTTGTCTCCAGTCTTATTTTTGCTCCATTAGTTCCAGAGACACGGGCCTTGATGATACTATCTGTGTTGAGTATGTGGAAGACATTAGCCTTTCTGGATGCCTTGTTCCTGAAGTTTCTTCTTCCAGACATGTCCATGCAAGTGGAGGTTCAGCATCTGAACATGTGAAATGGTTTGACCCTGGATGACAAGAGGATGTAGGAGTTACACATTTCTTGCATGTAAAGCCTGTTGTTGTCACTGTATCTTTGTAGAGAAGCCAATTTTATGGCTCCAGCTGCTCCAATTGTCCTTATTAGAAACAAGTCACATGTTGGAGAGGCATCAAAGCTTATCAGTTACTGACCCACTCAAGAATGTCAGTGGATGACGCACTGCTGGTTTTGGTGCAAGTTTAGATCATCAAACAGGGCACTGCCCGAAGAAATGAAGCTGTAATCTCTCATATTAAGGACATGATGAATCCGTCTCTCCTACTGCATGAACTTCACTCATACAAAACTGAGAAAGTATTCCCCTCACCAGGAGTATGTCCAGCTGTCTGTTCCCACACACTGCAGTCTCAGATAAGCTTGAAGTATGACGCCTTTTTAAAAACTGTATGGTTTAATTTTTTTTCTATCCTTTTTTTAACCTTTGAAGACACATCTCTCAAACACTCTCCCTAACAAACATCACTTCTCTCAATTTTCCGCTTTCAGTCATTCTAAGAGCCGGTGTCTCCTTTCATGCGGCACGAAAAAATGTTTTATACACTGCAGACATTTCACAATATTAAGAGACACGATACTGCATGCACATTTGTAATTTTTGGCATTTATTAATATCTAATACAGTAAAGCACCTGCACATCTGAGACATTTCTGTAACCTTACACGCCAAGTAAAAAAAGAAAAGATCAAAATTAGAAAATAACTGTGTCTAATTCTATTTTTTCATATGATTTTTGTCCTTAAAGTCCATTATTATGTGCACACTGGACAAGCAAGATTTTACAGTCTCTATTCATACTGTTGGCAAAATATTAAAATCTCCCTTGCCTAATAAACGTAACGCAAGTATCATGAACTCATGTCACAGAGCTGCACAGAGATAACTTATTTTAACTGGACTCAGAGGACTAATAGATCTCTGTAACTTCTCTTCATCTGTGTGATTTAATCATAATTAATAGTCTTTCGCTGCCATTAGCAACACTCCCATCGAACACTGCTTGTCAATAAAATACTGACAAGGAGATGTATGAAGCAAACCTGGCAGGAGTTTTCAAGTCCTCTGTTGGAAGTGTTGCTGCAATTCTGTTTTTATTGTAGTTCTGTTGCTTGGAACCTGAGGGAGTTTCAGAAATATGAGTACTACATGCCTCTCTTATCATAGTAAACACCTGACTGTTCAGGCCAAATAACACAGAAGCGATCCATCAGTGTCAGAACTCATCATGTGGAAGAAAAACCTCTTTTGTAACACATTGCACAACTCAAAGGTTTTGGTGTTGGTTTATGTTTAGCAGAGACAAAAGTTAATAAATTGACATTTGGCTAACCTTTGGACAAATGCTTTGGCTGTCTTTGTTGTTTCCGTCATCATTTCTGACAATTTGTTGGGTTTATTACGACAGACAGCAATGGATTTAGCAGAGCTTGTTCTCTAACAACAACAGACTATTCCTGTTAGAAGTCTTCATCAGGTCTCATTGTTACATTTTGGCAGGAGTTGAGGTCAAGGTGTCATATAGCTCAGTCTTTATTCTCACACTAGCATGTATCAGGGGCCTTTGCTCAACGGGGACAAGGTACAAACACAGCGGCATCACCTCTTATTGTTTATGAAAAACTGGAGAAAGAAGACTTCTTTCCTGCTTATAAAAAGCTCAAGAGATGTGGCACAGCCAATGGAAAAAAATGTTTTGGTGTTCGTTAAAAGGTTTCATCCTCCCACCTTCCAACTGCTGTTCAACATCTGACTTTCAGCCTGAGAACCAGGTTGGAAAATGTTATTTTTAGTACTTTTTTTACTGTAGATTTACTTTTTTGAATAAGGGTGAAATACATGCGCAAGCATGAATCATTTACACAGATTTCCTAGAACTGTCAAACTACTCCAATCTCTCAGTTTCCATTTGTCTGTACTATATCAAGCGCTATGAATCATAAAATCCTGCCTACTGCCTTTTGTCCACTGGGACGGATTTCCGTGCTACATGACTGTGAGATGTGCATGCACACATGTGGTAGAAAATAAACCAGAATGACTGAAAGCTCATGGGGAGAATTTATTTTATTTATCTATATGAATCCCCATTAGGTAGTGGGTACTCCTCCTGGGGTTCATAAAAATAAACCTTACATCATAAACAAACAATGACAAAAAATCAATAATAATAAAACAATTAATGACAATAATTATTACAATTAATTACAGCAATGATGACAGTACCCTCACTATATCTAAATAGTCAATAAAATATTTTATACAGCTCAAAAGTAACAGCAGTAAAACGAAAAATAGCATATACTGTAGACTGACAATGACCAAAAGAGTTCCTCTTAATTGATCCTATTGTTAGATTTAATTGTTAGATTGTTAAAATTTTAAAAAAAATACTTAGTGAATTCTGTGCCATCCTTTAACCTCTTAAAAAACAGTTTTACTAGTTTAAAGTTAAATGTCTAATGGCAAACCATTCCATGTTTTCATTCCTCTGAAAGATGCCTTGCCTTGGTTTTTGAAATAAGAAGTTTAGAGTAACCTCTTGATGCATGCCAATGTTAGAAAGGAAAATTGATTGAGAACATTTGGGATTTTAGACAATAAAATTTTTCTCATAAAACAGAGCAGAGAAACAACCACCCTGTCCTTCGCCAATGACCAACCTAAGGCTATGTGCATTCTGATGACGTTAGAATTTCTGTTACAGTTCAGGACGAGGTGTGCGGCTCTCTTCCAGACTAACTTCAGTTTTGTCAAGTCTTTGTTTGATGCACTCGACCACACTACTGGACAGTAATCCAAATGAAAGAACTCGTGTTTGGACATTTTGAGAGATGCATTGTTGTGGTAGGGAATTTAGCACATCTCTTAATAACTGCCAGACCTCTTCCCATAGCTGCAATCACTTTTGTTTTCAGTGTGTTTTGATCACTTCAATCTGTTGTCTAATATCACTCCAAGGAGTTTGGTTCTCTCTGCCAATTCATATAAAGACAAGTTTAGTTGTAGTTTATGTTAAGTACGTCTGAAATTTGATTTTAAAAAACTTCTTCTTGTTTTTGATAGATATAAAGGATTTGGCTTTGTGCCCACATTGCAAATGATTGTCATTTCCCATCCAAAATGCTATAGACAGTTCCCAAAGTGGTGCTTCTGCTTAATACATTGTTGTATCATATGCATATAACTGCTTGATTTAGAACTAGGGGGAGATGGTGAAGATTGAGAATAATAGTGGCCAAACAGGTTCAACGTGAAAAGTTGTTTTTGTGTCATAAAATGTATAAAAGTGATTATTGAAAAAAAAATGCTCAAAACCCCAAGAATGAAACCTCTCTTGTTGATTAAGTTCACATTGTTACTGCATGTCCATGGCTTTTCAGCTGATAGGGGTGGCAGAATTTCGACTTTGGACAGAAAGTGCATCACATTGTAGTACAAAAACATAAACAGGTGTGCAGAGTCTCTTTTTATGATCTAGTGCTATTAACAAACAATACTTATTAAATAGTGTATTGACAGTTTTGTATGAGTGAAAGCAGGAACTTCATACACACTTTTCTCAAGAATGTTTTGGGGGTTCTGTCTTCGTAACTCAGCAGGCAAACTGGACTTTGTAATGTTGCAGCAAGAAGTTTTTTTAATTGTTGTGTTACTTGTGTCGAGGGGGATTCCATGCTTTAAAGCTGTGTTGCCTGTTGATGGTTTTGGACATACAAAAGTGATCTGTTACTACCTGCAAAAGTTAACTTTGAGTAGTCTCATTTTATGTGTCATGTTAGTTAGCTAGAGCTGGCAAATGTCCAAAATCAGTGTATGATAAAACTTTTTGGAAATGCAACCGCTTCATGACTATTCACTTCAAAAAAGTAATTTATAGGTTTCCAGCAACTTACTTTGTTTCTAAATAATGACTTTCTGATGTACTATATACATAGAGTCAATGTTTTTTCTACCTTCCTGATTCTACCTTCCTGATTAGCAGACTTTCTGAGTTGTTTGTATATTTAATAAAGTAATGGTGGAGACAAATTGCCATTGTCAAAAGCTGGTTTCAGGCTAAAAGCTTTGTTCGCAGCTCACACAGTTCACCCCGTGTGAATTCACCCTACCATTTTGCCTTCTTTGATTTCAGTCTCAACCCATACTGTACCTGCACAAGCTCCTATGATTTATAGTTTGTGAGAGGCTTTGAAAGGGAAAGTTTCTTTTGCTCTCACAGGTGCACCCAGCAGTAAGCAGCTGAAAACACAGGCGCTTGCGAGCAAGTCCGGCTTTGACATGACTCAGACCTCAGCACATGTCGCCCCGTGCAGCAGTGCGGCCGTGTGCTGGAGCTGCGTCAAGTGTGATGGATTTGGCTCAGCTTGGCGGATGATGACGTGATTAAGTAGCCTACACAAGGACAAAAAACAACAACAATAGAGGATGATTTGGGGACAAATTACACAAGAGCAGTTCAGTTCCAAAGCCAGAGCACTGTGTTATCACAGGTGAGATGCTTTTAGACATTGGGCTGCGATGTAATGGTGAACAACAATGTTGCAGTGTTGGAATATTCTGAATCAGTTTAGGTATATTTGCTGCTCTTAACTGGTGTTGTTTATAAGGACTTTTTTACTGAAAGATCTGTTGCTGTAAAGGAAGTGATTATAGCAGCAGCAACAGAACTTTATTTCGCATAAACAGACCTACAAGATTAGCTTAACACGTAGACTTGAAACAGGGAGACACTAACCTGCTTCTATCTATAACAACGTCCAACTTGGCACTTCTACATCTCACTAATTATACTTTATATGGGGGTTATGAGTTGGACTATTTCTTGGGTAGGCGCAATAACTACCTGAAGTTTGGTTGTTGCCATGAAGCTGCCAGGGATGCATGTTAATTATTGACATTTAGAGGTGCAGGAAGGCAGATTTTGTCACTTCTGACAGAGACGGGCAAGCTGTTCCCCCTTGTTGCCACGCTTAATGCTAAACTACACTAACTTGCTGCTTGCAATTGCTTCATATTTAGCATACAGACTATAGACTGAATATAGAGATGGATGACGTCTCTGCTTAGCTCCTCTGTACAAAAATGAGACCAAAATATCCTGGATACGGCCGCTGACATCTTGTGCTGATAGCATAATTTGAATCTAGAGTCTCTTTTAACTAACTTCGTGCCTAAACATCCAACCAGCTAATGGAGAGCTGTGCCACTGAACGCAAGGACACCTAATGGCTCAGAGAGTTGGCAGTCATGCTGTCAGATCCCCTTTTATAGTATCAAATTAACTAATTTAAACCAAACCCATCAAAAACACTTGGACATACATTAGGAGATAAGAACTACCTAAAATAACATAAACCATCTTTGGAAAACTTTGATGTTTACTTTGAGTTTTTAGTAAAATATCCATAAATATGAAGGGGGTGGGGCTTATGACCTTTACTGCAGCCAGACACCAGGGGGCGATCAGATGTTTTGGCTTCACTTGGGGGACCTGTTATGTTCATCATTACGCTTATATAAACTCTATGGTACAGACATACTAGGCATCAACCTCTTTATCCACATTTTAGGCAAAAAAGTAAAAAGTGTTGAACCACTCCTTTAAGCATGAGCCATAACAATATCTACCCTGACTGAATAAATGGATAAAAAGTGCACAAACTCAATCATTGTTAATGTGTTAATGCAACATTTTAATCATTGTTAATGCAATATTTTAGGTAAAAAATGTCATCAGAGGCATTTTATAGGGTCTGATAACATTGAGGAGTATCCTCCTCTGGGATTTTTTTTATTTATAAACAAGCTCTGTTTTGATGCATTTTTGTGCATTTTGGTGTGTTATTTACTTTAACCATGCATGACTTAATCGTTGAAATAGTAAAATGTATACTTTAAAAAACTGTCTACTTTCCAGATGATTGCAATGTTACAAATATTATTAGTTATTAGTAATTAGTAATAGTATTAGTAATATTTCGCAACTGTTATTGTTAAACTTTAATTGACTACTGTAACAATGTTCCAAAAGAGGTGCAGAAACACCAAAGCAATCATACCAAAGTCAGACAAAAAGGAACTAAAAGGTTACAACTTAAATTTACTGAGTGAAAAGCACAGTTACAAAGGAACTTAAAGGTGTAGATAAAACTTTGAGTTATTACGGTGAACCACCTGCAGCAAATTTTGCACTAGCACAAAAACTCCCCAATGATTTACTTAAAGTACTAGTTTGTCTTTGAAATTAGGAGGCAATTTATCTTTAACTTTCTGAAAAAAAACCCCAAACCCTATCCCTTGTGTGACCTCCATCAGTCATGCCAGTGGTACTTACTGTAAGGGTTTACTCTGGCTTAGTGGGAGGGTGTATTATGATAACCAAAAAGCTGTTTAAACTGATTCAGGTGGGTTGACCCTAAACTACATCCTAATCAGTCAGCCCAGAGGGGGAATCCTGCTGCAGGAGCACTGTGACCCAGCCATGCTGGGAGAGAGCTCACACTTTTTGTGTGTTCAGTGATCAGTTAATGGGGTAGAAACGGTGGCTATGTCTGGAATACCTCCCAATACGGCCATGACCTCCTTGGACGGCAGGGATTACAAACTGTGGGAGAGAACAGACCTTCTTTTTTCACACACAGATCCTGCAGATCAGCAACACCACACAGCCACAAAGGAAAAGGCTCTGTGACTTTAAGGTGCTGCCCTCTGCAATTTTTCTGCACATGCAGGTTTAAAAGGTTTACAAAGACCCCCTGACTGACTGGTCTGACTGACCCACAATGCAAATATAGCAGATTAAGGGGGGAGATCTCTACAATGTAGTCCTCCTTCACAGGAGAGGTTAAATACTTGATCCTGCAGCACTACAGGACCTTCAGAAATCCAAAGCCAAATGTAACATGCATGATTGTATTTCATCTCCAGCATGCATTGTCACAGTAAGAATAAAAGCTCTACGCCTGGCAGTGATCTACCACTTTGGATAAATGGGACCACATGCGGACAAAAGACAGATATATGACAGAGAAAAAGTGTGTGTGGCTGGAACTCTATTCTCCCAGCTGACTATGAATCTACACCCCGCCAGCATGAAGTGGGGACCTGAATGGGGAAAATGTGTAAATCTCCTCAGCGAAACAGCGAATTAAACAGCCTCTGAAAAGATCATGTGAAACCCTTGTCATGAATCAGGCCGTGCAGTCAGGCTGCACCATACCTAGCACAGCTGTGTGTGACATTCCTGCATGCACTAAGTCACACACAGAGATGGTGGTAGAACACACACAATGGAAAAGACAGCATTATTCATCATTCTATTCACACTCAAGGGAAATATTTTATGCCTTAAGTGACTTTGGAGGTGACGTTGTCCCGAAGAGAGCAGAAAGAGGGCGACTAATGGGGCCAGTTTTTCTCTTAGTAATGGCACACTGAGCCACAGCGAAGGTCTGCTCACTGTCCGCTCAGCAACAGGCTTCCCAAGTTAATCGCCATGCTTTTAATTAAATGGATGACATGCTTCCTAGAAATCCAGAGCTAATCACATCGACTGGATGAATAACGATGACAGGCAATTCTAATTAGAGCTGCGCACTAAATCTTAATCCCCGTATGTAGGGTCTTGCTACCACATGATGTTTGTGTGTGTGTGGCTGTGTTAGACAAACAAGGTGAAATATTGTAGGGGCTCAAAAACTGTGAAAAGAAAAATAAGTGGCACTCACATATTAATTATAGACAGCTGCACCATGTATATATTGTATTGCCCACAGTTATAGCAAAGAAGGCCTAATGAGGTGTTAGTCAGAGGTATTATTGTTACTGATAATCACTCATAAGAGAAAACTGGAAGGAAAAACCTTATAATACACAGGAGGACATGCGGTAGGTGTATAAAGTATGTATTAGATGAAAAAGTGAAAAAAATACAGGTGAAAGTTGTAGGGGATCATCCAGAGAGACAGCTGGGACATAATCTCTGTCAGCAGACATAACAAAGAGGAAAAAATCGAGAACTGAAAAGTTTAATGATCTGCTTGACAGTAGTAGAAAATAACAAAGTGCATTTATTCACTTCACTGTGATACTTGTACCTTACTTATTCTAGAAAGTAGCACATAGTAATCCATTTTTATACTTTTACATATCAAAGGCATAACGCCATACTGTACTCATTACTCTGCTACTTTTATCTTACTAAGATTTTTTTTATAAGAAATACACACCATCACAACCTCCAAGGCCATGATGTCACAATAACTAGCAACAAAACCAAAGAAGGTGTAGTAAAGGGAAGGGGAAAAAAGTCACAAAGATAAATAAGAATCATCAGGGAGGGTTACACATTATGTTGTGGAGTAACAGGAGTAAACTGACTAATTACAAAGGCACCAGTAACTTACATATCAAATTAGGCAGCACAAATTATGGAAAACATGTTCTAGCTACTTTAGGCCTACCTAAAAAAAAGTCAATATCAGTCTGAGCGGATGTTACATTCAGAGCATTTTTACCACTTTACCTTGCTGTCAGACTGCCCTCTCCTTTGGCACTACATTTTTCTCAAGTTTATAACTTCCAGATTCCTACGAAGCCCGACAGTACCCTGCATTGTATCATGCCACCACTCAGCTTTTTGTGTTTTGTTTGAGCAACAACTTTATCATTGTAAATTCAAGAAGTCACTTGTTTGGAAATGTCATTGTCATTCTAACTGTTGCTGTTTTTTTGCAGGTCAGTCTCCACACTGAACAGGAAACAGAACACAAACTGAATTTCCATCAGCAGAGACCTGAAGTCCTGACCAACGCTATTTTGGTAAAGAGGCTGTATCACAACTTTTAACACTGCAAAACTAAACCTGGTAAATAAGCATTTTCTAATCCCTAAAATAAAGGCATTGGTGAAACTGCTTCTCTAATAAAAGGTTGGCTGTTCTATATAGGGATTTACAATCCATGTTAAAATCAACGCGGGTTTCCTGGCTACCACAAAGACTTAACACAAAACCGCTTTCTTGTTTATAAAGCAACACTAGCTCTGTTTATGAGGAATTATGAGTATGACTAGAACACGACTTCGGCCAACCAAGTGTTTGGTTGGAACTACCTGTTGTTTTATAGTTTCCTTTGACTTGCTTTGCTAAAAGAATATGCATGCATAAAATACAAGACAGACCTGCAGTGTTCCCGTGGTCACTGACCTTAATAAAAAACGTGTTCCATAATTCTCTTTATGAGGACGCCTAGGCACTTGTCCCTGTATGTAGACTTACAGGTCAAACCTCAGAGACCTGGCAGAGGCACTGAGGGCCCATCTTAGATATGTGAGATGCAATATAAACAAATACCGATCAAACTGGACTTCAGGCAACAAATAAATGCTGCCGACTAACAAAGCAGTCTTTATTCTACAGAACAGGCTGTTTGGAAATGGGCGGGAAGTGGTGATTTTAACACTGTAAAGGTTTCGGTAAGCAGGAGCAGATGGGGACAGCGCAAAAACTTCATGTGGTAAAGCTCTCTAATTGCTCTGTGTAAATGTTTGTTTTTATTATTCAGCCGTCTTTACTGTTCCCTGTAAATGTGGAGTTTGTGAAAGTTGTCAGCACAGTAAAATGCAGATTGCAAGTACCAAGGAAGTTGTGTCATTAACAACCAATGATTTGAGCGGGCAGGGATGAATTAAAAGCGTTAGATCGCATTAATCAGAACCATGTGATGATGAGCAACAGTCGGTCCACTGCAGAGACTGCTGAAGAGGTAACTATCGGTCTATCGTCTAAAGCCGACAGTGGAGGCCTGAAACACAACCTGATTGTCTTTCCAACTCTCTACCTTTGAAGTAAGAAAGGTATTTTCGAAAAGTACTTTCGAGTCATGATCTCCAACAAATTCCATATATGATTTCACATTTTGACATGAACATTTCACAGAAAAACTTTCAGCGGTACAGAGAGAAAAAACTTGTTACAAACAGCTGCAAGTTTTTCATATCTGTGAATGGGTTTTTCCATTCAAGAAAAGGGAGGCAAAACTGTCTTACAGATGGAATTCATTCAAGTCTATTCAGGCCACGGACAACAGCAAAATAGTTATGTAGGTCAACTAAAGGTTTCATTTATAACAGATTTTCAATTATAAATCTCTCAATTGTGAAATTTGGGGACATTTGTATGTCACAGCTGCTGTGTCCTTATTCACTCAGATCTTCAGAGGACTAAGTGTCTGTATTGGACTCGTTTTATTTGCCTGTATTAGTTGGTCTGTCTTTGTTTTAACTTGGTCAGCTTATTGTTAGGAAGACTGTGTTTTCTTGGTTTCAGTTCGGTTTCTGGTTTTAGTCTTTCCACTTCTAAACTACCTTTCCCTCATTTCCCCACCTACACACCTGTCCTGTATCAGCCTCATTAGTCCTCTGCTCCTCAGCCAATGAGCTTTCTGCCTGTTCTTCTGCCTCATCAACTTATTCCCCTCAGCTGAGCTTCTCTGCTCTTTTTCTCCACCTGCACTTTATCCCCTCGTCAGTTGTGGTTGTATAAAAGTCCTGGTTTCTGTTCAGTCTTTGTTGGATTCTTGATTTGTTCATATGATAGTTATATTATGAGGCAACATGCCAAATGAGAGTGTTGGCTTTTACTTTACAACAGTAACTGACAATCCTGCATAGTATACCTTAAAGCAAGTGGAAAAATGTACCAATTTCTTTTATTTTTAGCTCAAACTCATCAGCTGGTAACCAGATATTGCATACTCTCACTGTCAGGCGGTATGTTATTTAATTTGCAACACACCATCTTCGCCTTACAAAAAGGTTCTTTGTGTCAGATAGCAGAAAATAGGGGAAAATTTAGGATTTTTCCTGTTCTGTCAAACTGAGATTTTCACACGAGGACTGATGTGTGAGATTTATTACAGAAGCATCACAGAAAGGGCTGTTTGACCGAGTTTAGCACCTCTTATGAGAAACAGGCAGTTGTGAGTGTTTATATGTGAGCGTGTGTGTAACTTTGTGACGGTACCTGCATTGCTGAATGTTTGGGTGTGTGCATTTACTATGTGTGTGAATGAACAGGCACATCTGTGTGGTCTGTTGCAGCCTGATGTTCACCTCCCACCGTGATACAGAGTAAAGGCAGCAAAGGAGCTGATAAGCAACAAAAGGGTTAAATAGATCTGGGAGAGACTCTTTCAGGTCAATAGGAACAAAGTCATGACAACAGACACAATGTCTGTTACACTATGTGTCTGTTTATGCCAGAACAATTTCAATTCAGCTTTTTATCTTTAGCTCTTAGCCTCTGTTTCATACATAATTGTGTCACAGAAACATCTTGACTTTGATCTGAGACTGTTAATGAAGCACTCAAAGTGATCAAACTGACTGAGACATAATGAGCTGTGATCTTCATTTAATTCAAAAGGACATCCCGCAACAAGAGCTGGCAGTAAATAATAAAGCCTTTACAGACTGGATGCCGTAATGTTTGCAGATATCAAATAATGCGTAATGCTTTGTTTGTTCTTTGTTCTTTCTTTTTTTTTTTTTTTTACAAAGAAACATAAAACACATTAGAAACTCACAGAGCTAGCCTTCTGTGCATCACATGTTGAGCTTGAAATGTTTCCCGTAACATCATTGTCACATAATCATCTGACTTCCATTATTGGTTTACTCCTATTTATTTATTTCCCCTGGCAGGCGAACAGAGGCGAGGTGACGCAGAGTGGCCAGAGTCTGCTGGCTGGGAGTGGTGTGTAGTGCATGGCGTAAGCTGTTCGGGCTGAGGGACAACAGCTTGGCTCATACTGCACTGATTAAAGACGAAATACAGTACATTTGTATCGATGTGTGTCATTCTCAGACCAACTGATCAACCCCTTTCTCACGATATCATTCTCACGTCTTTTCTTTTACAGTACATACAGTACAGAAGAGTCAGACCCAAATCATATATAAAATACTTGTTTTTCCTCTTACCTGTAGTGCTATTTATCAGCCTAGATTGTTTTGGTGTGAGTACCCGAGTGTTGGTGATGTGTGTGTTAGAGATGCGAAAGGTGGATTTTGCCATCATGATCTTCCACTGAAAGCATTGCAAAAGCACCGGTATTTGAGGACTTCAGAATGAGAATGGCCTGGCTGAGCTGTAATGTTAGCTAGCTCAGTTGCGCCAGGCAAAGCAGCTGTAGAGAGTAGAATAGAGCAGTAGACACCGTATCCTCATACAACAATTTGTATGATATCCTATGAATTAGCGCCCCATTTCTTATGTTTAGTCCTTTATGTATTTTTATATAATTAATGTAGTAACTTACAGAGGTTACACTTAAGCAAGTTATGTCACTGTAGTTAGATAAACACAAGGGAAAGGGGGATAAAGTCCTGTGTTTTGTGACCCATCAACTGCTCCAACCTACCTCTTAATGTGACCTCTTCCTTCTATACTCCCATGTAATTACAGCCTTCCAGAATACATGGTTTTGTACAAATCTCTGGCTTATTATTATATGGGATACGTACAAATTTGCATTTCTTTTCATAGGAAAACGTATGAGCACTGCATGAAAACAGCGTGTCTGTGTGGTGCCTGCATTAATCTGCTCACAATGGGTCATTATTTCTGGAAAGAGAAACGCGCTGCAACTCACATCACAACTATCTAGACTGATAAATAGCAATACAAGTAAGAGAAAAGGTATGTTTTCTTATTTTGTGTTGAACTGTACCTTGAACTCTCTAACAGAACACACAGATCCTGCAGTAGGGAACAGCTTTGTATTTAGTTTCATGTATTGTATTTGGTTAAATCTTCACTTTCCCCCACAAGAGGTAAGAATGGACTTGTAACACTGAAAGACACCAGTTAAGATTCCTGGCACCTGACAGCTGTAGTAATCTGGTCAGCTAAAGTAAGTGAGTACATCTACTTAAACAAATACCATGGTACCTCAGAGCAAGGTATTTAAACCCAGTTAGGGTGCTAAAATTTTATTTTTGCAGTGTTGAGTACCTATGAAAAAAGAAATACCACAGTGTTGTAATGCTCAACTAAAAGTGCTGCCTTCACATTTTTTACTTGCAAAACTACTAGTTGTGAAAAATGGGAAAACATGGAGAAGGCTGTGCAGTAATTGTTCTTTTCTTCACTCCACATACACTCCTATATAAAATGAGGAAACAGAGTGTTTGTTCCTGTTATGAATATCTCAGGAGAATCATTGAATTTTGCTGATTTGGACATCAAACTGACTCCACAATGTTCAAATTA
Organism: Plectropomus leopardus; assembly: GCF_008729295.1. Taxonomy (NCBI): domain Eukaryota; kingdom Metazoa; phylum Chordata; class Actinopteri; order Perciformes; family Serranidae; genus Plectropomus; species Plectropomus leopardus. The sequence continues at coordinate 32,295,847 of NC_056463.1, forward strand.
TAATCTAATTTGAACTGAATATTCCAAAAGACCCAGTTTTTTCCTGTTCATTTTTAAAATCTCTTATATAAGAAAGCATCCAAAAAATAAAAACTCCCTCCCATGAAATGTGGTCCTTGAATGGTCTAAAATTCTCCAGGGTTGAAACACCACTAATAGCACACTTTCACAGCCTCCGTAAACCCATCAAAGGTTCAAAAAATGTGTTTCGTGCAGAAGAGCCTGTCAGCAAACACAACAATGGAGTTTGAATAGAAACGAGTCTCATGTGTTTTTGCTTAGCGCTGCCTGGCCCATTGTTTACATGGAGACGAGAGAGGCACACTGAGTCCAGCTGCTCTGGAATATTTGGGCCTCACAGTCTTTAACACATCTTCATTGAGGCTCTCACCAACCAGCTGCAATCCTGCACCATGCTGTCCCACTGAATGCACAGCAGGGACAGTTTGTTGTGGTGGAGATATGTGTATGAATATACAGAGTATAATGGAACACCTGCCACATTTTCAGCATACTCTGACTCTGTGGTGTCTTTTGTCAGCTTCAGTCTAGGGGCAACAGTGATGGTATGAAGTGAGAGATCACTCTTTTATTTTGCGAAAAAAAGAAGTCACAAAAAATCTCCACTTTTTTAGACTTGTAAAGCTTTCTATGCAGAATCAGTGGTGTTTATTAAGGAACGTAAAATCAAAGTGATTTAAGTGGTGAAGATGCAGCAGAGATAAAAAAAATCCTCAAGGGGCTGTCCAAAAATTACATGAGGGTCAGAAAAGGGGGGGGGGTTTATATTTCTGCTGATGCGGGGGTAGTCTACATTTTTTAGTATAATAATAGTATAGTATTTATTCTTAAGCGAATTAGACTACAAAATAATCAAATGTAATGTCATCTTCAGAAGCCAATTAATTTCCAAACACAACAAATGTTATTATGGTGGAAAGGGAATGTGTCTCTACTGCAGTCCACTTTAGATGATGTTAAACCCTGTTTGGCTTACAGAGTCAGATGACACTAATCATAGATCAAGACATCCTAGAAAAGTTATGATGGAATAGACGGGGGATCTATGATATGATAGAATACGATAAGATACAATGTGATGCAATGCGATGCGATATGATACGATATGATGAGATGGCGATACGATACGATACGATACGATACGATACGATACGATACGATACGATACGATACGATACGATACAAGTTCAATTCTGTATGACTTTTAGTTATTAGTAGTAAAACTTATTGCACTATCATATTATTTTGAGATACAATTGGGAAGGAGTATAGTTTGCTTCTCGGTCAAGGGCCAAAAGAAAATGTTTTTTAAAAGTGCAACTTAAGTTTCAGCTCTCTTCCTGCACCAATATTTTTTGTACAGTCTCTAATGTCTTATATTGGTCTTAGTGTTAAGGTGTCTTACACATCTTGTTGTGTGTTGTCTTCTAGAATGATTTTGTCCACATTGGCTGGTTGAGTGGGCCTACAAAAACACATCAATAAGGGAGTCAACATGTTTCATGTTTCCATGTTTTCTCCGTTTGTCTTTCACTTACACACTCCCAGCAACCTAAACAGTTGTCTTCATCGATCCAACGGGTATTTGATCCTGTGCCAATAGACCGGAGACCTCTGAATGTGCTGTGATTTTAGGGCCCAGAGCAACCTGAGCCAGAGGGGTTAAAGTTCTGAGTTGGCGCAAGAGGGCGTGAAAGCTGGTCTAATCGGGACAGAGCGTTCATTAATCATGGTCTCAGAAAAAGCTTATAAAGGCAAAGAGGCAGATCTGATCTATGGTGTTCTCTGATCCCCCACCAGGTCTGTAGTGGGCTCCAGATGTGAGGGCCGACAGTGGGATCACTCACACACCACATTCACACACAGTCACACATGAAGGTCCATGCAAACACATTATCAGTAACACCCACATGCATTCATGCCCACAAGGGAATTTGTAAAATCGTGCAGGATTTTGCAGGATGTGTTTATTTTAATATAATGAAGCTCAAATGTGGGGTTATTGTGTTACTGAGGAGGAGACGGTAGTTTTCACCAAGACAAAGAGTGACAGCCAGGCCTTTGATGCTGTTTGCTGCACAGCCATTTAGTCATTGGACATGTGTGTGTCAATGAGGGTCCACACAAATGTAAAAGTATAGGGTGCATGCGTGTGTGTGTGTGTGTGTTCGCATGTGTGTATGTGCATGTGTTTGACTTAAGCTGATGTGACCTGGTTCTGGCTGCAGCAAATAAAAGCATCACAAGAGCAAAGTTATGTTTTCCAGGTTTAGTTTAGTTAAGTTTTAGTTTTCAGCCAGCAGATGCGTTACCAAAGAGAGCCACAAGAGGGCGACGATAAAGCAATTTTACTGAGAATCACAGTTTCATAGTTTACACAGTGTGGACAGGAAATGATGTATCAAATCAAGACATCATAAAGCACTTTAGTACTGTAAACATGAAAAATGCATTTTTTTTAAATAATAATAAATCTTATATTAAAAAAAGCATACAAACATATACATCAACACCAAAATTTGGTATCCACTTACTTTTTTAAACTTTAAATGATTGACATTAAATGTACATTTTCAAGATAGATATCAATTCTTAGTTGTCTTAAAACAGTACATTACAACAGAAATACTGCAACAAAAATGGCTTAATAGAATATAGTTATAGCCTAAATGCATTACAACATTGGTCATATTAGAATTCAAGTAAAACAAGTAGAAGTATATGAGCACAATTCAATCATAAAACTGAAACCAAAGCATCCATTTTGTTGTTTACATCTGTGCTTTTCCTATACGACATGTTAAAATCTCTTTGAATACCTTGTTTTGTGATTCTATATGTGCAATATTACACATAAATTAGTATAGGGAAAACTTAGATTTGCAGAAATCAGTGCATATGGAATTTTCTTATTCACATATTGTCTTTAATGATTAAATCAAGTGATTTCTTTAAAGACACAAGCTGTTTTACATTAGAAAGTTATATGAGCCTCCTAATATTCAATATGATGCAGCTGTGTATATAGAAAAAGAGCTGTGTATTTTTCACATATATTAGGAAATTAGGTTTCTCAGTTTTGTTTGGCCCAGCATAAAGTTTCAATGTTGGACTCCCCAGCTGTTCCTAATTGCACCTCGTTTGTTTGTTTGTTCTCCAAACTTGCCGAAAATATTGAAATTATATTTTCTGATTTTTCAGCTACATTTTTCAATACCAGACAGCGACCAGCCACATTAAAAAGTTCAAATGTTGTCTTTTTTATTGCTCTGGTGATTGTTAAAATGCTTCACATAGCAACTGGATAGCTCCCTCAAACAAAGTGCAGCAAAACAGATGAGTTACAGTACGCCAAGTCCATTGACTCAACAATAAAAGTCACACTAGACTCATAAGTTCATTTGTCCCAGTAGAATTGATTGTGAGTGTACTGAAAGAAGCCTCTTACATTCCTCAGGTGCTGTAACTTTTTTTTTTTAAAGTTGGAGTTAAAGTAAAGTTAACCAAACAAATTTCCATTGTCTGAAATGTATTTTATGCTTAGAGCTGGGCCTTGTTGGGTTGGGTAGCTTACGTGGTAGAGTAAATGCCCCATATAAACTGAGTCAGGTGTTATGTAAACACTGAATTAACAAATAAGTAATACTGTTTCCAAATCAATAGCAAATCTCAAGTAAGACCTACTATCCTTTTAAACCCATACAAATATAAAGACTATTTAAACTTAGAGACATTCTGTTTTAAATTTGGGCATTGTTGGTAGCTCACATGGTAGAGCATCTGCCTCATATGAGCTGTGTCCTTCACAGTGGCAGAGGTCTGAGCCTCACATGCAGTCCCTTGCTGCTCCTTGATCTGATGCTTGCAGAAAAAAACAGATCCCATTTGCCAGCATGAACTATTTGACATTTAAGTCTATACTAAAACGGGGGAGAGAGGGAAAGTTTAAGAAAATAACAGAGGAAAACTCTCCTGTTCTATATTCTGTCTGAGACTACGCAATGGAATATCTTGTCTCTTCCCACTGGGGTCACAGTGCATTAAAAATGACAAAACTACTCCAGGATGTCAGAAGAGGTCACTGACAGTCTGTGTACTCCTAAGGTACACCACTCCTATTGATCTGGGTGCTGAGTGGAAGCAGAGCACGGTCAATACATGTGGCCAAGATAGGGTGAGACAAGGAGAGGTAAATCTCCCCATAGCACTGAGATAAAGTTCACAACTCTGTGTTTTATTTGTCCATATCTGTTTCAGAATAGAGCTCATACCTAATACTACATAGCCTGCTACAGATTCTGCTTCTACATACATGTACTTTACTCCCACTTATCTTTAGCCCTCTTTGATTAAGATGTGTACCTTTGAGTTTTTACTGCGTTAAATAAAAAATGAATAAAAATAATTTCAGTTCTTAAGCTGTATGTCATCTACTCTGGTGAGGCAGTGTGTGGGAAGTTGTTTTGTGTTTTGTTGTTCTGTGTTCCTTAAGAAGACTCTAAAAGTTTTTTAATCTTCTTGACATTGCTGCACTGGAAAACAGTTGGTTTGTGCATGTAGGCAGCATGCCCCAGCATCCAATTTAGTGTAGTGGAGTACACATGACTTCTATCCCAAAGCAGAAAGGCTCTGCTGTCTCCTGAGATGAAAGCAGGTGCACAGTGACAGGCAGTAAATGTCAGACCCTGGGTCTAGTGAAGGCAACTGCAAGACTAAAGGAGTGAGTCACGGATGCATCCTGCAGTGCGGGAGGATGTTAGAACTCTGCGAGGATGGACATCAATAGTTCCCAAATCATTAGCTAAATTAAATGGTTCACAATGATAGTTTCTATGCTAATGCTCCACAGTTTCTAAAAAAGAACCAGATATTTTCCAACATAAGCCTTCAGTGTACCCTCACACATATGATAAAACTTTGTCAGTATGATCTGTGCTCTGTTTTAGAGAGGAATTAGACCTGACTTCTACCTAGAGAGGTGAACGCACAGGTGGAGAAGTTGGCACACCTGGATCAATAGTGCTAAAACAAAGTTGACAATCAGTCCAGAGGAGGGTCGTCAGGGACTGTGAGTCATGGACTGCTGAACAGAGTGAGCTCTCATTTTGTTTTTCTGTCTGTGTGGGAGAACATGGTGTCCAGTCCACTCAGTGTCCAAAGTTTTAATTTATGTATAATTGATTTCTCACAGGAAAGAACAATAAGCTTTCTGTTGTGTTTCATCGTGTAGCAGTATGCAGCACCTGTTTCCTCTGTTACACATTCAGCCTTGTTAAACAAAGTAAAACGTGTGTTTCTTCTTTTTTTAAAAAAATCATTATTATTATTATTATCTCTCTCACTTGCACACTGTTCATCATCTGATGCAAAGAATCCCATATTCTCTTCTCTGCTGCTTTGAAGCATCTCTGTAACCATGGCAGAGTCACTGCAGGCCCACACAGAGAGAAGATAAAACCGAGCCGATCAACAAAATCTCATTTACTTTGCCTCCCCCAGCAGAGGAGGGCAGATCAGAGGAATGAAGAAAGAAAAGCATGTCTGTATCAAATGCTTCACAGACTCATGCCAGGAGTTTTATTTCCTATCCTTTACACTAAACAGGATGTGCAGTATTTTGTGCTTTCATGGTTAAAGGATTTATTCCCAAGCAACACAGAAGCATCTTGGGAAAACATTTTCTTAAAGGTATACTATGCAGGAACTGTCAGTTTCCGAAAACAAGCAGAAACCTCACCATTGTGCCAAAAGCTGCAGTTCCTAAAATGTCTACTTGAGGCTGATTCCTTCATTGCCTCTTTCTTTCATCCAAATATGGGGTGCATTCCAAATTGGATTCTTTTTCCTTTTCTTTTTACTGCAGCTGCCCTTACAAAGTATGTACTGTTACATGTAGTATGTAGACACTCAGAACATATTACTTTTTCATAACACTGCACACTGAACTTTGACCTTCTTCTTTATAATAATAATAATAATAATAAACTTTATTACAGACTCAATGGTCCAGTTAAGAGCAAGACAATACATACAAAAGATATAAAAGACACATAGAAGTACCATACACAACATATTCACAATGCAATAAGATCACTTAATAAAAAAAATAAAAAAATAAATAAAAAATCCCCAACACAATATGTACAGATCACTTAAAAAACAATTAAAAAAGTCAATGACCACAGAGGAGACTACTATACCAATGCTTCCATATCCTGGACATATAGCGTGTAGTGCTCAATTTGATGCTTGTCAAAGCCATGATTATACAGTTCTCAGAGTTGTTCAGCCAACCTATAAATTTATACATCAAATTTCTCAATGAGGCTTGCAGTGTATTAGGACCTGCAGACACGAACATCTCGCTGACGCTACACCAACGTGGTCTCCTCAACAGAATTCTCAAAGCATCATTGTAAGCTACCTGAATTTTACGCAGGCTTGCTTTGCTGTAATTAGACCACAGGTGGGCAGTATAGAGAGGAGTGCAGTGTGCTCTGAGCAAAGCCACCTTCACTCTATCTGTACATGCACCAAACTTGCGAAGCAAACTGTTTGCTTGAGCATATAGAGAACGGCACTGCCTGTAAATGTCTTGGTCATCCTTCAACTGATCTGTAATGAGATGCCCAAGATACTTAACTTGGCTCATACATCTCAAGTTATTACCTGCCAATTTGAAGGTAGGAAACATTAGACATTTGTCCTCCTTTGTTTATATATCAGTTAACCTAGAGATAAAAAAAAACCCACCATTCCCTGAGTTCGCTATACAGGGAGCCAACCCAGAGGCTTCTACTGCTGTTATTTGCTATGTATATAGCTTATTTAGCTGCATAAAATTTAACTTTTAAGATATGACTGCATAAATTGTAGATTCTAACATATTATATTACAACAGTAAAATTACATATGCCTGTCGTTATTTAACATATACGTCCTTTTGTTGTGAGAAATCTTTATGATTATTTTGTTCTCTTAAACAATTAATATTCCTGTCTGACTGGTCACCAGTTACCAGTCACTTTAATGCTCTGTCATCCATCATCATTCGCCTCTGACAGCTGTCCACAAGCTATCAGAGCTGCCATCAGTTTGCAGCTCACTCAGTCATATCCTCCGCTGGCCAGACAAGCTTGCTGACTTGCATATTGCAAAATCTAACCAGATGCATTCTTTTTTTAAAAGTGGAAGTGAAAGCATGTCCCTGATTCATTCTTGTTTGTTGTATCTGCCTTTTTCCGGCACTGTGTCGGCAATTTTCGTTGCTTCCTCTTGGATGCATGCTGCTTACAGTCTAGTGCCTGGTTTCTACCTTTTTATAAAGTCCTGACTTCCAGTGTACACTGAATTTTACTTCCTGCATTTATTAAATGTATACTATACAGTTGGGTACAAAAAACAAAAAACAAAGCCAGTACATTCTCATATTGTACTTACTACAAATAAATATATTGAATAACCTTTATTCTGGACTCTCTTACCTTGAGCACATCTGGAGCGTTTCACGTCACTTCATGGACAGAAGTGATGGTTTAAGCCAGTAGAAGGTGCAAATGACAGAGTGTGGAATGGACCATGAATGGGAAGCATGATTTGAAATGATGAGTGTAATTAAGTGCGAGAATGTGTTTTCCATCCAACTGGACCCGTGAGATATACATTTCCACATTTTACAAATTGTGATGATTTTCTGGCTCACAAGGACCCTGGCAGTGACATTTTCTGCATGGCTGTGTGTATTACTTTGTGCACTGTTGTGTGTTTATGTGGCAGTAGACACATTTGTTTGACGATTTGATATGACATAAGATCACCCCAGGAGTTAGATTGCATCACCTTTGAATTGCACATCGTGTGGATATTTATAACTGTTGGAGGGATGTCGCCCACTGTGAATGGGAAACAATGACTAAAAGATTTAGTCATGGAGCGTACATTTGTCACAACACCTCTTTCAGGACCAGATGATTGGAAGTCATCCACAGTGAGAAATATAGTAGGAAAGACCTAGGAAAAGATTTTTATATGTCTCAGGAATGGGAATTAAAGGGACATTATGCATCCAAACTGAATTTTAATGGTGCTTTCCAGTATTTAGAGCAGCAACACTAATTCAGCCATTTTGGGAAATGACTCAATCAAAAATGTAAATAATGCTGCGTGAGGCTGCAGGGGTTGTGCAACAGCTTTATTGTATGATGAGAGAGGTTGTGCAATATGTTGCTGGCTCATATCACTGGTTGTGCAATATGTGAAATTTGTGTTTATGATGAGCTTCAGTACATCCTGCCTTGTTTATTTGTTGTTTGTTTTATAGAATTCGAATTTTACCATAAAGGTAGCTATATGATACATTTACCTAAGGGGACAATGATTTATATTGTACTGTATTGTGTATTGTAGGTTAACATAGCATATTGTATTGTAGCATAGCATAGCATAGCGTAGTGAATGGTATCACATGGTATCATATTGTACTGTATTGTATTTTATATCATATCGTATCGTAGCATAGTGTAGTATCTTTTCCAGATCTGCAAGACTTCCTACCGTGAAGCAAAAAAAACCTGCCATAATGGCTTTATGTCTGGTTCCAGCATCTGTCTTTCAGTGATATCATCATTACAGTCTCCTGTTCAGCTTCAGGAGAAAGTTATTTACGGGATGATACTGGTGGTGCTCCATGTATTAAACAATTACATACATAGCCAACCTCTTGCTTATTGCAGCTGCAGCTAATGCCTGCCTCTGTGGTTTATTTGCCATCATGTTTAAATGAAAAAGAATAGAGGCCACACCGGCATCCACTCACTTATGGTATAGTTTTGGTTGATGAGGTGGGTGTACCACCATGCTGATGGGTGGGTACCAAGGAGGACGTGGGTTTAGGCTACTCTTCCATATATTCCAATGGCTTTTTGGCTGCTAAGTGGGTATACTGTAAGCATCCAGAAAAAGCAGTGAGTATACCGTGTATTACTGCATGTACTTTCCATTACACCACTGCACTCACTGTCTATAGGCTCATTCTTTTTCAGATAGATAAAAAGTACAGTAAGTCATCTTTTAGGCTGAATGTTTTTGCTCTTAATTTTGCTCCGCAATAATGTTAATTTGATGTGGCAGTGTAGATGTTCGCAGAATGAAAACTCTCTGTGCTGCTACATTCCCAGAACTTTTTAATGCATAAAATGACCAAATTAACACATTTTCTTCACAAACAAATATTTTATCATGGTTGGTTTTCTAGGTTTGGTGTTCCAGTAATATATTAGGCATCTTTCAAAGAAATAAATACTGTCCCAAAAATCCACATCTTTGGCAAAATTCCTTTGAATGAAGGAATTCTGAAATCTATAATCTTTGTTCCCTTTTAGAAGTAAAGACATTCATTTACAGTTGAGACAAAACATGTCACCAGCAGGCATCAACATGGTCAATATATCTTAAATACACAATTCCTTCTTTAAAAAAACAAAAAACAATTAAATGTCAGAATTAATACAGATTTAATATTTAGTCGTTATTATATATGTTATGGCTGCTGAATAAATGATTAGAATTAAAAGGTAGGTTTTTCAAATATTGAAATGAAAGTGTTATATAATTATTTCTTACATCTTTATTCTGAGAACTGTGGTGTTGCCCTTTTAACTCTGTTGCTGATGCTGACAAGAGGCCAGACAAAAGCCAGCTTAAACCCTTAAATTAAAGAGTAATATTATATTAATGTTCATTGTGGCTAAAACTAGGTATTTGTTTTGTTTTGTTTTATTCCCAATGAGTAGCATTATTTTAACTGTTTTAGTTGTCCAATTTAATTATCCAATTCCACTTCCAAATGAATAGGTGTGTGTATCTGATGAATTTTAATATTTATTTATTGTAAAATAAACCACATCCATTTCAGTCTCTATCTCACAGTGTACCATTGACTGCAGAGAAAATTGTCAGTCCACGTGAAAGTCATCATGCAGTCAAGCTAAATGGAATTCTTCACAGAGGCCTCTGAGCCGTCATGATTCAAAGTCACTGCTGCAGATTGTCTTCAATAATAAAATCCAACAGCAGGGGAGCTACAGTGTATGAGAAGTGCATGACAGTCAGCAATGCTATTTGGTGATGCTGCTGCTTGGTAACAATCGTCTGTTTCGCATTATTGTTGAATAATGTTGTAGCTATTACAGAACGTTTTGTGGAATAAAAGGGAAAAAAACTTACCAGTCCTGAACAAAAATAAAACAATAATACCGCAGGCATGTCACACAAAGTGAAGCCACTGTAACGGTCTCATACATATTCATAAGGAGAGGTGTTTACAGTACTGTACATGGACAAATACTGGCACAGTAACACACCACAGCAAACCACAAGCAGAGTGGCAACATACTGTATATGATCTGGAACTTGAACATTTGTAGCCTCTGGGCACAATACAAACAGCACCACAACATCAGCACAAGTTGCATACAACCAAAATGATACAGTTATACAGATTTAAGAAGTCACAGTGGAAATAATCACAAAGGCAATGTCTGGATGCAAAATACTGTTGATATGGAGAAAGCAGCCGCACATCCCTCCTCCATCCAGCAACCAGTGCCTCTCTCTCTCTGTAAAGATCTATAGATCTGTTGATACGTTTTATGGAAATCTATCAAAGATGTCAAAGCTACCAAAAATCCACAACAGAATAAAAAGAAATACTTTAAAGCGTGTACACCCCAATTGTATTATTATTATTACGATCTTACTCCACGCTCTCTTCATACACAGGGTAGAGGATGGACAGCGGCGCAGTCCCACAGTCTGTCAATCAGTCCTACAGCGCATCTGATTGGATGGTGTGCCAGCGAGCCGTCTCTATTTGCCCACGACTGCACATTTCCTTCCAGTGTCCCTGTCCCGCCTCTGATGCGTCGCTGCCAATCAACACACGACCTAGAATACTACTCTTAGTGTAGAGACGGCCCTGTAGGTACACAGAGATCACTGCATTAAAAATTTTAAAGATATATGTATAGTAACTAATACTTCAGCATATTAACAGAAAACTAAATTTTACTGTTAATATAAAATGTACATACAGAATTCAAATAACTTCCTACCTGCATGACAATAAACTCGAGGACCAATGGTAGCTCAGTGATGTCACCAGAGGGCAGGTCAAACAAGAAGGGAGCGTTCCAGACAGGATTTGGACCGCTTGCCCCTTTGGTTTCCTTGGTACCTATTACTTTCCCATCCTGACGTAAGTTGATGACAACATAATGGTCTGTGGGAAAAAATTACATCCAGTGAGGATTTATCTTGCTGCTGTTTATGTTTAGATTTTCTTACTGTATTTAGTTGAAATGGTTCCTTTCTGCAAGGGTGTCAGCATTGTGTACTGCAATCTTGTCTGTTGTGTTGTTTTAACTCTACATGAAGCTGTCTGCACATGCTGATCTACATCCTCAAAACCCTCTCTGAAGCTTTCTCCACTGTCACTGTTCCAAATCTGCATCATCACTTGCAAAATATAATTTCCCTTGTAAATCCATTCTAGCATGCTAATTGGATTTACTAAAATTAAAAGGCAATGCGTCATTTTCAGACAAGAGTTGTGCATCTGCAGAGAGCATGCATTCAGACAGATTTCGAGAGCACTTTGATCATGAGACTCACAAAGAACATGTAACTGACCACGCAGCCTAGAACTGTCACCTTAAGTGTGAGACACCAAAACATAAAAGTTGTTTTCCTCTTACAGAATTGCCTGCTCCCTCATCTCCTTGCCAGCATCATCAAAGCAGAGCTTTAAATCAGATGCAGTGAGATATGATGCAGACAGGACAGGAAATGACAGTGGGCTGATCAGTTCCTAATCTGATTACACTACAAGCCAATCAGGGATCCAGTCTGTCTGCCTGTGGCTTAGACAATAGAGAAGAATACAGACAGAGGCTATAAACCTCAGGAGCAGTTTACATGTCGGCTTATGAGCTCATGTACATTGCAGCTTACAGTATCAGTATGGTAACAATACTTGTTACTAAAAGTGCAGGCACAAACTTGGTGGTTTAAAGGTGTATGCAAATGTGCGAAAAGTCAGTAGAAAAACAGTTAAAATAAATTAAAAAAGAAATCATACATTTTAAATCTCAGAAATGGAAGTCTTTTACCATACAATATGACAGTCAGTTCTTAAAGTTCCCACTATTTCTATATTGTCAGTGGTTCACATGACTATTTGTATGTGAGAATTGTTGCTTGTTTGAGGAACCCACAAAAAGGTTATAACTTGACTCTGCAATTCCCCTCAACTCCACAACATTTTAGCCTCTTTCAGCTCTCTGTTTTTTCTGATTGCAGCATTATTGTTTGGGTTTACAGCTTTCCTGTTTACAGCAATAAAATTCAACTCACATAAACTGACTGCATGCTGCTAAGCATCAGTCACCTGACAGGCAAAGATAGCGGCAAGGCCAGTAAACAAAGTGGAGCATTTAGCATCTAAAGCACCAGATACAGTATTTCTCTTTGCAGTTGGCGGGGCGCAAAACAGAGTTAAAATAGTGAATATTGGACTTACATTCATCAAGTGTCAAGAATTGCCCAATGTTGCTCTGTAACTGCTCGATGTGTGAATAGGCAGCTGTTTGCTTACAAGTTTGTAATATCAACTTAAAGGTGATGATATGTCAGTATGGCTGCTTGTTATTTTGCAATCATGAGCCAAAAATAAGTTATTGCAAGTTCTAGAAAGAAAAATTAAACACAGGGGGCTGGCAGTTGGGTTTAGGCAACAGAACTAGTTGGTTAGGGTTAGGAGAAGATCAACATTAGTCACGTCACTTCACTCATTAAACTAATGACTCAACACCGACTTACTTTCACATGCACACGAACATCGTCTCCCTGATCAAAGTCCTGTGCTTGTTGGACCCATCCACTTCCATTTCCACCTGCCCTGAGTGGACTTTATCTCTCATTATACTATGTCAGTTCGTCTGAACAGGTAAACATTGGAGTTGGTTGAAAGGCCAATGCGTCTGATACAGACCCCAAAGGGGGGCATTGTCTGTCTGTATCTGACACCGAGGGCCACTGTGCAAGCAGCATTCTTTATGCGCTGAGAGTTAGACCAGGCTAAATCACTACAATAATAACAATAGTAATATAGTTTTACTGAACATCTGCAACTAAAGTCTGAAACTAGAGTAAACAGATCCCAAACCAGTTGTTAATGTGTCTCTAACAAAGTCAACTTATCAAGAACAGCCTCTGTCATTTGTAATTCTAACCTGACCTCTTGTAAAGCAAATACAGACTGACACTGTCATCCTTACCTAACCTTATCCAAGTAGCTGAAGTTGCCAAAAACTTAAAAGATGTGGCACAGGATCAAAAAACACTCTTGTAGGGAATTATGTAAGGCAATGACAAACAATCCATTTTATTGTTTAGGTAGATGGATAAGATCTTTACCTGGAGCTCCTGGGATGCGTGTGAGCTTGGCCAGATTCTCAGCCTTTCGGACCATCACCTTGATGCGCTGGGCCAGCGCCTGGTACTGCAGCAGGATGAAAAGCTGGCCCAAGGCCCGCGGCACACACACCGAGCTCTTCCTGTGACCCAACGTTTCCTGAGAACTCACGCTCTGAAAAAGAGAAAGAAAAAGAAGTGAGAGACTTAGTAGTGGAGAGAGGGAAAAACGTCTTCTTTCACTCAGCAGATGTTCCCTTCATCATTTGGGAGGCCGGGAATGAAACCAAAGAGAGACACCAAGAGATTGGAGCAGATTCAAGCTGCAAAGCACTTAAAACCCATGATCATGAACATTTTTCTGTAATTCTGTCAGTGAATGAGTCAACCAAGGCTCCAATACTGTCAGAATCAATGTTTCAGCTCCCCTTCATAGGGATTGGCTGTGAATCACTGCCTGTCAAAGTAATGGAACAGGTCATGAGTTTTCATTTGAGTCAGTTGTTCTTCATCAGAGGAATAAATCTAAAATATAATCACTTTTATTCATGAGGCATCTTGAATTGACCTGCCTGAGGAGCTCAGCTCAGCTCAATCTGTATCACAGATTCAGTCACTTAAAACTAATATGTGGTTATATGTAGCTGTCAGGGTTACGCATTTTCTTGCCAATTATTTGGTCTAAAATAATAAAGACACTCTGGGTAAAAGTAACAGCTATGTGTAAGTATGATGGTAATTTCCATCTGATTTCATGCCAGATCTCATTAGCTTGCATTGTTTGGGTGCAGTGAGTCACCGTCTGCTGTCAGCTGGCTGAGTGTTAGCCCGCCAGCAACTTTCGGCGGCCGGGTAGCAGAGTGTGAAGGCGATTTCATCCAACAAGTGAGTTTCGGTTCACTGCCTCTGTCTGTCACTAGCACTTTGCCTCAGAGGCTGTCACTCACACATACACTGCCTTTTACATAGAGGGAGTGGCATAATTCTGCAAACACATTGCCAGACAAACCTTAAAGCAATAGCAGGAATTGTTCAACTTTTCATCAAACTTTATAGCTGATAACAATCACTTTATAAGATGTTTAGAAGCAGTTCCCAGAATTTGGTAATACCAGAATTGTGACACAACACAACTCAGAATAAAATCTGACTCCAAGTATTTTTTTTTTCACATCCTACCTTCTTTATAGTATTGACTATTAAAGGTACAGTGTATAAGATTTAGATGAATTAAGTGGTATCTGTGAAGATTGCCATTCGCCATAATTCCTCATAATTTCCCTCAGTGTTCTATGTTAAGGAGGTTTTTACCAGAAGCCAAATTACCTGCAGAGGTCTCCATTTTTCCAGAATGAATGGACCTGGTGATTCAAACCAGTAAAAACACTGAATAAAGCAGTTTAACATTACATTCTCTGACACTGTTTGGCTTGCCAGAGACTTCCACATGCCCAGTCTGCTAATGTATGCTCAACTTTTTTCTCTGATAACTTAAGATCCAAACATTTGGGAGATTTTAAGCGCAAGACGATTTATTTGCAGAGATCTGTTAATGGCCCAGGTGTTTCAAACCAGTAAAAACAATGAATAAAGCAGATTCATGTAAAAAAAAATAATAAATATTTATCTATTTATGCGATGCTGCTCGGTACTCGTCATTGTGATGGGCTGCTAACGTTTTTTGTTTGATGGTGATCTCCATTAAAGAGGACTTGCTCTCCATGTAGCTACAAACAACAAATTTTAAGGTAAAGAAAACACAGGCATTCCCATTTTCAGGTGATTATCTGCTAAAGAAAATGTATTTTATACCATTTCTTGCAATATATTCCCCCTAACTCTACACACTGGACCTCTGACAAAAACTCTGTGAGCTACAAGGAATTTTGATTTGATTCATAAATCATGAATTACAACTCCACCATTGTCCTCCCGTGAAAACCACGTTGCAGTTTTAGAATGCAATTTCTGCTCCTTGTGATGCGAAACAATTGCCAGCATGTTACTTATCAAACTCCAACTCAGCAGCATTGTGTTACTTTTTTTTCACCCTGCCAGTCCAATACAGTTGCATTCCAAATGTTATTCTTATCCATGACTGACAACAAGCTGAGATTAGTGGCCATTTGCAGAGAGTAATGTATGACTATGAAAAAAAATATAGATCGTGCCATGCCCAGAAAACTATGAATTTCATGCTGAATATCCTGATATTTAATATCAGCACTGTCGTCAGACTGCTTTTGTGCTGAAATGCATAATCCTTAAACTGCTGCCACGTCATGCTCCCTATTCTAAGGCAGTGCCATAACAAGCAATGTAATGCAGATGAATAATTATCAATACTCAAACCTGGTTCCATTACATTGATTACAAAACCTGGTGTTTTTACTATAAATCCTGGAAGTGCCTACACTAATAGATGGAGTCACTGCTGCACAGCCTCCGTACACACACCCACTCTTTAAAACGATGCTGCTCTTTCATAGCAACCTCCCACTCCACATCCACACAGTCACAGACACTCACACCCGGCAGCTGCTGTCATTATGAAAGAGGAAGGTAATTTTGGGGACAGAGGTAAGATCACCTGACTCTGATGTTCACATAAATGTAAAATGGAAGAACTGTGGTGGCCTCTGGCATAAGGAGTAACTGACTGAGTAATGTCTACTAAAACAACAGGACCCCCTCCCTTCAAAAGCCAGTTATTAATGCCCTCTGGCAGGGTTTCTACAGAGCCGCAGAGGGCATGACGTGGGCGCGCTGCCAATTTTCTGCACTCTCCTTGTTTGCTCTGCAGTCGCTAACAACAATATCACCATGACTAACAACAGTGGAAAACTGGCTAATGGGCAAGCTGATTAGAAGTTACATTCCTTAATGGATAAAACGTGATATGTGCTATATATATGTCTGCGTGCGCAACTTTGCTATCCATTAAATCAACTGAAAATGCAGACATTGCTAAAAAGAAAGAAATTGCGCAGTGCGTATGCTAAGATCAGAGAGAGCAATGCATTAAGTCAGTGCCCACGTACACACAGACACACACTAAAACCAAAATCCACCCTCATTTAATCTGGACATCACGACATAACACACATCACCATGTCTTTGATCATTATGTTCTAGTCCATTTTGTCACTGTTTGCGTGAGACTAAAGTTGCCATGCTGTCTACGGTCTGTGCAAAATCTTGACTGGATCTGACAGGACCAAAAAGGACGTGAGAAAAAGCCTTATTACATAACATACAGCTGCAACTTTAGCCAGCCAATCAAATTAGCCTACTGACTTGAAAGTCACATCATGTTAGAGGTTGCTTCTTTTCATTTAAAGCAACCATGTGAAACTGATTATTCACTTTTTTGCTGAGATTAGATCTGAAGATCGATACTACTCTCACTAGTCCATGCATTATGAAGCTGTAGCCACCAGCCAGCTAGCTCTGCTTAGCTTAGCATAAAGACAGTAAAGTTGCGCTATGTAACCCCCGTGAAACAACAAATTGTCATTTTAACACTTAGTTTTTTGTACACAGATGAAACCAATAAGATATAAAGTGCTTTCGGTGAGCTTCAGAGGTGCTTGTAGGTGGACTTTGTTACCTGTGGACAGTGCCAGACTGGCAGTTTCCTTCTGTTTCTGGTCTTGTGCTAAGCTGATTGCAGTAGCTTCATATTTACCATACTGATGTGAGAGTGGTATTGATATTCACATCTTACTCTCGGCAAGAGGACGGATTAATGTATTTCCCAAAATGTTAAAACTTTTCTTTTAAAGAGTGTTTTGACCAGAGAGAGCTGGTTATTGATTTTTCAATTTCCTAAGCTAGCCAGAGACCATATTTTTTCCTCCTTTCCAGCAGGTGCACTGATCGAACTGGTCCAGCGCAGTGCATTCTGGTAGTTGTAGGTTTTCTATCTGACACAAGCAAAAGCTGTAACCTTTTTCTCTGCTTTCTCTGTTTATTTCTCTTGCATAGACAGCCTAGTTTTATGAGAAGTACATCTTTCTAGTTGTCAAACACTTCAACTAATTGTAATGCTAAAGCTAGTGCATTAATGCTACAATCACTACCTTTTTCAGCTTGATTTTAGTTGGACTGAGCTGCCTGGTGTAGGTGGTGGTAGTGTCAGGCTCCCAATCCATGTGCTCACAGGGCATCTCCACAACGCCCAGCGCAGCCTCTCTCAGGCCTGAGAAGTCCCTGCTGTAGACAGCAAGTCTCAAGGTGCAGGTGCGCAGCTCTTCCACAGAGCCCACCTGCAGCACAAAGCTCTGGTTGTGGAGGTCCGGGCTGAGGCTGCGGCGCCGAGAGGCTACTTGCTGAGGGGAGGGGCAGAGGGGAGGAAGGCTGGCCCGGACAAACACCCCGGTGCGCCTTCGACTGGCCCCTGAGAACCCAAGGATGTTGATCATCAGGGTGCCACAGGCAGAGGAGAAGAGCAAGGAGAAGTGTAACAGGGGAGGTGATTTGGACGAGATGGAGAGAGAGTTAGAGCCATACTGCGACAGATAGGACTCCCCCTGCTGGGTGGGAGCGCTGGCAGCACCAGCAGTCAGTCGACTTCTCTCGCTGTAAAGAAAACTTTCACCGCTCACAGTGCAGCGCCGACCCATTGCCCGACGGGACTTGGACACTAGGCTCAGCTTAGTGAGGGAGGGCAGAGAGGCCCTGCTATGACGTGGAGTTTTATTCTGTGGGCAGGGAACAGCTGGGGTGCTGAGGCGCCGCATTGGAAAAGAAGACCCAGGAGACTGCACCAGCTCAGCTGATCTGGTAGGGCTGTGGTCAAAGGGCAGAGCAGTGAGGTCATCCTCAGATGGAGAAGAGCTGCTTTTAGAGGAAGGGAACTCCAACACGTCTCCATCCAACTCCTCATACTGCTGCTTAACAGGCTGCGTACACGGAGACGGAGTCAATGTCACAGTCACCCTCTCAGTAGGATGAGAGGGCAAGAAAACTGCCTCCTTGTCCTCCGATGAAACACTCTTCCTTCTGCGATAGCAAAGGATGCAACCAAGAACCAGGCAGTAGCAGAACACAGCCAGGCCCACAGCCAGCAGGATCTGCAGGTGAACTAGACAGAAAACAAGGTGGTCACAGTTTTATAATATGTTCATGGGATTAATGCAGAGAATGAGAGTGAATCAAAAAGAAGAAAGCAACTGGTAAAAAAGAAATCGAGAGAAAACAGGAAAAAAATAGAGAAACTATATGAAGACATAACAGACTATGTCCCTTTAGTCTTTTGAGTGACCTGTCGGTCAAGAAAAAAAATGAAAAAGAGACTTTCAATGAAGCCAAATTCATTAGGAAAAATCTTAGGACATCTGACTCTAAACATTATCTTGTTCTGTGTGCACTCTGCGTCTTTGATGGGATTGAAGAGGAAGTGTCTCAGAGTTGTAATCATAATTGTATAAATGATTTTGTCACATTTGCTGCTTTGATCAAATGAAAGACCACACATGCAATACATTGGTTTCTGTTTCTCATGGTTATCAAATAAGCGTGTTTTTACTTCATCATTGGAGGATCTTACAGCTGCTTTGTTATTTTAACGCTTAACCAGTTTAACTATAACACCTGTCTTCCAATAAATAAAAATCAATACAAGAAGAAATAAAATTAAAGTTGACCCTAAATCCTACTACATCTTTTTGGCGTCGAAGGAGGAGTTGAGGAGTCTCGCATCCTGGGTAAAGAAGCTGCTCCATAGTCTGGCGGATCGGCAACGGATACTTCTGTATCTTTTTCCAGATGGCAGCAGGGTAAACAGCTCGATGGACAGGCCCTTAGCCAAGTACCTGCTAATGTCTGCTCACCTTTTTTTCTCTGATAACTTAAGATCCAGACATTGAGGAGGTTTAGCAGGAGACAAATTGCCCACAGAGTTCTCTTCCTCTCTGAAAGTAACTGAGCCAGTGCTTTAAACAAAATAAAGCACTGTCACATTTAAAAAAAATAAATAAATAAAATCTGCGTTTTTCCAACACTTTCGTCACAGAGGGGCCACAGACTACAATGGTAGATACAAAAAAGCCAGTGTTTGGTTTGTCCATATTGGGCTACTATAGAAATATGGCGGTGCAACATGTAGAGGACCTACTCTTTATGTAGATATTAACAGCTCATTCTGAGGTCATGAAAACACAATAATTCTATTTCAAGTGATTATCCACTAAAGAAAACATATATACTATATTCTATTCCTGCTAGTGTATCCTCCTAAATCCAACACACTGAACCTTTAAATTAACATAGATTTTTGAATAGAAAAATAAATAAAGCTCCAAGGCTTTGAACGCAATGTGTTAAAAATCATGATGACAGAGCCGCCAGTCACAAAGAATGAAGCTGTTAAAGCTGAGCCCTGATGTTCATTTAGCATCAGATAATGAGGGTGTATTGGATGACTCATGCATCACACACACTGGTGGATAGTGGGGGGAAAACAAGGCTGGGAAGCTGTGAGCTTCAGCCAGTGACCATCACAAGGTAAACAACTACCACTGTGTGTGAAAAGCTGAATGTCTTTTGTTATTATCAATAAAAGCCATCATTTATTACAAAATCACACACGAAATTGTCTTAAATATCAGAATGTATTGAGTTTAGGTGCACAACATTGCTGTCAGGAACAAATGAGTTTAACCAGGAGCTAAACATTAAAAAAAAAACTCATCTGATTATCTGTGAGTGTGTCCCATTAAGTTCCACACATAAATCCTCATCACAAGAGACTTATCAGAGACTTAAAGCACCCTGCATGTGGTGCATGCTGAAGATGTGATCACTATCAAAGCAAGTGAGTGCTACCTGTCAGTCCCTTTGAGCCCTGCCTGTGCAGGCAGCAGGCAGCTCCTCAGACAGACTCCATTAAGAGATGAAAAGTACAGAAGGGCTGGATGCAGCAGCGACGGTAGGAAATTTAAGGTGATGGGATGGCTCTAAAATATGACTCAGCCAGAGGACGTGATTTGAGACAAAATGAGACGATGGTGAGCTTTGCCAAGTCAGCATTTGTCCCTATTTTGTTGCTGTGGTGTGCATGGGCTGCTGATACACTTCCCTCCATCATGCACACATTAAAAGCAATATGCAATGACTTTGTTTTGTGGACACCAGGGAGAATAGCTGCTGCGGTGCCGTAGCTAACAGGGATCCAGATCACTTTCTGCCAATATAGTCTTTACAATAACATAGTGTCAATGCAACCACAACCATTTGGAGCTTATTCTTACCTATTTTATTTGCCTACAACCTCTTGGTCCTTATTCATACAAAGTTATCTAAAACAAACAGAATCAGGGACACCTTCCAAATTACTTGCAGCCTCCCTGCACAGTTCATGTCTCACTTCTCTAAGTGCATAAACAAACCCTTAAACTGCCCTGTCCCCTTTAACTCTCCTTAATATTTCTGTAAAGCAGAAAAAAACGGCAACATATTGATCTTTCTTAATGAAATATGTGCTACATCCTCATATTTGCTTTTCTCCCTGTCCGAAAAAAATAAACAAAGTGGCTAGAAATTACAACGAATAAGGAGATTAAAGACTAAACAAAAGCAGTAAATGTAAAAAAAAACAAAAAAAACAATTAAGGTTTCCTACCTCCCAGCGTGTACTGCGACATGTTCCCATACACTTTGTGTGTGTGTGTGTGTGTGTGTGTTGAGTCAGTGTGAGCGCTGTTTATGAGAGCGGTCCATCGCCAGTGCGCAGGGATCTGAAGCCTTCCAGCCAATGGCTTCATCGGGTGACTGAGCTTTTCTTTCTATCACTGATTGTGCGGTGGAGGCTGAGAGGGTTTACTGCCTTCTTAAAGACAGTCCAGCCTACCAACGCTGCCTGCATTTTATTACAGTAATCAGTCCTACGGGTCCTTTGCTGTATGTTTCAAGAGGGATAAATTAAAGAAGTCACTTAACAGAAAGTCAACAGTCGTCACAAGGTCAGTGTGACACAAGAAGGTCTACAAAAGAGAATAAAACTATATTTTTTCTTGTAGGACATCATACCAGCAGGCATGACAGAGACTCATAGCCAAATATTATATGTCATTGTAATCTACCTTCAACTATTTCTATTGCAAAGTTACGTGAAATATATCCAAATATATCCATTTTAGAAATATATTAAGACTGTATATAGAAGAGAGATTAGCAAATTCAGATTCCAGGGACCAGTGAGTGACCATTTCGATTTTTTTCTTTCTCAATCAATGAAATAAGCTGCATAGTTGTTGAAAGTTGATTTTCTGTCATTTCATGGATTAGTCACTTGATTGTTCAGCAATAATCATTTGAACTGGATCTAAAAGCCAAACAGTTTGGACTACACTCCTCCACAATAAACATGAAAAAGTCATTTTGTCCTGCAAGCATGCATTCCCTTAGAGTAGGGAACACATACAGATTTTTATCTACCTACACATCCACCACAAGGTCACACAAACAAAGGGGCAAATGAGTCATTCCTCATCATGTACATTGTACAAAAAACATCTTTCCTCTATACCTCCCTTACAGTTTCTTTATCAATAACAGAACGAGGAGTGTGGTTTATGGAGAACATCTCCTTGAAGCCCCAGAGCAGGGCCAGGACATGCTGACTCTGGGACCTTTGGAGAACATTGAGCTTCCCTCCTCAGCATGTTTGGGGGGAAAAAGCATCATTTGCAGGACAGGTCTCCTTAAATGTTACTGGTGTACATGCAGATTTCAGTGAAAAAAAAAGTCTATTCAGGTCTCTGATACAGAAAGATTGGCTGGATAATAGCCATATTTAAGTTTTAGTTTTAGATGGCATCTAGACTATAAGATGTTTTGTATTTAGGTTTATAAGATCATTCTATACAGTGCCATAGGTATAAATTTCAGGTGAGGCATGCATTTGGTCTATTAGGTCTCTCTAACACTTAAGCCTGATGGATTTGTGACACTGTTTAAAGTATTCAGAGGAATTTCACATTTTTATTTTTTCTTTGCAAGTATGTTTGTATCAGACTGACACTGAGCTTTATGGCAGCCAGGCTTTTCATATTTGCAGGTTAGTTGAGATGTAGGCTACACTTGAGACTTCAGCCAAGCCAAGACGATGTCAAGGTGCACCACTTCGCCTTAATTATATTTTTATTTTACTGTATACCACGGTATTAACTAAAGACTGTATTTAGTTCAACTGTGACAAGTAACTTCCAACCAGTCAAAAACAAGTAACAACAGTGACCATCATGAAATGTATCGTGTGTACAAAACGAAAAGATTTTCATATAAGAAGGAAATATCGAAGTTCAAAAACGCCTGGAAAAACTCTTTGTTTCCATTTCTATCTCTGATTTTTAATTTTTCTGTCTGCATATGTTCATGTCTGAACATTTCCTCTTTTGTTTTCCAATCTTTTGCTCTGAGCTTTTGCAGCTCAATGATTTTCTCAAGGAAAGATATCATGAATCCCCTTACCCTTTTACCTTTGGAAAATATCACATACAAGGATCTTCTTCTATCAGCTGAACCTGCAGCAAGAAAAGTCCTTCACATGAGCATTTCCTTCATCAGCTTCACTTCTCTCTACAGCTTTGTTACTCACTGGCAGGGAGTAAGACGGTCCCTGGGCTGATTCTGTTATGGAGGTGTTGAGTGGAGTGTGATATTTTAAATTTGATTTTTTTGCTGAAATCATTTCATTTCATTCACCACCTCCTCCATTCAGCCCTAAAAGTTTCTCTACAAATGGATGGGGAATATACACTTAAAGCTGCACCAATCCGATATTTTACAAGAACAACTCATGTGTGAAAAGGGTCACTCCTAGTGAAGAACCTACTGAGATTTGCTACCCAGCTATTGTACCTTTGAGTCTATTTTGGATCATTGTTTTGGTTTCCTGGTTTATACACCATGACCAGAGTGACTTTGAGAGTATATATTTTTTATGAATAAAAGCCAGTATCTTTGCTTGTTTTTTTTTCTCTAAACTTGTACTTTTAACAAGTCAGATGATATTGCTCACCATCATCCACTCAAACTGACAAAACTTTAAAATTCATAGTGTCTCAAGTGTATGTGTGGGTGCGCGCACAGCTCTGCACAGCCCGCCTGTCTCTGTCTATTGGGTATTTATCGGATGTGTGCTTACTTGTGAAAATAATAAATATAATGTTGATTTAGACTTGTGGCAGAATTGTTTTTGGTTATGTACTGGATTTTTTGATTCTTGATTGTTTCATCCATTGTTTATTTTAGAGTTGAAATAGAGGGGTTAATCTGAACATGCGTTTTTTTAAGTGTTCCGTTGTCCATATTCTAGCCTACAACTCTGTACGCACCGGACCACAGACAGACAAAGCCTGCAGCTGGTGAACATTGAATAGCCAGATATTTGTCTCATGTATTGGTGAAGACCAAACAAGGAGCTAAAATTAGATTTAATATTAGACTTACATTTATCAGGTGACTCATGAACGATAATGTTGCTCTGTGTCTGCGAGAAACTGTTTGCTAACATGTTCTCAATGTCATTGTGTTTTCATCTTGTTACACCAATCCACATGGGTTAACTAATGAAGCTTTAAATAAGAAGATAGATGTTTATTCAAGAGGAATGACTCAGTCGCCCATCTCAACACCCTGTCATGGTTTTTAACCTTCAACAAAGCAAAAGTACAGCATGGCCCTTAGAAATTACATGACCACTGGCAATCAGAGTGGCTGACCATGAACATGGGCTTTGCTATACTATAAATATGGCTGCCCTCAGGCCAAAGGGGATCTCAACGGAAGCTTTATGTCGCTCCAGATTAAAGCATTATAACACCCAGGGTCACTTTTATTTTGCTATTGTGTGGGTGGGCCAAGTATGTGAATACAGATGAATGAGTTATCAGTTAAATGTACACAGCTTAGCATTATCCATAACTAACAAGGGAACATTGTTCAAGATGCATTTTACACTAGGATACTCCTGGAGGTTAATACAAGATTTCTCTCTGAAATCACAGTCAAACAGTAAATTTTGCACTGGTTGGTCACATAAAAAAAAAAGTTATTTCTTAGAATAACTATAATATAGACACACTCACAGGCCACACATGGTCATAATAGATGTGGGCTAGGGGATGATTATGACAGTATTGGTGGTTCCCCATAAAATTTCTTTTTTATTTATTTATTTATTGCATTTGTTTACTATACATTACCTAAATACCTTATGTTATTAACAGGAAAAAAATCTTTTTTTTTTCTTTAAATTACTTGGCTAGTTTGAACAGTATAAAAAGTAACACTAGTAATAGTATTGAATTATACTATATTGCACCTGACTGCAGGGAGCTCCAAATAACTATTTGATCATTTAATTTAAGTTTCAATTTAAGATTCAAATTAAAGTATTTTTACAAATACATATTAACACGAATCAAACATATTGATTGCAAAAATAAATTGGCCTATTACTAACAAATAAAAAACAAACATATAATTTGCATAACACAACATGAGGCTAACTGAGGCTAACACATGATTCCTTGTGCAATCATGTGAGCTAGCTATTGTTAAACCACTGTGCCAAACCTATCCACAATGCAGAGGTGAACCAAATAGAAAACATTAATGCACCATTGAAACATACTGTCCAATTAGCTGTATAATTATTTATTGTTATGGACTTTAATCTCACGTGCATCTCAGTTTTGTAGGTTGCTGCTCTATCTCCTTGGCCTGAAAAACATGGAAGAACCCCAGGATAAAGACATTTACAGCAGCTGAATATATTTATAATAGCATAATCTTCCTCTTGGAGTATTTTACAGTCACACACCCATACATAAATTGATTCAAATTGCAGTACCTTCCAAATTTTTAACAAAGAGAACTTGAATGAGGAGCCAGAGGAGGAGCAGCAGTATGACGCCTTCGATCATTCCCTTACAAAAGAAAGAGACGACAAGCTGCCACGCGGGCTGGTCGGGGTCGTCCTCTTCAGCTGGACGAGGCATCATCCGTTGTGGGTAAATATCTGTGGGAAGTTGGTGGTTAAATGTGATTTTCCCAAACACGTGTTTACAAGAATCTTGTGGAACTTAGAGCTTGTTTGTGATGCTATGAACTCTGAATTTAAGCTTGTTCCGCTGCTGGCCCCTTGGTTATTATCAGCTCAAAGCTTAAAATGTAAAATGAACATGGGGGACCAAGGGTCAAAGATAAAAAGAGAATTGAGACACGGACATTGTTTATTAGAAAACTCATCACTCTCTGGGTCCCCTAGCAAAGTTTTATTATTGGATGGTGTTTAAAATGTTGTCTTGAGGCTCACATTTAGAGGGCTGGACTTTAAAGAGATGTCACAAGCACCTTCTGCTGACCTTTTTATTTCCACATTCTTCCTCACAATCCAAAATATTTAGTTTCAGTATGAAAAAATCTTGAGTGATAGTCCCTCGAATATTGCATGCTAAAGAACCAGATATATAATAAAATAAAAAAGACTGTTTCCAGCTAGTAGCCAATCTGCATGAATACAGTCAGAGGAAAAATTTACATTGGCTGATAAAAGATTTGACTCACATGTGTTGCGCATCTTCAGCAGAGGCAGCATCCCTTGGCTTTTGGTCTGTTGGCAAATGAAATCCTTACAGCATTAGTAACACTAATTACCAATACAACACAGTCCTTCTGTTCTTTTCCCTGGTGGCATCCTCCATTGTTTGTCGTGAGTCTGAATTGACTTAGCTCAGCCACCTGCTCTGATCAGCTGCAGTCAGCGTCCAGCACGTGTGCTGCAGCAGCATTTACAGTATAGCTGGCCGACCTCCAGTCATAACTGCAGTCCGCTTCCAGCTGTTGGCCAAAGATGCAACTGCAAACTCTCTGCTGTCCATGATCAGTGGGAATCTTGGGAAAATACAGTGAATGTTTTGTATTAAATAAAAATAAAGCATGCAATGTCTTGATTACGGAGAAGTAAAGATAACAGAATCTCAGTTTACAAGGCTATCCTTATGAAGAGTTTTACCATATTTTGCTGCCTGAATGTATGATTGATTTAGTGATCTGTCTTTGCTTGTTCTCTGTGAGAAAAACAAAGTAACGATTGCTGGGTAACCAAATAACCAATGAGCAATACAAATATTTTTTGCCTGCCTTTCTGTTTGACACATAACCAGGAACACATGCATGCAGATAATCTTACATTAAGACAGACTTCGTTCCAACCCTTAAATATACTTCTTCTTCATTTAAAATAAACATTCTTTTATAAAAATAGACCAAAAGCGAGTGTAACAATGACACTGTTACGTTAAAAGGAGAGGAGAGCATGATGTTGTGAGTCCAAAATGTACCTTACTGTGTGCCGTTATACCGGTGCAGATTAGACTGGATTAGATTGGCCTTTATTGTCTCCCTTAGAAGAAACTTGTGGACATTTGAGAGAACACAAGTGACAAGGCCACACGTATATACATTTAAAGCACAATTATCCTTCAGTATCACCCCAAGATCCACAAGCCCCAAGAGTATTGCATGATGCCTTACATCCAAGTGTTGCACAGATGCCTTACCTAAAGTAATTGCAAGAAAATCCTACACAAGAGTCCAACCAAATTGCATAGATGCCCTTCATGAGATTGACATGGTCAAAGCTAAAGCGGCTTCTTACATGCTTTAAGGGTACAAAAACTCCTTCAGCCATTTATTAAAGTTAAAATATTCGGCCCTCCTTACTTTCCATTTCATAATAATTATGTGTTTTTTGGCACCCAGTAACTCACCTGGTAGAGGAGGTGCACCATCAACAAAGGTCCTTTCCACAGTAGCTGCAGGTTCATTTCCAGTCTTAGCAAACTGCTGCATGTCATCCCATCTTTCTCGCATTTTTACTCTAAAACCTAAAACCCAACCCAAAACAACAACAACAAAAAAAACAATTTGTTGCAAGGCATGCTAATGCTACAAACTTTCAGATACAATTTATGCCACTGATGCCCAGCAAGTTTGCAAGTAAAGCCACATTAACGTTAAAGATCTTTGAAAGTATTTATCAGACTACATCCCAGAGGGCCCCAACAGCTGGACAGAACGATAGACAGAGAACAGGGGTACCCGGGCCCCCCACCACCATGCCAACATTAGCTTAAGAGGGTTTGATCCATCCATCCTGGAGGAGGTGATGCATGCTCTGTGCAGTGTTTTTAATTGAACTACTTCTAAATCTTTCACATATAGACGGATTCTAAGTTCCTCCCAATTCTGTCTGACTGAAAAAACAAAATATAAGTTTGCTATCTTAATAAAAAAAATAATACTAGTCTTCAGGGTTCAATAAAGACCAGTGATAATGTAATGTAGATTTGTACAATTCTTTATCCTATGTGTTAAAATGCCATTCTAAATTGTTAAAGTGGTTTTGTTGATTGGTTGGTTAAATGTTGTGAATATTTTTATGTGTATTTATGTGAAGCAGTTGACGTCTAGAAATAGAGGACAAATTTCAGAATTTTTAGCCATAAAGTGAAGTCATTTGGTCATATCATTTGGTTGTAGGGAAGTCACAGTCAAACATAGCCAATGGTTCGAGTGAGGTCAAATTCTTATTTAGGTTGATGGTGCCAGTCAACAATGAACTTACACTGCCCTCTACTGGAGCTTTAGGTATACTACAGCTGATTCATTGATCGAAATTTTAGTTCAGGCAATAAGCCAAAGGTGATAGGCCCTTTGTTGTCCATGATGATGGACTTCATAAAGGTCTGCATAAAGAGCAGAGGCTAGAAAAGTCACATTTGTGCTGTTGATCATATCAGAAATCGGTAAAAACGAACTAACCAGAGAGCATCATCAGTTGTCACTGCAGCTTAATAATGGTGTTCATTTAATATTATATTATTTAAGTAATAAATATTCATTTAATTGCTTATTTCTTTTTTTTTTTAACTTCTTTTTGTATTGTTTCACCTGTATCAGAAATGTAATAAAAATATCTACTTGCTGGAATAAATAATCAACATGACACACCACCTAACTTCATAATTTCAGCATATTATTTCCATGCCTTAAGAGAGTTCAGTCAATATTTGTGAACATGAGCTCCTGTCTCTCAATGCCAGAAACCAATACCCAAATGAGCTTTATTCTACTGTAGTGTTCTCAATACAGAAAGACAAAATGTCCATGTGTATTCTTATCATTCCCCTGCCCTGACTGCTCTCTGTTTCACCGAAAACATCTTTAATTCAAATTTTAAATTCAAATGACTTTATTTGCATGACATTACACTGTACAGAGCACCTTTACATGTAGAAAAGTTAACATTAGCATCTTTTACTATTCATTGTGTAGGAGCAGCTCTGGACTTAATACTCTATGACATCACACATTTGAGTTTTAGCACTGTAGTTTTGCGGAGAGAGTTGTTCATGTTTAGTAATATTTTTGGACCACAGGATGATATGTATGAATTTAAATTCCCAGCCTCTCTCGCTGCCATTTTCCATGCATCCACCGGTGTCCTTTCTATCACCTGACTGCTCCACCAATCAACACACCTGCTCACCCCCTGGCTGTCCCAATCCCACTCCCGTTTCTCGCGTGGGTTTGTGCACGAGCCCACCTACTGTTTTCCTGTGTTACTTCAAAATGTGGCACGGGATCGTTTTAAAGCCACCAGAACCTAAACCTGCGCCTGCCTGGACTTCTCTCTGCTCCTTTTCAGCGACTCTGTGGATTTATTTTAACGTCTGTTTGGACTTCTTGGACTTGTTACTCTTCACTGTGAGTTTCTCTTGAAATGCCGTTGCATACATAACTAAATAATTACAACACATACATACATACATATATATGTATGTATGTATGTATGTATGTGTTGTAATTATTTAGTTATGTATGCAACGGCATTTCAAGAGAATATAATATATTTCCTTGTTTTTTTAAAATTATTTTTTAAGAAGTAGAAGATGAAAACCTTTCTGCAATTATGTTACTTAGCCTGCGCGATGCCTATAAGATGACTCTTCATGGTATTACAGAGAGTTTAGAGGCAGGGCTTTTTAACGCCGACTCGACACCAGTAAATAGACGCGCCCCCAGCTGAAGTTTACAGTTAGGCAGCGTCGCAATTTGATACCGTGGAAGAAGAATGTTACTCTCATTTTCAACATTATTTTTCTTATTCTCATGCCTCTGTAGTTTGACAGAGGCAGACAGAGACTTATCGCATTTACCGAGGATGACATTCGGGGAGAAAGGTATGAACAATATCGCATTTCTCTTCAACGCTGAGACATGAAATAGTTTTGAAATTTAGATGATGCAGCAACTCGTCGTGGAAGACTACTAAGAAGAAAAAAAAAACCCCAAAATATTTTAAAATATTTTGAGGAATGTAATTTATGTTGGCAGACAGCAGGTCTGCTGCATTGCCTCAGTTTAATTTCTGAAGTGTTCCTCTGGCACAGTATGAGGTTTCTAGAAGCTCCAGGCATCAGAGTACTGAAAATTCTTCTGTAGGAATTAAATCATGATAGAAAACTGAAGGACAATGATACGAGTGATTGACTACATAGACACAAACACTCTAAAATCATTAATTTTATTAGTTTAATTTCCCTTTTTGCACATATATGTGAATAGAAAGAAAAAAAAATAATGGTAAGAATTTAAAGAGTTTGAGCATTGTGCAGGAGAGGTTAGAAGCCAAAAGAGCTCATGGAAATACTCTTTGGTGTAGTATAGTAGACGAGGTGGATGTACTACTAGGTAGCTGGGTAGGTTACTGAGGAAGGAAGTGAATACTCTTATATATTCCTGTGGCTTTTTGGCTGAAAGGTATATATACTGTAAAAAAAAAAAAAAAAAAACTCTGAAAAAGAAGTGGGTATACTCTGTATACCTGAGTATACCCCCCCTACACTCAAGATACTCAAAAATCATACATTAAAAAGTAAAATATCAAAACAATTTATCAAAGTTTCTGGACTAGGCAGTGATGCAAAATTGATAGAAGTGTACAAATTACAAAAGTTTATAATCACAAGTGAAGATACATAAAATAATAATCAAGTAAAGTGTTTGTAAATTTAAAGGGAGTCCAACAATATGGAAAATAAAACTCATTATGTGGAACATTAGTGAATATCTAAGGAAGATTTTGGTGAAGTTGTGAAAAAAACAGACAAGTAAGATGCACATGTTTATGCACAAGTCTGGTATCTGTCACATTAAAAATAGATAGAAATTAATGTTTTCTGAAGAGTACATCAGTGGCATCTTTTAGCAGGCTAATCATTCTCAAAAATGACTTTTGAATTAAAAAATATCTTATTGAGATAACTGGGACATATAGTGGCAAAAGTAGTTTTACAATACCTAATATGAAGATTAAAAAAAAAGAAAGTTAAAATACATGAATTATTAACTGTACTTATTTTACTAAAGATACCAATTGACTTCAGTCTCTTTACAGACAACTTCAATATGGTATTTTCATGTTTGTTTTTTTGTCTGCTTGACTCCAAGGAGTTATTTCGATGAGTATTTGGGTGTTTTATTTTTTTTTAATTTTTTGTTACAAAAGATCATAAAAGCAGATTTTTTTTATTGAGAGTTTTATCATCTGAAACCATATGGAAATAGATGAAAGATGTTCATTTGTCTAACATATAAAAACTTTCATATGAAGATGTGTCATCAGCAAATACATGAGGCAGTACATTTTAGCCAACCCTAAGTAGGACATTCATGTCAACTGAAAACAGGAGGTCCACTCTAAGAAGTTATCATAGATGAATTAGTTATTTTGTCATTGGGATATAATCAAAATGTACTATCACAGCCACCATGGATATTATAGTAACATTAAAACTAAAGAATTAAAAAAAGTATATTTACTGAACAATAACAGTATAAACTGAGCTTGTCAAGTTATTGCACCAATTAGGGAACTTTCTCACTTCATGAACAACAGGTCTTTTTAACAGATGACATATGATGACACATGAGGAAACATGCAGATATAAACAAAAAAAAAAGGATCGATATCAAAATTCCAGTTAAGTGCATCAGTGCATGCTCCCTTGCTGTCACACTTGATGATTGAATGATTTACCGGGACTCTTAAAGAGGAAAAGAGCCATTGTTACTGTTGTCAGTAATATCTGTACTTTCTGCTGTGATGAGTCAAATGTCTGCTTAAAGCACCAATAAGAAGAACAACAGTGCGGAAAGTTGTCTTTGTCATCCAAATGGTACCCAAATTTCCAAGTCAAAGAGGACTGTTACCAAAAGTACGTTTAAAGATTGGAAACACACTGGTGGGTTGTTCGTGAGACATGATGCAGACAAAGCAGATATTTATGCAGTAGCCAGCCAAAAAGCTTCTAAGAGGCACAATAAATAGGACAGTGTAACAGTCAGTTTCTCTGTCCGTCCTCTGCAGCCACATTCCCTAAATTCCCACGCCCCCCATTGCCATTTTCCATCCATCCACCAGATGCCCTCAGATTGTCTTTACCACTTTTTCACTAGCAAGGACCACACCTCAATCGGAATTAATTTTAACAATTTATTGACGTGAATGTAGATTTGGTATAAACATTGATGTTGGATTATTGGAATGGATGGTTGAGTGCGGGGTGGGGAAGCTTCGGTGGGAATCCGCCGTGGCTCCCGGGCACGACAGATCCCCAAAAGCGTGCATTATATGAGAGAGGAAAAAGCCGATTTGAGATCTCTTAGGTCGGAACGGACGTAACGGTGATAAGCTTGGGAGGACCATCTGCCCATGATCTGAATAAAGTGTTCCGGTATACTGCTGCGGGAAGCCGAGGTGACAGCTCCGATTCTGAAAGAATGTCCGGAGTAATTCATGGGAGAGATGCCTGACAATGACGGGACCTGACGGAAGTGTTGGTGGAACCAGAAGCCGGTAACCACCTGGCCGGATTCAGATGCAAACAGAGGGTCATCTTGGGATTTGCTTTGTGATGTCCGGAAATGTAAGTAATTGGAGAGAATAAGGAAGGCGTTTAGAACTGATTGAATGTTAAAGTAGAAGACAGGAGTGGGTTGGCTAGATTAGTTGGTTTTGGTTCTTTTTAAAAATAACTATGGTGTCGTTAGAGAAAAAAAGGTCCGAGAGGCAGGCGTGCTGACGTGGATCGTATCGAAGGGTCGAAGCAGTGAATTCTGAGCATCTGAGGAAACGGAAGAAGGCGAGAATGAACATTGCCTCTTGAGTTTGGTTGACGTGAGGTATGCTATATCTGGAGCGGATGGTGTGGATACAGCGTGACAGCAGATCCGTGGTTAATGGGAGTCTACGAGGATTTTGGGCTGGTTCTTAGTGTGAGAGGCCTCTGAGCAGTGAGGTGATCTGGGGATGACCATGAGCTGGCCATGACTACCGGTTAGGAGTTTAGAGATGAACGAAATGCCGCTGAGGTAGACTTTGATTGTCTGGGTTTTGATTTCCCAAGACAGAATGGCCGTGGGTGATGAAGCAGGTTAAGGTGATGAGATCAAATGAAGGAAAAGTGATGTTATGCATGTCGTGAAAGTTGTGGAAACAATTCCAAGCCGACCGATATGGAGAGAGAGTTGCATGGGGACAGGCTATTGATGATGGTGTTCTGAGATTCCTGATCAGGGGCATGAAAGCTGGGTTTAGATGTTGAAAGACAAGGTCGAATATGGAGGAACCGGAGTTGGGTGTGCGTCTACATGAGGAGCCAAGCTTCTGAACTTCTTTATTTATGATGTCAAACTACTGCGAGATTGTCTGAGTAGATGAGGACAGATAGGCGACTCCATTCACGGCCCCATAACGTGGTGGTGACGATGATGGGGTAGATCTCAAAGAGAGCAGAGAAAGTGACCTGGCAGTCTCCTTCCAACTCTTGGGGCCATTTGCCTACGAACCAACTTTCATCGTAAAAAAACCCCAAAACCGGCAGACGGAGCCGCGTCATCGAAAAAGTTGACGTCCTGAGGATGAGACAGGTGATCGTCATAAAGAAGGAGAATCGTTCCAATCGCCGAGCAGACGGAGCCAGAACCAGAGCTCGGCGCGGCTGGGCGCAACGAGAGAGACGGAGGCCATGAGCGACGGGACGGAAGAAGCGACAGGCAACGGATGAGAAAGGAAGCCCCCCCCCGGGGAACAATGCGGATGCAGGCTTCGAGGGTAAGCAGTAGAGGGCACTGGCAGCCCAGTGCCAGAAGCCCCAAGGAGAGTGAACCGTTGCAGTAGCCGATGTCGTACGTCTGTGGGCCCCCGACATCTCGGTGCCAGATGCCCCAAGGAGAGCCAACTGTCGAAGTCACTGTGAACGTACAACTGGGGGCAGCGGCACCTTGGTGCCAGATGCCCCAGCGAAAGCGAAGTGGTGTGGTTGCCGGGCGTGCACGGCCGGGGGCAATGGCATCCCAATGCCGGACTCCCCAGCAAAGCAATCCGCTGCAGGCATCGATGTTAAGCAGTAGAGGGCACTGGCGGCCCGGTGCAGTCAAGAATCTGGGTACGAAGATCGGAGGGAACCGGAGAAAGCGCCAGGAGGGCGGAAGGGAGGATCGGCTGTGGCCAGGGTGAAAGTAGGCAAAGGCCGCCACAACAGAAAACGATTGGAAAGGAGACCAGAACCGTGGACGAAACGACATGGTGCACAGGATGAGAGGGAAAATTCGGTGGCAGCCCGGTGCCAACAACCCCGGCCCAGACGGGTTGGGAGGCGTAGGCGGGAGTCTCAACCAAGGCCGGCTGCTGCGGGTCGTTCGGAGGCACGGTGAGGGGCACTGACAACCCGGTGCCAGATGCCCCAGCAAGAGCGAACTGGTGCAGTGGCTGGGATTGCACGACTGGGGACGCCGACAACCCAACAGACCAGGAAGCTGTGGGTGTACGACTGGGGACAACTGCATCCCGGTGCAGGGTGCCCCAGCAAGAGCGAAGTGGTGCGATTGTCGAGCATAAGCGGCCGAGGGCACCGATACCCCGGTGCCAGAAATTCCATCAAGAAACAAATGCTGCAATTGCTAAGGTTGAGCGGCAGCCCGGTGCCAGGTGCCCCAAGGGGACAGAGCTGCTGTGGATGGCCAGGAAGAGCAGGAAGTGGCGCTGACATCCCAGTGCCAGGCGGTCCAACATGAGCGGGCTGCTCAAATTGAGGAGGGAGAACAGTCAAGGCGACACAGCGTCGAGAATCCCAGGTCAGGTGAGCTGGCGGGAGTGGGAGGGCGCCACGACACATCAGACGCCTCAAGCAAACCTGACCTCCGCGGCCGGTGGGACCGAGGTAAAGCGACTTTTTCTTTTTTTTTTTTTTTTTTTGTGTGTTTTCGGGTTATTCCTTGGGTGATGTGAGGGTCTAAGGGCAGAGGGATGTCGTAAACTGTACAGCCCACTGAGGCGAACCATGTTTTGTGATAATGGGCTCAACAAATAAAATTTACTTGACTAGACTTGACTTGACTCGCCCGAGGCAGCATGTCCCCGCTTCCTATTCGGCACGGGCCGCCGGAAGTGGTTGAAGACGAACCGGCCCTTTAACCGAGGTGCTGACGTCATGGCACACGACGGGAGCCACCGCGATGACGTCACCCGGAAGAGCGCCGATGTTGACAGAGCAGCACTCAGATGTCAGGATATCAAAAAGCTTGTTGTCAGTTCTGCGAAACGGTATTCCCCGGTCTGCAAAGGCGGCCGGCAATCGGGAGACCTCGCTGGAGCGCGGTGACGCCGCGCTCCACACGGTGCTCCAGCGCTCGTCGCTCGACATCGGGCCGCCGAGCCGGCAGAGTCGAGACAACGGCGGGAGGCCGTCACCATCCTCCGCTGCGATGGAGTAGGAGAACCGCAGCGGTGCAGGGCTGCACGGGGGCGACCGCGTCCTCTTCTTTCCGCTGAGGGTGGTGGACCAGGAGATGCAGAGGAACCATCGGCCGAGCCGTACATCTGGATGGTGAGCGGAGAGGAGCCGGGTGGAACATGGACCATGGAGGCAACCGAGGGGCCGGCGGCCGGTTGCACTGCCGAAGTCGGTGTCTCCGGCACGGATGTGACAGAGAAGTTGTCGGCGTCGGACCCTGAGGACGCCTGCACGGCCAGATGGAGACGGCGAGGGCCATCGTCACGGCTTTGACCGAAGGTTGTCATCCGATGGAGACAGAGAGACAGAATCCATAATAGGGGTGAGTGAGCGAACCGCAGCCGACTGAGAGCGAAACGCTACGTGGTGTGTCGGTACGCGCTCGTGCAGAATAACGAGAACGAAAGGGGGAGATTGGGTTAGGAGGATATTTAAGCCGGAAGAGGCGCGGTTGAGGTGCGGTAGAGGTGTGGTCCTGCTCCTGAAACTCTGCTATAAAGCTTCACTAGATGGAGAGTAAGGTTAGCAAACACTTTTGTGATAGAAGACTGGAGACCATGTCAAGATTGTCATTGCTGTTCCTTTCCATGCTAGACAAAATATACCATTGCATGAATCTGAATGTTCCTTTACTTCTGCTTCCCCTTTCTGTTTAGTATCATTCTAAATGGCATACATTTTGGTCTCTGGCTGCTGATTAGACAAAACAAGCAACATAAATATGTAATATTTAAATATGATATTAAAAACTCACAAACAGTCTTTCCATCAAAGTCATTACAATTCACCCTAGGACATGGATATCTACTCCAACTTCCATGATCATCCATCCAAAAGTCGAGACATTTCACCCAAAACAACCTCATGCTGGCATTAGGGAAAAGTCAGAGAATCACTGAAGTACTTCATCTTGGAGTCAGGAATGTCTGTAAAAAGTTGGAATTTGTTGAAGAATTTGCCATTTGAGGATCGCTCATATCAGCACCAAAGTTCATGGAAATCCATCTAACCATAGTTCACAAAAGACGAAAAATGTCAACCTCATGGTAGCATTTGAGGAAAGATAGAGGAAACTGTACAAAATTCCATGGCAATTCATGCTGTAGTTGTTGAGATACTTTAATCTGGACTAGGGGTGGACCAATGGATCAACGCTGTCATTGTAAAAGGACAATATGACCTTATCTCATGCACAACCAATGTTTTTTTCATTATTTTTTTAATCGTAGAGGCTGCAGTGAAAAAGTCACCCTTGCCTGAACACAATGCACCTGTAGGGATTGTTCTGCAAAGAAAGTCAGGCATTGTCATGGTTGCCGGACGCAAACACCTGAATTCATTTGACTTTCAAAATCCTCAGAAGGTAGTGAACATCTCATACTGTTTGATTACAGTGCAAATTTCTACAGTCTGTTCCAAAAACAGATTGCATGAATTTATATGGATGTGGAATATAATGCTTGTCCTATATCTTTTCTCTTACCAGACTCCTCGGGAAATACACGTGCCATGGACTGCATGCATCAACAATGGGCCTCCACAAAGAGTAAAAGCAGTAAAATAATTTAAAATAAGAGCAAACAGCAGAGCATGTTATATGTTGGTCATATTTGATTGAAACATTACAAAAATTCTTGCCCTTTTTCCTTTAGAATTGCAACTATAACATCACTCTGGTCCATAACAAGTCCGAAGACAACACAGTGTTTCTGTGTGGAAGTAATGATAAGGGAACAATGTGCTGTGACATGGTAGGACACTACAGAGATGTACTGGATATGTTACTGAGAATTGAAGAAAAATGTCTATTTTGCTGTGAAAGCACTGGGGAAAATCAGCGGGGTGCTCCTGTGTCTAGTCATACCTGTTAACACTGCTCATGGTAACAAACCGATTCTTCTTCATTGTGTTAAAAAAGTCACTGATAACTATTTAAAGAACAAGGAAGTGCAACACTTCCTGTTTTTGCAAGTGTTCATGCCTCTGTGGCATTATGTTTCAGGTTACTTAACCGTTCATATGTCTAGCAGTCCCATTCATGTGAATGTAACATCTAAAGAACACCTTGATGGAATTTCTTCAGATTTGGCACAAAGTTCACTTGGACTCAACATTTCGATTCATTTGATTTTAGTGGTCCAAGGTCACCGTGACCTTGCATCCATCTCATTCTCAATGCAATATCTCAAGAACACCTTGAGAGAATATCTTAAAATCTGTCACAAACATTTACTTGGAATTAGGAATGAACTGATTCGAATTTGTTGGTCAAAGGTCAGTGTCGCCTCACAAATCTGTTTTTGGCTAATATGCAAATCATGACAAAAGTTCCCACAATTGTCTAATGGGATACATTGATGAAGTAATGACATTTTATATCCGAAAGGTCAACTCTACTGTGACATCATAATGCTGCTTTAAACACTTTCAGCCATTATTCAATGTCATAACTCAGGAAAAGAAGGGGAGGCACTTGGTCAGATACTGAAATGGTAATATGTCATTGTCATATGTTAATATGTCATATGTCAGATACATTTCAGTATCTGACCAAATGCCTCTTTGGGCTAATTGCATAGATCTTTTGTGCTGCCAGGTTGAAGATGTTTGTAAAGCATCCATGTTTTCAAAGACATGGATGTAAACTGTAAGTGCAACTTGAGTGGTTCGCATATGACTGCAAGGGGGTCATTCTGTGTTGTTGTTGTTGTTGTTGTTGTTGTTGTTGTTTTTCAGATGTAGCTTTAAAATGCATAGGGCTTATGAATTTGGTATGCTGAATCATTCAATCACATTTCTGCTACCAGATTGAGAATAGCAGAGATAGTTAAAGACCTTCTGTGTTTTCTTATAGAATTTAGCAGAGCAGTCACCCAGGTGCAGTCAGCTGAAAGAAATAAATAAAAGCATAAGGGAATTTGTCATAAAGGAAGGTGAAGCATCTGCTCTTGTAGGTGAGTTTCTGTATACACAGTATCTTTTCTATGGTGATAGCTTTTTTACCTCTCTACCCTCCAGCGTACTACTAACGTGCTTTACTCATGTCAACACTTTCCTATGATTCTGTCGCCTTTTTTTGCCAACATTCTTTTTAATGACATTGTGCTAGAGCTTCCTGCTTGTTCCTGCTATTCATTCCTACTGGCATCACTGCAAGTACACGGCCATTCTAACTTTGCTTATCAGTGAGCTGTTTTTCATGCAGGAGAAACTGACATCTGGAATTTGAAAGGTGAACTAATGCTTGCTGCAAAACAAAAGCAAAGCAATCCTGCTTACTTAAAAATAATAACTTTATAAAAAATAATATTCTGTGTTGTCTTTGCATTATCCCCAGATCATGATCTCTATATTACATACTCTGGATCTCAAGAGTATGTTGGCATCCACAGGTTTGGGGAAAACAGTATTGCACCGGCAAGCCATGATAAAGGTATTTGCATTGAGATTAGTTTTCTATAAGGACTTGAGAAGTTTCATTAGTTAAATGATGTTCACTTCATATATTCTAAGACTATATAGGTAAATATTTACACTGCTTTCTGTCTTTAGAGCAGCACTATGTTGGTCTGGTGATCAGCAAACAGAAAGACAATCACTTGCAGAATAAAGTTTATGCCTTCTATAAGGAAAAGAACCGAGAGACAGACTTGGACAGTGAAATGTGGCTCCCTTTTGTGACACGGGTTTGCATGGTAAGACCTGCATAATTGTGGAATTAATGTTGCATTTTTCATTTTAAGTTTTCAAGCTTGATTTTTATGAAAATGTATTTTTTAGCATCAGATACATGCACAAAGTAGCTGCTCTATGTGCATTATGCATGATTGATTGATCATTCAGCTATTTATTGCTTCAAGGCCGATCGTGGCGGTCCCAAGAACACCTTGCAGTCCAGCTGGACATCCCAGATGAGTGCCAGGCTCTTTTGTGGAGATCCTGACAGCGGACAGCATTTCTCTGAGCTGGTGGACGTGGCTACTGTGCGTGCAAAGCATTGGCAGGATACCAGGGTTTATGCACTCTTCAGAAATGAATGGTATGAATCCATTATCATACATGTATTCAAGAAAAGGTAGAAGGGATATTATTAAGTTTTAGAACACTTTTACATTTCAAGTTTTAATAAGGTTTGGGTAAAATAAATGCTCTCAAACATTAAGTACAGTGTAAGTGTGATCATAGTGAAAGCATTAGCCAAATGAAATGTTTTGCTGGTGACCCATTTTGGAAAAAGTCTTAGACCAACATCATCAAATTAAAGTTAGCCACAATGATGGGACATAAAAAGCAGAATGACTTTGCTGTTGTTGTGTCTTTTCATAGAACAGCAGAGATACTTATTGTGTCAGACATAACTGCAGACTATCATGACATGGGAATCAAAACTAAAAACAGCTGTTCACACAAAAGTAAAGGAAGAGAAATGTAACTCCTCTCTCAAGTTAACTCCAGTTCTCCTTTCTAAGCTTAGTTCCATCTGCTCAGCTTTTTTTCAGTTTTTGAAAATCAAGGCTAAAATCTCTACTGACCTCACAACAGTTTCTTATAGCACCTTATGTCTGTGTATATCTGCTGACTTATGTGTCTCTCTGCAGGAACATGAGTGCTGTTTGTGTCTACTCAATACAAGATGTTGAAAAGATCTTTCTGTCCTCCGCGTTCAAAGGCACAGACCTCCAAACAGGCAGGCGTAGGGAGGTATGTGTTATGCAAATTGGTCTCTTTGATCTCCTTGATCTCCAATATAGCCGCAAGACACATAAACTCAGAGATGGTTTTGTGTCTCTTTGGAGGCATTATGCATTTTTTGTGGGTTTGTGTGTCTTTGAGGTAATTTTTTTTGTCTTATTTTTGTCATTCATCTCTTTGTGGTCATTTGAGTCTCTTCCATGTCTGTATGTGTGAATTAGAGATTTGACATTTTGCAAGTAAATGCCAGGGGAGACCCTGCAAAAATGTCCAGAAACACCATAAAAAAGCATGTAAAAACAAAACAACTAAAAATGCCATACCATAGTTTTAGGAAAAATGTCAAAATATGATATGTTAAAAAACCCCCAGCTGAAAACCACATAAAATCACATTAAATAGCATGCAGAGACACGCCATAGCATAGGATGTTGCAGAAACAGACAGAAACACCATAAAGTAGCATGTAAAAAAATGACCAAAAATGCCGTACTATAGTATTGCTAAAAATGTTATAATATGACATGTCCAAAAAACAGCTGAAAAACCCCATAAAACCACATAAAATAGCATGCCCAGATACG
The DNA here is from genome assembly GCF_008729295.1 of Plectropomus leopardus. Classification (NCBI taxonomy): domain Eukaryota; kingdom Metazoa; phylum Chordata; class Actinopteri; order Perciformes; family Serranidae; genus Plectropomus; species Plectropomus leopardus. Next base: position 32,336,486 of record NC_056463.1, read on the forward strand.
CCATAGCATAGGATGTTGCAAAAATGGCCCAAAACACCATAATATGGCTTATCGACAAAACGACCGAAAATGCCATACTATAGAATGGCAAAAAAGGTCAAAATATAACATTTCCAAAAAACAGCTTAAAACAACAATAAATAGAGTGCAGAAACATATCATAGCATAAAATATTTCAAAATCACCTATAGTATGGTGTAAAACTCAAAATTTGACATGTCCAAAAAACAGCTGAAAAACCCTATAAAATAGCATGTTGAAAAGATGACCAAAAAAGCAAGGCTATAGTATGGTAAAAATGTCAAAATATGACCTGTCCATAAAATTGCTGAAAACCACATAAAATAGCAAACTTTGACATTTCCATAAAACAGTTGAAAACAATTTAGTATAGCATGTATAGGCATGTACTGTATACAGTGTTGAAAAACCATCCAAAAACAGCCCCAAAACCCATAAAATAGCATGTTGAAAAAATGACCAAATAAGCAAGGCTATAGTATGGCGAAAATGTCAAAATTTGACATGTCCAAAAATCACCTGAAAACCACTTAGTATAGCATGTAGAAGCATGTTATTGTATACAGTGTTGAAAAACCATCCAAAAACAGCCCAATAACCCCTACAACAGCATGTTGAAAAAATGACCAAAAAAGCAAGGCTATAGTATGGCGAAAATGTTAAAAATTTGACATGTTCAAGAAATACCTGAAAACCACCTAGTATAGCATGTATAGTCATGTGATTCTATACAGTGTTGAAAAACCATCCACAAACAGCCCCAAAACTCCTAAAATAGCATGTTAAAAAAATGACCAAAAAAGCAAGGCTATAGTATGGCGAAAATGTCAAAATATGACATGTCCAAAAAAACACCTGAAAACTACTTAGTATAGCATGTAAAGGCATGTTACTGGATACAGTGTTGAAAAAACATCAAAAACAGCCCAAAAACCCATAAAATACAAGTTCAAAAAAAAGAACAAAACACAAGGCTATAGTATGGCTAAAATGTCAAAATTTTACATGTCCAAGAAACACCTGAAAACCACTTCGTATAGCATGTAGAAGCATGTTATTGTATACAGTGTTGAAAAACCATCCAAAAACAGCCCAATAACCCCTACAACAGCATGGTGAAAAAATGACCAAAAAAGCAAGGCTATAGTATGGCGAAAATGTTAAAAATTTGACATGTTCAAGAAATACCTGAAAACCACCTAGTATAGCATGTATAGTCATGTGATTCTATACAGTGTTGAAAAACCATCCACAAACAGCCCCAAAACCCCTAAAATAGCATGTTAAAAAAATGACCAAAAAAGCAAGACTATAGTATGGCAAAAATGTCAAAATTTTACATGTCCAAAAAACTGCTGAAAACCACTTGATATAGCATGAAGAGGCACGTGATTGTGTATAGTGTTGAAAAAACATTCAAAAACAGCCCCCAAAACCCCTAAAATAGCATGTTGAAAAAATGACCAAAAAAGCAAGGCTATAGTATGGTGAAAATGTCCAAATTTGGCATGTCCAAAAAACAGCTGAAAACCACTTAATATAGCATGAAGAGGCACGTGATTGTGTATAGTGTTGAAAAAACATCCAAAAACAGCCCAATAACCCCTAAAATAGCATGTTGAAAAAATGACCAAAAAAGCAAGACTATAGTATGGCAAAAATGTCATCAAAATATGACATGTCCAAAAAAACACCTGAAAACTACTTAGTATAGCATGTAAAGGCATGTTACTGTATACAGTGTTGAAAAAACATCAAAAACAGCCCAAAAACCCATAAAATACAAGTTAAAAAAAAGAACAAAACACAAGGCTATAGTATGGTGAAAATGTCAAAAATTTGACATGTCCAAAAAACAGCTGAAAACCACTTAGTATAGCGTGTAGAGGCATGTAGTAATATAGTGTTGAAAAAATATCCCTCAAAGGCCGAAAAAAGCATTAGAGTCATGTGATTCTATACAGTGTTAAAAAAACATTAAAAAAAATAGCCCCCAAAACCCACAAAATAACATGTTGAAAAAATGACGAAAAAAGCAAGGCTATAGTATGGTGAAAATGTCAAAATTTGACATGTCCAAAAAACAGCTGAAAACCACTTAATATAGCATGAAGAGGCACGTGATTGTGTATAGTGTTGAAAAAACATCCAAAAACAGCCCAATAACCCATAAAATAGCATGTTGAAAAAATGACCAAAAAAGCAAGGCTATAGTATGGTGAAAATGTCAAAATTTGACATGTCCAAAAAACAACTGAAAACTACTTAGAATAGCATGTAGAGGCATGTTATTGTATACAGTGTTGAAAAAACCATTCAAAAGCAGCCCAAAAACCCATAAAATAGCATGTTTAAAAAATGACCAAAAGAGCAAGGCTGTTGTACGGCTAAAATGTCAAAAATTTGACATGTCAAAAAAACACCTGAAAACCACTTAGTATAGCATGTAGAGGTGTGTTATTGTATACAGTGTTGAAAAAACATCAAAAAACAGCCCAAAAACCCATAAAATACAAGTTCAAAAAAAAGAACAAAACACAAGGCTATAGTATGGTGAGAAATGTCAAAATTTGACATGTCCAAAAAACAACTGAAGACTACTTAGAGTAGCATGTAGAGGCATGTGATTCTATACAGTGTTGAAAAACCATCCAAAAACAGCCCCAAAACCCATAAAATAGCATGTTGAAAAATGAACAAAAAAGCAAGGCTATAGTATGGCCAAAAATGTCAAAATTTTACATGTTCAAAAAACAGCTGAAAACCACTTAATATAGCAAGAAGAGGCACATGATTGTGTATAGTGTTGAAAAAACCATCCAAAAACAGCCCCCAAAACCCACAAAATAGCATGTTGAAAAAATGACCAAAAAAGCAAGGCTATAGTATGGTGAAAATGTCAAAATTTGACATGTTCAAAAAACTGCTGAAAACCACTTAGCATAGCATGTAGAGGCATGTGATTCTATACAGTGTTGAAAAAAACATCCAAAAACAGCCCAATAACCCTAAATAGCATGTTGAAAAAATGACCAAAAAAGCAAGGCTATAGTATGGCGAGAAATGTCAAAATATGACATGTCCAAAAAACACCTGAAAACTACTTAGTATAGCATGTAGAGGCATGTTATTGCATACAGTGTTGAAAAAACATCAAAAAACAGCCCCAAAACCCATAATATACAAGTTAAAAAAAAAAGAACAAAACACAAGGCTATAGTATGGCGAAAATGTCAAAAATTTGACATGTCCAAAAAACTGCTGAAAACCACTTAGTATAGCATGTAGAGGCATGTTATTGTATACAGTGTTGAAAAAAACATCCAAAAGCAGCCCAAAAACCCATAAAATACAAGTTGAAAAATGAACAAAAAACCAAGGCTATAGTATGGCTAAAATGTCAAAATTCTACATGTCCAAGAAACACCTGAAAACCACTTAGCATAGCATGTAGAGGCATGTTTTTATCATATAGGTTTGAAAAACCATTCAAAAGCAGCCCAAAAACCCATAAAATAGCGTGTTTAAAAAATGACCTAAACAGCAAGGCTGTAGTACGGCGAAAATGTCAAAAATTTGACATGTCCAAAAAACACCTGAAAACCACTTAGTATAGCATGTAGACGTGTGTTATTGTATACAGTGTTGAAAAAAACATCAAAAAACAGCCCAAAAACCCATAAAATACAAGTTCAAAAAAAAGAACAAAACACAAGGCTATAGTATGGCGAGAAATGTCAAATTTTACATGTCCAAAAAACAGCTGAAAACCACTTGACATAGCATGAAGAGGCATGTGATTGTGTATAGTGTTGAAAAAAACATCCAAAAACAGCCCAATAACCCATAAAATAGCATGTTGAAAAAATGACCAAAAAAGCAAGGCTATAGTATGGTGAAAATGTCAAAATTTGACATGTCCCAAAAAACAACTGAAAACTACTTAGAGTAGCATGTAGATGCATGTTATTGTATACAGTGTTGAAAAAACCATCCAAAAACAGCCCCCAAAACCCACAAAATAGCATGTTGAAAAAATGACCAAAAAAGCAAGGCTATAGTATGGTGAAAATGTCAAAATTTGACATGTTCAAAAAACTGCTGAAAAACCACTTAGCATAGCATGTAGAGGCATGTGATTCTATACAGTGTTGAAAAAAACATCCAAAAACAGCCCAATAACCCTAAAATAGCATGTTGAAAAAATGACCAAAAAAGCAAGGCTATAGTATGGCCAAAAATGTCAAAATTTTTACATGTCCAAAAAACTGCTGAAAACCACTTAATATAGCATGAAGAGGCACGTGATTGTGTATAGTGTTGAAAAACCATCCAAAAACAGCCCCCGTAAACCCACAAAATAGCATGTTGAAAAAATGACCAAAAAAGCAAGGCTATAGTGTGGTGAAAATGTCAAAATTTGACATGTTCAAAAAACAGATGAAAAACTACTTAGAATAGCATCTAGAGGCATGTTATTGTATACAGTGTTGAAAAAAACATCAAAAAACAGCCCAAAAACCCATAAAATACAAGTTCAAAAAAAGAACAAAACACAAGGCTATAGTATGGCGAGAAATGTCAAAATTTTACATGTCCAAAAAACAGCTGAAAACCACTTGACATAGCATGAAGAGGCATGTGATTGTGTATAGTGTTGAAAAAACATCAAAAAAACAGCCCAATAACCCATAAAATAGCATGTTGAAAAAATGACCAAAAAAGCAAGGCTATAGTATGGTGAAAATGTCAAAATTTGACATGTCCAAAAAAACAACTGAAAACTACTTAGAGTAGCATGTAGATGCATGTTATTGTATACAGTGTTGAAAAACCATCCAAAAACAGCCCCCAAAACCCACAAAATAGCATGTTGAAAAAATGACCAAAAAAGCAAGGCTATAGTATGGTGAAAATGTCAAAATTTGACATGTTCAAAAAACTGCTGAAAACCACTTAGCATAGCATGTAGAGGCATGTGATTCTATACAGTGTTGAAAAAAAACATCCAAAAACAGCCCAATAACCCCTAAAATAGCATGTTGAAAAAATGACCAAAAAAGCAAGGCTATAGTATGGCCAAAAATGTCAAAATTTTACATGTCCAAAAAACAACTGAAAACTACTTAGAGTAGCATGTAGATGCATGTTATTGTATACAGTGTTGAAAAAACATAAAAAAAACAGCCCCCAAAACCCACAAAATAACATGTTGAAAAGATGACCAAAAAAGCAAGGCTATAGTATGGTGAAAATGTCAAATTTGACATGTCCAAAAAACAACTGAAAACTACTTAGAATAGCATCTAGAGGCATGTTATTGTATACAGTGTTGAAAAAACATCAAAAAACAGCCCAAAAACCCATAAAATACAAGTTTAAAAAAAAGAACAAAAAACCAAGGCTATAGTATGGCTAAAATGTCAAAATTCTACATGTCCAAGAAACACCTGAAAACCACTTAGTATAGCATGTAGAGGCATGTTTTATTATACAGTTTTGAAAAACCATCCAAAAGCAGCCCCAAAAACCCATAAAATAGCATGTTTAAAAAATGAACAAAAAAGCAAGGCTATAGTATGGCTAAAATGTCAAAATTTGACATGTCCAAAAAACAGCTGAAAACTACTTAGTATATAGTATGTAGAGGCATGTGATTCTATACAGTGTTGAAAAAACCATCCAAAAACAGCCCCAAAACCCACAAAATAGCATGTTGAAAAAATGACCAAAAAAAAGCAAGGCTATAGTATGGTAAAAATGTCAAAATTTGACATGTCCAAAAAAACAACTGAAAACTACTTCGAGTAGCATGTGGATGCATGTTATTGTATACAGTGTTGAAAAACCATCCATAAACAGCCCCCAAAACCCCTAAAATAGCATGTTGAAAAAATGACCAAAAAAGCAAGGCTATAGTATGGTGAAAATGTCAAAATTTGACATGTCGAAAAAACAACTGAAAACTACTTAGAATAGCATGTGGAGGCATGTTATTGTATACAGTGTTGAAAAAACATAAAAAAAAACAGCCCAAAAACCCATAAAATACAAGTTCAAAGAAAAGAAAAGAACAAAACACAAGGCTATAGTATGGCTAAAATGTCAAAATTCTACATGTCCAAGAAAACCACTTAGCATAGCATGTAGATGCATGTTTTATCATACAGGTTTGAAAAACCATTCAAAAGCAGCCCCAAAAACCCATAAAATAGCATGTTTTAAAAAATGACCAAAACAGCAAGGCTGTAGTACGGCTAAAATGTCAAAATTTGACATGTCCAAAAAACACCTGAAAACCACTTAGTATAGCATGTAGAGGTGTGTGATTCTATACAGTGTTGAAAAAACCATCCAAAAACAGCCCCAAAACCCATAAAATAGCATGTTGAAAAATGAACAAAAAAGCAAGGCTATAGTATGGCCAAAAATGTCAAAAATTTTACATGTTCAAAAAACAGCTGAAAACCACTTAATATAGCAAGAAGAGGCACATGATTGTGTATAGTGTTGAAAAAACATCCAAAAACAGCCCAATAACCCCTAAAATAGCATGTTGAAAAAATGACCAAAAAAGCAAGGCTATAGTATGGCGAGAAATGTCAAAATATGACATGTCCAAAAAACACCTGAAAACTACTTAGTATAGCATGTAGAGGCATGTTATTGCATACAGTGTTGAAAAAACATCAAAAAACAGCCCAAAAACCCATAAAATACAAGTTCAAAAAAAAGAACAAAACACAAGGCTATAGTATGGCTAAAATGTCAAAATTCTACATGTCCAAGAAACACCTGAAAACCACTTAGCATAGCATGTAGAGGCATGTTTTATCATATAGGTTTGAAAAAAACCATTCAAAAGCAGCCCAAAAACCCATAAAATAGCGTGTTGAAAAAATGACCAAAAAAGCAAGGCTATAGTATGGTGAAAATGTCAAAATTTGACATGTCCAAAAAACAACTGAAAACTACTTAGAGTAGCATGTAGATGCATGTTATTGTATACAGTGTTGAAAAACCATCCAAAAAACAGCCCCCAAAACCCACAAAATAGCATGTTGAAAAAATGACCAAAAAAGCAAGGCTATAGTATGGTGAAAATGTCAAAATTTGACATGTTCAAAAAAACTGCTGAAAACCTTAGCATAGCATGTAGAGGCATGTGATTCTATACAGTGTTGAAAAAAACATCCAAAAACAGCCCAATAACCCCTAAAATAGCATGTTGAAAAAATGACCAAAAAAAGCAAGGCTATAGTATGGACAAAAATGTCAAAATTTGACATGTTCAAAAAACTGCTGAAAACCACTTAGCATAGCATGTAGAGGCATGTGATTCTATACAGTGTTGAAAAAAACATCCAAAAACAGCCCAATAACCCCTAAAATAGCACATTGAAAAAATGACCAAAAAAGCAAGGCTATAGTGTGGTGAAAATGTCAAAATTTGACATGTTCAAAAAACAGCTGAAAACCACTTAATGTAGCATGAAGAGGCATGTTATTGTATACAGTGTTGAAAAACCATCCAAAAACAGCCCCCAAAACCCTAAAATAGCATGTTGAAAAAATGACCAAAAAAGCAAGGCTATAGTATGGTGAAAATGTCAAAATTTTACATGTCCAAAAAACAGCTGAAAACCACTTAATATAGCATGAAGAGGCACGTGATTGTGTATAGTGTTGAAAAAACATCCAAAAACAGCCCAATAACCCCTAAAATAGCATGTTGAAAAAATGACCAAAAAAGCAAAGCTATAGTATGGTGAAAATGTCAAAATTTGACATGTCGAAAAAAAAACAACTGAAAACTACTTAGAATAGCATCTAGAGGCATGTTATTGTATACGGTGTTGAAAAAAACATCAAAAAACAGCCAAAAACCCATAAAATACAAGTTCAAAAAAAGAACAAAAAACAAGGCTATAGTATGGCGAGAAATGTCAAAATTTTACATGTCCAAAAAACAGCTGAAAACCACTTGATATAGCATGAAGAGGCATGTGATTGTGTATAGTGTTGAAAAAACATCCAAAAACAGCCCAATAACCCATAAAATAGCATGTTGAAAAAATGACCAAAAAAGCAAGGCTATAGTATGGTGAAAATGTCAAAATTTGACATGTCCAAAAAACAACTGAAAACTACTTAGAGTAGCATGTAGATGCATGTTATTGTATACAGTGTTGAAAAACCATCCAAAAAAGCCCCCAAAACCCACAAAATAGCATGTTGAAAAAATGACCAAAAAAGCAAGGCTATAGTATGGTGAAAATGTCAAAATTTGACATGTCCAAAAAACAACTGAAAACTACTTAGAGTAGCATGTAGATGCATGTTATTGTATACAGTGTTGAAAAACCATCCAAAAACAGCCCCCAAAACCCACAAAATAGCATGTTGAAAAAAATGACCAAAAAAGCAAGGCTATAGTATGGTGAAAATGTCAAAATTTGACATGTTCAAAAAACTGCTGAAAACCACTTAGCATAGCATGTAGAGGCATGTGATTCTATACAGTGTTGAAAAAAACATCCAAAAACAGCCCAATAACCCCTAAAATAGCATGTTGAAAAAAATGACCAAAAAAGCAAGGCTATAGTATGGTGAAAATGTCAAAATTTTACATGTCCAAAAAACAGCTGAAAACCAGTTGATATAGCATGAAGAGGCATGTGATTGTGTATAGTGTTGAAAAAATATCCAAAAACAGCCCAATAACCCATAAAATAGCATGTTTAAAAAATGAACAAAAAAGCAAGGCTATAGTATGGCGAGAAATGTCAAAATTTGACATGTCCAAAAAACAGCTGAAAACCACTTAATATAGCATGAAGAGGCACGTGATTGTGTATAGTGTTGAAAAAACATCCAAAAACAGCCCAATAACCCCTAAAATAGCATGTTGAAAAAATGACCAAAAAAGCAAAGCTATAGTATGGTGAAAATGTCAAAATTTGACATGTCGAAAAAAACAACTGAAAACTACTTAGAATAGCATCTAGAGGCATGTTATTGTATACAGTGTTGAAAAAAACATCAAAAAACAGCCAAAAACCCATAAAATACAAGTTCAAAAAAAAGAACAAAACACAAGGCTATAGTATGGCGAGAAATGTCAAAATTTTACATGTCCAAAAAACAGCTGAAAACCACTTGATATAGCATAGCATGAAGAGGCATGTGATTGTGTATAGTGTTGAAAAAAACATCCAAAAACAGCCCAATAACCCATAAAATAGCATGTTGAAAAAATGACCAAAAAAGCAAGGCTATAGTATGGTGAAAATGTCAAAATTTGACATGTCCAAAAAACAACTGAAAACTACTTAGAGTAGCATGTAGATGCATGTTATTGTATACAGTGTTGAAAAACCATCCAAAAACAGCCCCCAAAACCCACAAAATAGCATGTTGAAAAAATGACCAAAAAAGCAAGGCTATAGTATGGTGAAAATGTCAAAATTTGACATGTCCAAAAAAACAACTGAAAACTACTTAGAGTAGCATGTAGATGCATGTTATTGTATACAGTGTTGAAAAACCATCCAAAAACAGCCCCCAAAACCCACAAAATAGCATGTTGAAAAAATGACCAAAAAAGCAAGGCTATAGTATGGTGAAAATGTCAAAATTTGACATGTTCAAAAAAAACTGCTGAAAACCACTTAGCATAGCATGTAGAGGCATGTGATTCTATACAGTGTTGAAAAAAACATCCAAAAACAGCCCAATAACCCCTAAAATAGCATGTTGAAAAAATGACCAAAAAAGCAAGGCTATAGTATGGCCAAAAATGTCAAAATTTTACATGTCCAAAAAACTGCTGAAAACCACTTAATATAGCATGAAGAGGCACATGATTGTGTATAGTGTTGAAAAACCATCCAAAAACAGCCCCCGAAACCCACAAAATAGCATGTTGAAAAAATGACCAAAAAAAGCAAGGCTATAGTGTGGTGAAAATGTCAAAATTTGACATGTTCAAAAAAACAGCTGAAAACCACTTCATGTAGCATGAAGAGGCGTGTTATTGTATACAGTGTTGAAAAAACATCCAAAAACAGCCCCAAAACCCCTAAAATAGCATGTTGAAAAAATGACCAAAAAAAAGCAAGGCTATAGTGTGGTGAAAATGTCAAAATTTGGCATGTCCAAAAATCAACTGAAAACTACTTAGCATAGCATGTAGAGGCATGTGATTCTATACAGTGTTGAAAAAACATAAAAAAAAAAACAGCCCCCAAAACCCACAAAATAACATGTTGAAAAGATGACCAAAAAAGCAAGGCTATAGTATGGTGAAAATGTCAAATTTTACATGTCCAAAAAACAGCTGAAAACCACTTAATATAGCATGAAGAGGCACGTGATTGTGTATAGTGTTGAAAAAACATCCAAAAACAGCCCAATAACCCCTAAAATAGCATGTTGAAAAAATGACCAAAAAACCAAGGCTATAGTATGGTGAAAATGTCAAAATTTGACATGTCCAAAAAACAACTGAAAACTACTTAGAATAGCATGTAGAGGCATGTTATTGTATACAGTGTTGAAAAAACATAAAAAAAAAACAGCCCAAAAACCCATAAAATACAAGTTCAAAAAAAAGAACAAAAACACAAGGCTATAGTATGGCTAAAATGTCAAAATTCTACATGTCCAAGAAACACCTGAAAACCATTTAGTATAGCATGTAGAGGCATGTTTTATTATACAGTTTTGAAAAACCATCCAAAAGCAGCCCCAAAAACCCATAAAATAGCATGTTTAAAAAAATGAACAAAAAAAAGCAAGGCTATAGTATGGCTAAAATGTCAAAATTTGACATGTCCAAAAAACAGCTGAAAACTACTTAGTATATAGTATGTAGAGGCATGTGATTCTATACAGTGTTGAAAAACCATCCAAAAACAGTCCCAAAACCCACAAAATAGCATGTTGAAAAAATGACCAAAAAAGCAAGGCTATTGTATGGTGAAAATGTCAAAATTTGACATGTCCAAAAAAACAACTGAAAACTACTTCGAGTAGCATGTGGATGCATGTTATTGTATACAGTGTTGAAAAACCATCCATAAACAGCCCCCAAAACCCCTAAAATAGCATGTTGAAAAAATGACCAAAAAAGCAAGGCTATAGTGTGGTGAAAATGTCAAAATTTGACATGTTCAAAAAACTGCTGAAAACCACTTAATATAGCATGTAGAGGCATGTGATTGTGTATAGTGTTGAAAAAACATCCAAAAACAGCCCAATAACCCCTAAAATAGCATGTTGAAAAAATGACCAAAAAAGCAAGGCTATAGTATGGTGAAAATGTCAAAATTTGACATGTCCAAAAAAACACCTGAAAACTACTTAGAGTAGCATGTAGAGGCATGTTATTGTATACTGTGTTGAAAAAACATCAAAAAACAGCCCAAAACCCATAATATACAAGTTCAAAAAAAAAGAACAAAACACAAGGCTTGCATGTAGAAGCATGTTATAAATATAGTGTTGAAAAAAATATCCAAAAACAGCCCAATAAACCCCTAAAATAGCATGTTTAAAAAATGACCAAAAAAGCAAGGCTATAGTATGGCAAAAATGTCAAAAATTTGACAAGTCCAAAAAACATCTGAAAACCACTTAGTATAGCATGTAGAGGCATGTTATAATATAGTGTTGAAAAAATATCCCTCAAAGGCCGAATAAAACATAAAATAACAAGTTGAAAAAATGAATAAAACGCAAGGCTATAGTATGGCGAGAAATGTCAAAATTTGACGTCCAAGAAACAACTGAAAACTACTTAGTATAGCATGTAGAGGCATGTTATATTATATAGAGTGTTGAAAAAATATCCCTCAAAGGCCGAAAAAAAAACCAAAATAACAAGTTGAAAAAGGCCAAAAATCCATAAAATAGCATGTTGATAAAATGACCAAAAAAGCAAGGCTATAGTATGGTGAAAATGTCAAAATATGACCTGTCCATAAAATTGCTGAAAACCACATAAAATAGCATGCTGAGACACAACATAGCATAGGTTCTTGCAAAAACAGACCAAAACACCATAAAATTGCATGTAAAAAAAAACAACTAAAATGCCATTTTATAGTATTCTAAAAAATGTCAAATCATCACATGTCCTGAAAACAACATAAAACCAAATAAAATAACATACCAAGACATGGTGTAGCATAGTTTTACAAAATTGGCAAAAAACACCATAATATAGCATGTTAAAAAAAATGACCAAAAATGTATAGGATGTCATAATATGTCAAAATAAGACTTGTCCAAAAAACAGGTGAAAACCACATATTAAGCATGATGAGACACGTCATAGTATAGAACGCTCAATAAATGTCTAACAAATGTCATAATGTAGCATGTCGAAAACATGACCAAAAACGTCATAGTATGTCTTCCAAAATGGTTTAAAAAAGTCATACTACTGTATGTCGTATTAAATGTCATCGCAAAATCATCCTTTAATATGTTGTCCAGAAAGACATGGCCCTTGATTTCATCCTAAATGAATGAATGACATTTTTTAGTGATTTTTGACAACACGATTTCTGACAACACAATACACTGTGACGTTTTTTCATGATTTTTGAACATAGTATACTTTTTTTTTTTTTGCTATTTTTGACAACATACTATACAATGAAGTTATTTTACGATTTTTTATGACAAACTATACAATGGCATTTTTGACGACATACCAAACTATAACATTTTTTCATGATAGATATTTTTTCTTTTTTCATGGCATAGTACGATTTTAGATTTTTTTTTTCTTGATTTTTGAGGACGTCTACGTGCCATTTACACACTTTAATTGATCAGATTGCCGAAACGCATGCTAATACCAGGTCTAAACAGGGTCTAACTGAACTATCAGTGGATGTGCAACTAAAACTAAAGCATGTCTTTTTCTTCAGTGTGTTCTAGACAGTACAACGATTCCTGTAAACATCCTGAACATGATCGTGAAGAATTCAGAGATGGAGAAATGGGTCCGGCCTGTGGACAATTCTGGCCCACTTCTCTTTAACCACCACAGCTACACTCACATCTACGTTGATGGCTCCCAGAACAAGGGAAACAACAACCATGTAGTTCTGTTCCTGTCTCTAAGTGAGTTATCAAGTAATGTAATGAGGGAAGTTAATAAGAATAGTGTATTGTACTGTATACTTGTATATATTTGAGGGTCATTAAACACACAGGTTCCTTTAAATTGTTGGCTGAAAAGCATTTTGAACTACCTATTGTCTGACATACTAAAGAAGTATCAAATATCTGTTGGAAAAAGGCCTGAAGACACACGCAGCCTGATTCAGCCAAGTAGCCAAGTAGGGCAAATATGGGTGTGTGTTGTGACTCATTGAGTGAACAAACCAGAAAGGTTTTACATATATTTCCACAGACTGAAGGTTGACGGTACAGTTAAATGTTCTTCCTGAGTGCAGAGTAGAAACACAGTGTGTGTTATTGCAGTAAGTTGTCTTAAATTTGACACTAAAAAAACAAAACCTCTTCCTGGAAAAGTTGCCACTCTATCCTGATACTAGATTGAGCTTGGCTTGGCTATCTGTGTAGCAGAAAGGAAGAAATGTTTTTAAAGAATAGTTTCTCATGACTCTGACTGATCTACAGATACTCCAAGGACCCAGCGTTTGGTTTTAGTTTGAGGTTTATTGCCATTTACCAAGAGCAGAAACGCATCATGTGAAATCTCATGAGAAATACTGTAATACTTTTTCTTTCACCTCATACAACGTGTGATGTGTCATTGCGCTGTTTTTGCGCTCTGGCCAACACATGTTAAAACAAGATAAAGAAATGTAAGACTTCAAACAAAAAGAACAAGGAGACTATAACTCGTCAAATAAAAACATTAACATTTGTTGAAATGAAGGTCAATCTGAAATTTGAATAAAACCCACTTTTTGTGTTTGAAAATATAAATATAATGATGCAGCGGTTACTGTTGCCTAATATAAATACCAAATTGTCACCTTGTTACACTCTGTTTCCATCTTAAAAGGGCAGAAGAAGGTAGAAGGTAGATGTATTAGTTGAAACAAGAACAATTACATTGAGTTGATTGAAATCACCGGCTTCTACATTCTATCCAGTTCCTTGAGCATATTGCTGCTGATCATGCAGTTCTTACAGCGCATTTTTGGATTTGAATCAGTCTTGAGTCCTTTCAGCTATTAAGGTCTGTCCATCCAGTGCAATAGCTTGATCTGGAATGGTGGGCGTTTACCATGCTTCTGTGAAGATGTTGGCAGAGCGGTCTCTGATTTCCATTTGCTAAGTGAACCTCAATCACATCTCATCCATGTTATTCTCCTGCATCCGGAGATTAGCCAGAAAAATTCTTGGCAGAGGAACAGCTCTCGGTCCAAGTCGGGTCAGCCTCGCCCTGACTCTCCTCCCCTCTCTTTGTCCAGCGCTTTCGGTTCAGTCTGATGTTGTGTCCAATCTAACAGATTTCTTTGGGAGAAGGGGATTTACTTTCCTTGATCAGTTTTAAAACCATATCTGTCTTGCAGCTGCTGAGTGACCCAAATTGGCTGAACCAATCCATCATGACCAGAGAGGTCCATACTCTCACAAGCAGGAGGCTGCTATGCCAACTGAACAGTTTCCCATTTCAAAGGGGGAAGCATAATGACATGCAACTTGAATATCAATGTGATAAAAGTTGTAGACCAACAACCAACAGCAATAAAATTCTAAAAACATTACACATGCACTGTCAGGCCTATATGTAAAAACATTAGTTTTGCTTTCTCCTCTTTGTCAGATGTAGCAGGATATACTGGAGGCCGGGTTTACACAGGTTTAAAGACATTATCAAGGCAACACAATCTCTCAGCAGACTTTTTTTCTTTAGTTTTTTAATCAAACATTTGATCGGCTTTGCTGGAGGAGTCATGTGAGGTGACGGAACATGAGATATGGGTGGGCGGGGTTGTAGTGGGGTGTGTTTACTCGGGGTTGAGCAGTTTAGTCATTTCCTGTGGTTCATCTCTTTGAACAGATAATGGAGGTATTCATAAGGTGATGCAGACTAAAAGTCAGACCTTTGTCATCGCTGAGTACCGGCCTTTCAACCGCAGCACCCACATCCTCAGTATGATCCTGGACCCATCCTCTGTGAGTAACACAGCACCACCTACACAAATCTTCTTTGCATCCAGGTGGGAGGGAGTATAGAAGAAACTGTCAGTAACGGTAGTAGCAGTAGTGAGTAAAAGGAATGGTATGGAGTGTTTCTAGAGGAGTGCTTGTAACTTGGATTTTTTAAATGTCTTAACTTTTCAGTGGATATTGGTGTTTTAAAAATATGCAAAATGGCCCAGTACAATTAAAACTGTGTATCATTGCAGAGGAAGCTCTATGTGAATTCAAAACATGAAGTGGTCCAAATGGATGTGGCAAACTGTGCCCATTACGGAAACAGCTGTCAGCTATGTGTCTTGGCCAGAGATCCTTACTGCGGCTGGGACAAGACACAATGCACCCCTGAAACAAAGTAAGACCACCCATCTTTATGTACCTGGTGACATTTCATCTTAATATGTCAACATACATCATTTCACATCCACCGGTTACATTTTAGTGGCCTTGGCTTAAAGGTACTCTGTGAAATCTTCTTGTAAACGAACAAAGATGTTTCTTGTGTTTGCTTGAGGTCAAACAAACACTTGTATGGTGGCTCTGAGAGACCAATCTCTGTGCACCACCAAGCTACATCTATACCAACTTGACAACACATGCTCAGCATTTCAAAAAATGCCTGAAAAAAAAAGGGACACTAAAAAGTAATGCATGTGGTTGGGACATTGTTGTTGTTGCCATGGTTTGCGGCTTATGAGGTCAATGAAGTTGGTAAAATTGGCTATCCATCATTGTGATTGCATGATTCAGACAATATGATAATAAGCAAAAGGCTAATGCTTATAATGGCAAATATCTACAATCATATATGAATGGGTTGGTTGGGGACACAAACCAAAAACTTAAATTTTCTGACATTTTCCAACACCAATGACAGATAAACTTCACTAATATCATAATCTACAAAGAACAATAAACTGCATGTCTCAGCTGTGTGCATCACTTTTTCATGTTCCTTTGAAACTGTTTTCGTTGTGTTGTGAGCTAAATGCAGTGCTTCTTCTAAATGCTGCACGTGGTGTCAAATTGAGTTTTTTGTGTGTTGTCATGTTGGTGAAGATGTGTATTCTTTTGTCAGTATTGTATCTATTTGCATGTATTTTCTTAATTTGCAGTGCTTTGAGCTCTCAGTGCCTGTACGTACTCTCATAGGGTAGTAGTGTGAAACCAGCAGCTGAAATGTACATTGCATGGCCAATGTATTCACATGTGTAAGATAAAAACAAAACTGCAATCCAAACTGCACAGCTAGTGGTCATTCAAAGTGTTATGTGTCACAGCTATCTACAGCTGATCAACCGCAAGCTGCATCTGCTTAAGTATCATCACTTACCGTGTGAAGCAACTCTGATGACTCTCATATAAAACATGTAACCAAAATATTCCAACACTCAGCTGACACTGGCAGTGCCAACCTGATACCGGCAGTGTTTTGTCATCACAGCAAAACCTATAATTCCACAGCAGTCGGCTGTTTCAGCTGTCAAAATACAAACAACACAATGGTCTAAACAAGGTGACATCAAACAATCTTGCTTGATAAGCCTTTGTTTGAACCATTAAAATAACTTTTCATAAGATGACAATTTAAATCATGCCATATTATATATACATTACTGTCTGTTTTTATTTTAATTATTTAGCCATTATTTGAGAGAAAAAATATGAGTGAAGACTGAGGCAAGAAGAGAGGTGCAAATGATTATTCTGCAGGATATGCCGTATCTAAAAAGTTTTTTAAAGGTCTATGTCCCTAGTGTTGGAAAATGCATGGTCACATTGCAGCAATGGTAGCTTTCTATGTGCTATCATTCCTATTTTCATCCCCCCATGATCACAATTTTCTATGTTCTTTTCGCTATTTTACTCATAGTCAGTATAACAGAAGGTAACCGTCACTGAATATTATGAAGTTAAAGCAAATTCTAAATGCTTCTGTGAATGATGATAGTTGCACCAAACAATATATAACTTCATGACATTCTGTGAAGATTATCTTCTTTACAGACTCAATGTGTTAAATGTCAAAAGAAAACAAAAATAATGGAAAAATTGTAATGATGGAAGGATGAAAAAAGAGTGAGAGCACATAGAAAGCTACCATTGCTGAAGTTCTATCATGCATTTTCCAGCACTAGAGACATAGACCTTAATAAATATCACTATGAGAAATGGTCCCTCATAATTGGCATGAACATCCCCTTGGCCCTTTAAGACACATCTGCAAGACCTATGTACTTTTCTGATTTAATTACAGCCAATCAACATCAATTTTGCATCCAAACCAATTTTAATACAGAATTTTTACCAAAAACAAATGATCACTTTGGAGCCATAATTTTAGCATTACTTGGCAATTTAAAAGTGGGAATTGTCATCTGAGTTCTTGTTTAAACATTTCAGCATGTTGTTTTAGCCGAGCCCTGAGCATACAGTGTGTCATGAGTTCTGGCAGCTTAACAGTGAGCCGTGCTTTAGTCAAGTGACTGTCACATGCTTAATGTCACTTGCTGTTGGGGGGTGGGGGTTACAACAAAGTATTTTATGATGTCAAGACATAAAAAATATGCAAAATGTGTAATGGTATTTTTTTCCAACATTGCAACAGCTTTTATCTATCAGAAAACAGAAGTAAAAAAATGTGTACTCTCTTGAGGATTTAAAAATAAGTTCTGTCATGAACAGACATGAGAAGCAAAGTCTGATCCAGTGTGAAGATAAAAGGTTGTCATCTTAACCAGAAAATGTTGTTTTAATGAGAACTGAGTTTCTACTTTCAACACAACTTTCCCACTATAGTGATACTGTAAGTTTTCTTACTACACAGATCATCTGTGCTAGTATCATTGTTACATTCTCACTGTATACAGTTTCAGTCTACAGGCACAGAAAGACAGCCTTGTAACAATGTGATCATAAGTTGACTTGAAATGCACTTCACACCTTAAACTGACAGACCACTTTCTCTTTAAACAGAAGACTTTAGACTTTTTTCAGTAGTTCAACAGGCTAGAATTAGATATCCGTGGTGTGAGTACCTTTTGCACTATTTCCTACACCACTAACACAGAAACACAGCAGCCCCCGATCTGTCAACCCCTCACTCAAATGTTTCCACATCTGCATACATACTTCCTGTAGTATGGTTGATCACTTTGTTCACTGAGATCACTTTCTGAGTGTAAAGGAAAATTAGTCTGAAAGCAAACCTGAAATACATTTTTCTTTCAAAGTAAGAGGCATATATTTCTAACTGAGCCATCTTTTTCTTTCCCAGTGGCACTTGGTTGCAGGATGTGACCCAAGGGAACCATGCCAGGTGTCCATCTCCATCTAAGGACCAGGGAAAAGGTATTAATCTTTTTTTTTTTCACTTTTTTAAACAAGTTTCCAGTATAGTATTTCACAGTTGTTAAAAAAGTATTTCGAGGTATGACGTGCAAGGTAGATTTACTAGTCATTTTTTAAACATAGTGAAGCTGCTCTGTAGTGTGGTGGTACAGCAGTGGGTACACCTGTATCTGAAGGTGTCCCCAAAAACCTTCATCCCACACTGGCCATTGCCAGAGTCCACAACAGGCTGACAGAGGTGTGGCTTTCCACATGCTTATCACACACAGGTGCAGCCCACACACAGACATGTCTTTGGCTGATGGTTCCTGAAACATCAGCCAAATACATGCAGGTTGCCTCAAAATTGCGAGGGAATTTCTCTCAGGATCAGATACACATACACACGTACATTCATGTTTGTTAAGTAATAAAACATATAATTCACATTTAATAACACACTGTCTTTCTATTTCTAGAAAGACTGATAGATGGATAGATAGTGTATTATTAAATGTCAAATATTGATTTTATTTCCAGTCTGTATGCTAAGCTAAGCTAAGCTAACCTGACATGAAAGTGGTATTGATCTTATCTACCTCTCAGCATAATGTCACAATTTGCCGCATGTGCTGACTATGCCTGTAGGCATAATCATAACAGGCAAATACTTTGTGTAAAACTTCTTTAACCAAATATACATGCAAAACTTGTTGGATATAATACCTTGGAATAAACATAACTTTACATATTTTACTGGCTGAATAGCTCAGTGGTTGCAGTAAGGCAGCACAGCTGCCAGTTTTAGGAATACTGCATGCTTGCTCTCATGATACCATAAAGTTTGTCAAGGCTGCCCATTACATACCTTATATGAATGTGGGACATCATCTTCGATCACCCTTTGCACTTTTATCTACAAATGAATAGCTAAGCTCAAAATTGTACTAATTCAAATTCTCCTACCTGGAGGGGTTTTTGCTGAGGATGTCTCTACCAGTCCTATAAATGACATGCAGGTATTTCGCTCTACATTTTGTCTCTGAACACCAAATTGATTTACATAGTCTGCATGTTTTATTCTAAAAGAAGCAGCCCTTGACTTTACAGCCAATAATTCCCATCTTTTCAATTTAGCACATTAAATATTGCTTTTCTTTATGTGTCTGTTACTTAAGTGAGGAATTTAGGCTAATTTGAACCGTTATTTTATCTTACCATATGCTTTACATGATACAGGAAACTTGCAAGCAACAGACTTGGCCACTTTCCAGAAGTGTGTATTATCTTGCATGACTTGCAGTGTGGTTTTGCCCATGTCACGTCATCACTACAATGCATGTTGCCGCATGTTGAAATCTGATCTATGGTAGTGTTATTCCTAAGTTTTAATATTTTCAACAAGAGGTTTGAACTGTTTTTTAAAAATACTAAAACCGTATAAGTCTTGCTGACTTCATTCCAACTTTTCTATCCCACCCACTCCTGAGGCCCGTACTGTGAGTTAAGTTTAACATACCCAGGACATCTTTTCTTTATCTGGCTCCACTAACCCTTACACTGGCTGTCAAGATAACTGGTATCACGAGGCTGGTTATCAGTTTGCTCAGTCAACTTTGGGTTTCCTTTCTGGCCACAAGCATGTTCATTTGAAGTAGGTGGGGTGGTTAATTATGAGCTTCATCATCAACAGAATTATGAGTGGAAGTATTGCATATGATATGAGATGAAGCAGTGACACTAATTACTTGCAGAATTGTTCTGTTTTAGGGACATCAAAACGTCCAATTAATTGGCGTTAAATGTCAACGATGAACCTATTATCTTACTGAATAAGCTGTAGAAACACTAAAAAAAAATTCCAAATATTAAAGTAGGTCAAGGCTTAAGATACATGTAGGTATTATTTTAACACTTAAGTATAGGATGAGCACTTTTGCTATTTAGTTGTATAAATAAACTATTCTGACCTAAAAGTAATGCCAGACTGTTTCTGCTAATGAAATTAAGAGTGGAAAAGTATTTGATAACCTATGAGATCTATCTGACCAAAATGTTGCATTCATAATAAAGGAAGCCAATTAACAGTGTGTGGATTTTTTTTTTTTTTTTTCAAATAAGCTACAACCCTACATTCTTATTTCCAGTAATTATTGTGTAATTATAAGTGTCTAATGTTATGCTGGGAATAAAATAAGCCTTGCAAAATTAAAATACAGCTAAAATTATAATGTTGTAAACAGCTATAAGCTATAAAAAATATATACTTATTTTCACCCGCAAGTCTGGACTTTTTTTCATGTCGGGATGATTTTTTTTCTGTGTCCTTAATGGTCAAGGGTCAGGGTTTTCACAGGTCAACTGTTCAGCAGAAGTTACCATGCTTATATGACCTATTTGACCTGTGGTCATCAAGGATGTAACAAAAAGCATATAGGGATATAAAAAGATTGTCCTCTGATGTTACTCATGTAAATGAGAAAAAATATGGTACCTTTATTGAGCTGACAGTATAGTTCTATTTTTCTAGTTCCTTTTTATAGTCTGCCACCCTCCCACCAGACAAACTTCCTCACCATCCAAAAGGTCTATTTGTTTTCACACTTCAGGGCATGTGCCAAAGTAAATAACGGCTCCACTTCTGCTTTATATAAGGAAGTAATGGCCCTTGATAAACACACTCTTCAAGTTGATGCATCTTTATAAACAGTCTTTCAACATACAATGTACAAGTCGCACCTAACAGTGAACCAGAGGGAATTGTTTGAAATGTGTTATGATGGACAATCCAGTCACGGCACATTGTCAAAAGGCCTGTCATGCTCTAAATGAAATAACAAACAAGGCTGGTTAAATAAAACAAGACATCCGCCTTAAAGCTAAACAGAGCTTATGTTCTTTTCTCAGCATTTAGATATTCCACTGAAACACAGACAGAAGAGGCCAAGGACAGCATCAAACTTCTCCCCAAGTCCAAGTACTTCCTCCAGTGCCCAGTGACATCCCATCATGCACAGTATACCTGGCATCACCTTGAAAACAACACAAATGACGTATCCTGCAACCCAAGGGAGCAGCGGTGCCTTCGCCTGATTGACAGCATGGGTCCCAAGCAGGAGGGAACGTATATATGTGTATTGGAGGAGATGGGCTACAGCAAAGTCCTGACACAGTACCGACTAGAGTTAAAGAGCAGGGCAGCAGACCGTGCGTCAAACTCACTGATCTGGTTTTGTTTAATGGCTGTTCTGATCAAGAGTATGTCCCGTTAGTCCTAAATAATTAACATGATGTGAAAACAATGCTCATAAATGACGCTTCCTACTTTTAAGAGTCTATAGTCTTACAATTGCTATGCCCGCAATATTATAACTAAAATATATAATATTAACATAATTTTTTTATAGTTTTTTACAAGTCTAATTAATAATTATTTTCTTAAAAGTATGCCTGTCTCTGTGGGCCCACCACCCACAGGGCCAGGCACCAATAAGGACAGGCATTAGGGTTGAGTGCAGTGTGTGCTGGGCAGCAGGCAGGGGGGTCGGCAGCACAGGCATGTTGACCCCTCTGGCTGGCTCTAAGACGGGGAATGTTACGTCTCTGGTGAGCCCAGCTATATCTAGATGGTACCGCTCCTCCTCCTGATCCAGCTTCGGTTCCTTCCCCACCAAACTCCTGGAGAGGGGCTGTGTTGGAGTTCTCCCCAGGCAATGAGAGGGACGCTGAGAGAGAGTTCTCTGACCGCTCTTTATGCCTATGCAGCTCGAAGTACCTACCCTTCTTGGTGTCTCTGGACAGTGTCCTGGAAAGGGTGCCAAACAGGGACTCCATAATTCTTCGGGGGACTTCTACATGGACAATGAT
This sequence comes from Plectropomus leopardus, assembly GCF_008729295.1. Taxonomy (NCBI): domain Eukaryota; kingdom Metazoa; phylum Chordata; class Actinopteri; order Perciformes; family Serranidae; genus Plectropomus; species Plectropomus leopardus. The sequence goes on from NC_056463.1 coordinate 32,358,899, forward strand.
GGAGAAATCTGGCGGAAGTGATTGGGAGGAATGGCCTGCCTGATCTAAACCTGAGTGGTCTTATGTTTTTGGACTTCTGTGCTGTTCATGGATTGTCAATATTGAGCACCATGTTCGAGTACAGGCATGTTCATAAGTGTACTTGGTACCAGAACACCCTAAGCCAAAGATCTATGATCAACTTCATGGTCATATCATTTGGTCTGCAGCCTTAGGACACTCGGGTGAAGACAGGACCAGAGCTGTCAGCTGATCACCACCTGGGGGAGAATTGAATCAGGTGGCGGGGGAGGCTGCCGGACATAGTAGATTTAAAAAATTTAAATAAATGAAAAAGATCGAACTATCTTTTTGAACAATTGAACATATGCATAATTTTAGACTTTACAAAATGTTATTGATAAGTGTCTGTTATTGAAACATTTTAAAATTCAAGCAAGACGATGCTTCTCTTCCGCTACCATCTTTTGATTAAGACATACATGTAGAGTTGCAACATGGGAAACTAGTTAAAAGTTGTTAAAAAAAACTCTGGGGGTTTGAAATATTGCAAGGGATTAGTTTTCAATAAACCAAATTCTTAGCTGGAATGTGATAATACTACATGAACTGGTACAAGGGTGTGCCGCATGTAGGAAATGTGTTTGGGTAGCCTTAAACCAGAATCATGGAGGTGAAAGCGTCACGAGTCCTAAGTGTGATGGCAGCATGATTACATTCCAGTTCTTTTGAAATACAGCCTGTTTTACGTCCATTTCCCTGTAATGTGAAATACTGTCTGAATGTACATTCTGTCTTAGCTGTATTTTCTTGCAAATTACCTCATACTTGCTAAACTGGTCTTTGACTTTTTGTGTTTGTCAAGACTTCTCTGCCAGTCAAGTTCATATTGTGAAATGTCCTGTTAATGTTGAAAATACTATGTTGAAATGTTGTTTTTTTTCTCCAACCATATCTGTATTTGGCAAATGAGGTGTGCCTTTATTTTTGTTCTGCTTTGGTACCTGTAATCCATTTTAGCATGTTATTATGCAAAGCTGTAGACATTTAAGATGTGTCTTGGTCTGTTTGCAATGTGCATTGGTACGCATTTAAGTGGAGAGGCAACAAACAGAATATCATTTGAATGCATCTACTTTTCCATTGTCGGCTGTGATATCTGCAGCCGTGTCCTTGTAGGACTGCAGTGATTGAGGGCAGTTAACATCAAGAGGGATGTCCGTCATTGTTTTTGATGAATGCTTTGAAAAAATTGTGATGAACTAGTATGATCATGTTTGTAGTGTGATATTCAATGTTTTACTTCTGATCAATTAATACTTGAGCTTTGCAGTTGATTTATTTAGATATAGATTATTTTTGTTATTTAAAAATATGTTTCCATCCATGTGCATTGTTCCTTTTTCTTGTTTCACTCTGCATTTTACTGTAACAGAGTGTTACAGTCTACCAGTTAAGCTCTTCAAACCTCAGAGGGGAAACAGCTTTTGACAGCAGGCCACATGCACCAGTTCATACACAGAGGATGCACCGCTTGGCTTCCTCACACATTTTTGCCATCAAAGTGACCTTGAAATTAAATATGTAAAAAAGGGATGAAAAACTACTGCCTCCGGTCTGCCCCCTAGCTCTAACTGGGAGAGCACCATCACTGTTGGGGAAACACAAAGGGTATTGGAAGGAAAACCAATTTTCTCAACTTGCATTGTGACATTTCCTGAAAAACACATTGGTTTTGATTCAGCAAGTGTTGGGTAGGAGGCTGTCACATCATGTTCACTTGAAACACGTATTCTTAAAACTTCCTGAAGCCAAAATTACTCATAAAAAAACCTGTGGTGATGTGCTTGTAGAATAACGAAAGAGACATATGTTAAATGATCGATTCTTGAGGTTGTATTTCTTGTTAGGGAACTTACTTAACCCCTGAAACAGAATCCTGTTTGTAGAAAAGTGGAAATGAATGTGTCTGTTTCACCTTAATGGAAGTCCACTTAAGGGGAAGTGAATTTGCTTCTGGATGTTTCACAAAACTTGTAAAGGTGAGCCGGTGTGAATCACACACCTGCAAACACCATGTCGTGATCTCAAGGCCCAGTGACACCTTCAAGAACAAATAAAACAAACACACAGAGATGTAAGATATAAAGTAAAACTTTATCATGACATACAAGTTTAAAGCCCTGAGAACCATATCTTTATATTACTAATATGAACAAAACTGAATGTGTGAAAACCACTTTGGAAAAGTGCTCCTCTTAAATACAATCAGCACAAACCAGTTTTTACAAGCATCCATGTGTTTTGTCCTATTTTTTGTTTGCTTTAATCAAAGAGAAAACTATAATATCAGTAATATCATTATTACCATGTCCATAATAATAACAGTACAAAAATATGCACAAACCCCACAGTTGAATTAATATACGGAGCATTGTACAAGCCAAAAACAACATAAAATTGATAAATGAGGTATTCGATAACCACTTGCATATGCGCCTGTTTTTACACAGATCAGGTTAGTTCTTTAACAATTTAAAACTGAATTAACTCCAAAATCATCTGAGAGACAAAAGGTTCTGCAGACTTTCAACTTCACAGCTTCCTGAGTGACGAGACCTCGCCTGCAGTTACTGACGACACCAATTCAAAAATGCAAAACCAAAAACCAAGTTGCATTCAGCGAAGCGACCACAGCTTCCGTCAGTACTCGTCCCTCAACGCAGCTTCAATATCCAACGCAACAGTGACTGCAGCCCACTGCCCTGAGGTATTGTGGTATGACGAGGTAGGGGCGGTCTCTAATAGACACACACACACACACACACACACACACACACACACACACACACACAGAGACAGATTCAGGCTCACAGGCACAACACCTCATATATTCATCCACACAGCAAATCATGTGGCAGGAGGCCTGAGGTTAGCGAGATGACCAAAAGGTTGCTTAGATCAGAGAGAAGTGTATGACCAACCCTCAACACTTTCCACTCCCGAAACAATGAACAGCAAAGTGCCACTCTACAGCAGAGGATGACTGTGGGTGCAATGGGCTGTTCCCAGTATAAAAACTATCTTCAAAAACACGTTTAAGCAATCACCTAAACCTGTGATGTAGTAAATGTGGCAATGGCGCCACCTGCAGTATCAATAATGGTATTACACATGTATGTCCACATGGTAGAGCTGTAACCACATACTGTATACACTGAACCTGCTTATACACACACACACACACACACACACACACACACACACACAAAGGCAGTGAAGCTACACTAAACAGTCATTGCTTAGACTAAGCAGATGAAACAGAAAGCCTGGACTTAGAAACAAGAAAATGTTTCAGCAACACAGCCTAGCGGATTAAGCTATACCGTTACTAAAAACAGACAAAAAAAACCAAAACTAAAATAAATAGCAAAATCAGTTGTTACCAACAGTATGAATGACAACTGGTGTCTATGGTCTGATTGAATTGTTTACCTCTCCAAAGGATTAAGCTTGAAGAGAAAAACATTTTCCCAGCCAAACTGCACTGGCGGGATCTCACCAGCAACTACTTTAAGGCAGCATCTACAGTTCTCACCTTTAAAAATATACAGTTCTGTGTCATACAGGGTTCTAAATGGTATATCCAAGAGGATTTCCAGCACCTTCGAACCCTCAACTGTGATCTGCACTGCAAAACATCCGCAAAAGCTGACACGTAATGGCTACAATACAGTCTAATAAAAGCAACAAGGCTGCCCACCTCAGGTCTCACTGGGCTTATAGAGGTTTCTAAACAGTTAAAATGCCTCACATTAAACACAGATAAAGCTAGAAAATGCATTTTCATCCTTTGTGGTATTTCAAAATGCTAAAACTTTAAAGGGAAAAAAAAATACCTTACAATCCAAGCGATAATCCATCTGTTTCTGGATTATCAGGAAGTGGGTGTTTTCATAAAAGGGGCCTCTGTCTGCACTGGCTGAGCGGGCATGCATCCAGACTTGACGTTAAAAAACAGCCCCAAGAGCCCAAAAGTCTAAAGAATTAAATAAGGGAGACAGCACAGGGAAGCCAAAGCACCTGGGTTACTGCTCTGGATACCAAAACTTAAATATCTAAAAATGTCTGTACATGTCATGTAATCAGATTTTGAGTCTTAAGAGCTACTCATAAATTGACTTTTGTCCATTGTAGCCTCCCAGTAATCATGTCTTACCATGAAACATGAAAACAAGCTTTAGGACAAAACTCAAAATCAGATTAAATGAGATTAGATGCAACGTTTTTTAGCAGTTCAAAACAGACTTTGAACTGCCTTGCGCCTCGGCATGTGGGGGGCAGGATTGTACGAGGGATCAATCAAGAGGAGAGACCTGGCTAGTCTTTGGTATCTAGCTGTGCAATTACTAGCGGCTAACGTGAACCAGAAGACGTTAATACACTGGTCACTTGATTGTATACATGCATATCATTTTGCTGCTGTCGTTAAAATAAAAAAGAAAGAGATTAGCTCTCTGCGGTATAATATAAGGTTAACACGGTCGATTGTTTTTAATATTTTGTCCCCCATGACCTTGAAACCTGTTGACAATCCTACAAATCTACATGTGTCAGTGAGGAGCTAATTTTTCCTCATCCCTGAAAAATAAAAGCAGATATATCACTCTTCTCCGACAAATTCAGGAACCAAAACAAAAAAAGAAAAGGAAAGTAAATGGAAGCAAGCATAAAACAAGTTATACAAGTGAACACAGGAGGAGAGAGATAGCAAGACCATCCCAGTTCTGTTTGTCCCCAAAAACCACCAGCAGTGTGTCAGTACGTTCGTGTCAGTTCAGGTGGGATCTCCATCACGGGTCACGGCGTCAAGTCTTGATGGCTTTTTAGCCGTTTGAGGTATGTAGTGTAGCTCTCCTTGTGGGAGAGGCTCATGAGGTATTCTTGGGACAGTCATGTAGACTTGTCCATTCTTCAGTTGTGAATCCCTTCTTTTCTTTAAATTAACAGTGATTCCTTGCAGCTGTCACGTTACTTCCTGAGAGAAACGCCCCCCCCACCCCCAGAGCAGAGAGGCCAGTGTGAGGTCTGAGAACTACACGTTGACGATGACCGCCGTCAGATTGAGGTTCTGTGGCTGGAGGGAGGATGCGCAAACAAAATGGGACACAACAATTCAAACCTGGTTCTGTACTACCTCTCTGTAACATACACGGGTGGAGAAATGAGCTCAGGGTCTGCTTGGCTTGCTGTGGATGGATTTAAGTTGCTGTTCCCTCAAATTTGTGCGCTACGTGTTTAAAGACAGCTTGTGCGGACTTGCTATAAGTTGAATTATAAGCGGACATAAAAATCCTGTGCATCGCCAGTGAGAGTTTACAGTTTGTTTAAATCACGTCCATATTGAGAGGTTTGCGTACATCGTTAACCTTCCAACCAACATGAGAGATTTACTGAGCCGAGGGCAGAGTTGTGAAATGATGTATTCAATGTGCTGATCTACAGCATCTTATCGTTCACCAGTCTGAGCTCAGCAAGAGTCTACAGTGTGCTGAAGAAACCTGAGCGGCCCGGGTTGGAGGCCTGTCGCTGTGAGGTGGGTGCTCTGTACTTGAGGTTCCACTGGTGAGTTACCCGACTTCCCCTGATTGCAGCTAGGTCAAAAAGAATATAAAAATAAAGTTGATTCAGGTTAAATATACTACAGCTCCTGAGGTAAAGACACCACTGCAGGTTACTTGATTTGAGGTATGTAAAAAGAGAAAAACTAAAAACAAAATAATTCTAAAACACAAAATCAAAAAGACGACAAAATGGCAACAAACAAACAAAATGTCCTAAGATAAAACTTTTCAAGTTCAGTTGTGACTACACCTGTCAGTGGGTTTTGGCTGAGCTGATTGTGTTTAGCATGTACATTAGGATTAACAAGTGTGTGTTTGTGTGTGTGTGTGTGTAGATTGTGTGTCTGTATATGTGTGTTTGTAGTGTAGTGCGTGTATGTGTTTGCATGTTGAATATAATGCATAGCTGTGCGTTTGGGCACGTGCTGTCATATAATATTCTTGGGCTCTGTGTTCATGATTGGACAGCCAAGAGGTTGACAGGGTTGATGAGGTATTTGTTGTGCAACAGTTTGTTATTCTTATCGGTTTCTCATTGTACTGTATATTCTTGCTGGGCCTCCCGGTGGAAGAGAGGCCTGGGGCGCAGGTACAAAGGGCAGCCTGAGTTAGGGTGACCCGCTGGGGGTCGGCTCAGCCGAGCCGGGACCCTTAGAGGAGGAGGAGGACGTAGGGCTGAGGGTCTGAGCCAGGGGTGCAGAGAAGCCAAAGCTAGTGCTGGTTCCAGCAGGGGAGGCTGAGGTGGCAGCAGCAGCAGCAGCAGCTGATACAGCAGGCCCCGGGGCCATACCTGACTTCTGAGCAAACAGGGTTCCTGTGGGAAAAGTCCATACATAAACATGGTGCATTTATCACTACAAAGGTTTACCACCATATTACTGTTTATCAGTCTCTATGTTTACAAAATATTTCAGTCTTTGCCCTTGTTCTAAAAAAGACAATATTCCTACAAAGCTGTTTACATGGCTAATGAAAATAAATATAACAATGATATTCCCACTTACATGCAGCTGTGCATACTCTGATTCGTGTGCTCTAACATGATGTTTATCACATCACAGAAAGGAACAGTAGAACAGCTTGAGCTACTACTTCCGTCCACATATGTGGGCTTTTCTCTTTGGCATGCATCTTAACCCCAAACTAAACTTAACTTAACAACTTAACAACAACTTGGGCACATATACAGTCAACTTAACTGTTGACTGTATATGTGCCCAAATAATGCTCTTAAAACTGGACTAATGCTCACATATCCCACATGTCTTATCGGAAAATGCTGTTTACATTTCCTGAATCAATATCTGAATATTTTCATATTCAGAATAGCAGCAGAATATTAGTGTGCATGTAGATGTGGTCATTGATATGTTAGATTTGGTAACAACTCCCTCATACAGACCTGAGTAGGTTGTGCCATTGACATCCACTGAGACAGTGATGCTGGCATTTCCATTGGTTGAGATGCTCAGAGACATATCCTGCTGCTTCTCATCTGAAGAAAGACGAAATAACAGTTCAGTGTATTCACGTGACATATTTTCCCTTCAAAACCCCCAAATTTTTAATGTAAATCTGCTTATCTAGAAATGGTGGACTTAGAAATACTCGGCCATCAAACTGTTTGACATTCTTGAAATGTAATGTGGCAAACCTTGTAAAGCACAAATGCCAAATACTAAGTTCTCCTTTGAATCATGAGAAACACACTGAATTTACTTAATTTCTACTTGGACAAACTTGGCAGCACTGACCTCTGGCGGTGATGGTGGGGGCTCCCAGGCGCAGGTTCATGGGCATCTGAGAAGCCATAGCCAGCAAGTTGTGTTGGAAAGCCTGCTGCATCAGACGCTGCTGCTCTTCTGCCAGGCGCGCCATTTTCCTCTCGGGCCCCTCTCCTCCGCCACTGGTTTCCAGCTTTTCTCTCAGCTGCTCCAGAGTGGCGGCTCTTGCCAAACCTGCAACCTGCTGGTGACCAAGGGCCAGTGCCATGGAGGGTCTCGCTGCCATGATGGAGGGGGTCAGGTCATCTGGAATAGAGAGAACTGGAGGGTTAATTTCATGAATCCTTATGGAACCACTAAGTGGCTTCAAGTGTTTTTTGTTGTTGTGCTGGACTTCAAAGACCACCAGCACAATATGAACTTAAAAACTCCACTTTAAGAACCACTCATTATGATAAAAAAAACAAGGCTTGTTTTGTTTTGTTTGGGCATGCACATCAGGAGTGACTGGGTCGGTCAAACCACCCGCCATCCTATCTGACCCCATAAAGCAATTGACAGGTAAAATACAGTGCATCACACAAGTCAAACCATGGATATTGTCAGGACCCACATTAGTTTCACATTCCAGCCAAGTCAAAGTGACATCAGATAAGACGGCAGGGTAATGACAGTTATCAACAGGATCCCACTGATGTGGACTGAAGGCTTCAAAGTTCATAAAGTCCCCCCCCCCAGCGTGGGAACCGTGTTATTAATCAGTAGTAAAGGTGAGGGGTCTCAGTAGCCTAAGGCAAAAAAGGTTCACACATGGACTCTTTAACACCTGGACAAACTACATACACACATACACACACACATACACTCACAAAGTCATAAAAAAAAACCAAAAAATGTGCACACACAGTTGGCGGGATGCAGTGGAGGGAAGGAACAGGACTTGTGAGGATGTAAGACACTAATGTAACAGCACTCTCTCATACCAACATTTCTGCATGCACACACACTCTCACACACTGTCATACTAATATATACACACACTCACACACTGTCATACCAGTATATACACATATAAACATACATTCACACACATTTGACAAAAAAGGAGCAGATGCTCAAATGAAAACTATTTTGGTCCAGTGGCAGGGCCTGTATATAATGCCTTTCAAATAATGTGAAATTTTACTATCATTAAAAGCAAAAAAGCCCAAAATAATCGTAATGGACATTTTTTAAAAAACCCTAACACTAGAACCTTACATGTAAATACTACTATATGTCACTCAAATGTTGTTTTTTTTTTCAGTTACTGTGACTTGATGTAATTTCAACATTCCCAAAGAGGGCAGTATTTCCTTAAAAATACTTTAAAGTCTCAGCACATCTGTAACTGGAACACTCCACTTCTATCAAATCAGTATACAGAGACTGCATAATCTGTACTAAACATTTACCCAATTTAATGTAATTTTCATAGACGTAGAGAAGTGTTTCTGATGTTTTTTTTTCACTGACACCCTTCTGCACCTTTTAGTTACACAAATATAGAGTATATCTGAGAGCTGCCTGCTCAGTTGCAGGCAGGCTTGATTTTGAAGGTAACTCCCACAAACCATAAACTTATTTTTCTCAAATTTGTATTTGTGGAATACAGATCAGCCTTCTCTTTATGATGCCTTAAAGCTTACTACTTTTACTTGAAGATCTGTACTTATAACACATCTATGTTAGCTTACACCAGAAAAATTAACAAATTTAACTTAATTTTACACTTTTCTTTATATTGAAGGAATTATGGGTCATATATAGCTCCGGAAATCAGGATATTTCTCTAATTTAACAACTAGTCAAAGACTAAAGACAAGAAGTGAGGACAGAGCATATGAGCTGCTAAAGGAGATGGGATGTACAAGAAGGGAACACGTGTGGGGAAGAATGTGTTTTTTTCAGGGGTAGAAAGGTTCAGCATAGGACAGTGAGGTGAAATGTTGTATGGTTCCTACCTTTCTTCAGAGAGGGTCCTGGTGAGGCCTGCAGGCCGTTGAGGGCCCCCGAGGCCCCTGCCCCCAGAGCTGAAAGGTGCATTTTGGGAGGTGAGAGGATGTGAGGAGCTGTGCTGGGAGAGGGAGAGAAGCGGAAGAGGCTGCTGCTGTAGCTCGGACGGCGACCCTCGCGTCTGTTACTGTCGATGGCAGCCTGGAGCTCACCTGGGGAGCTGAGGCCTTTCCTCTCGCACTCATACGGGTACAGGTATTTCATGTACCTTACAAGGAGAACACACACAGACAAGAATTAATACAATCAGATTACTGCAGAAACAATCACATGGCAAGTTTTAGCAGTACCTTTTAGACTGATTGACTTATTCAAAAATATTACCACAACCAGTTTAATTTGAATCAAAAATTCTTGTTTTTGAATGAAACCTCCCAAATTCAAGAATATTTACTTTAATATATTACATTAGAACATTATATTGACAGTCAGCAGTTTCAGTCAAACAGTAATCTCAGCCTTCAAAATGTGTTTTTTTTTCTTTTTCAGAAGACCAGTGTTAGCACACACACACATACACAAGGAATTAGGTTTATGAAAAAATACAGTTGGGGCAGGAAATCAGAGAAAGCGCTGATGTGTGGCACAGAAAACTAGCTAGTCTTTACATTCTGTCCATATCTAAACTTATTTCTCCCCTACCTAAGCATGTCTTTGAACCAAGGTTGTCTTATTTTAAGAAGAACTATGATATAAGTTACTGTTGCCTGATATTATTATTATATTATTATTATTATTATTATTATTATTATTATTATTATTATACTATTATACTTATTTTTCATTTGTAGTGAGAGTTTTTCGCACAAGGTACAAACAGGTCTAGATTTTATAACTAGTCTGCGAATTAAGGTAAAAATGGATTTGTTTAGTTTGTAATGGCTACTATAAATAATTTTAATGTCATTGTCCGTTTAAGACAGTGTTTGGATGGAGGAATACAAAGTCCACTATCAAGAATGATCTTTAATTCCATCCCTTGCACTGCTGTAAAATTAATCTGTCCCTCTCTGAAGTCCTTTGTGCACCTTCACACAAGTAAAAAACTCTGTTTAACACCTGATTACATGCATACCCATGGCCAAAAATAAGCTGGTTTTTTTTTTCCACAAGCAGAAATCTAGCTGTGTTGACCGTGTTTCTCTAATCCCCTACTCTGATTAAGGAAACCTCTGTTGTGCTCATGAAATCTACAAAATCAAGTTACTGCAGTTACTGACAGTAACATGCATTTAACTGCACAGGATTTAATGAGACACCTGGAATGCCAATTGTGCGAAAACATGTTTTGTAAGCTGAGTATACATAGATGACATCACAGGGGCTCTACAGGTACGCACAGTCACAGCTGTGGCATTTTCTCCATCCCATAAGAACATTCGGTGAATTGAAAATATAGTACGCTGACTGCATGATGGTGGAATAGCAGATCAATAAGAAGCTAAGAGCAGGGTCCATTAGATAGAGCTATCGGAACAATGCTACACAACAGCCCACCGACATTAAAAATACATAAAGGATCATTAGGGCACCCTGCTAGTGGACTGTACAGAGAGGTGTTACATCTACGGAAGGATTTCCATCGAGATAGCAAGAGCGTTTTAGTCGTGGCTTGGTGTACAATCTGTCAGTCAAACCCCACCTTGGTCATTGTGAACTCTGACCCAAATCACATCAATAAATCTATGGGAATCAATGGGCTCTATGTGTGATGTAATGGATGGAGGGATTGAATTTGAAGAGGGAAGGTGGCCTGGTGGAGGAAACAAACCCACATGTGTATAAACACACAGGCATGGGTTAATATTGACATCCGAAACACACACAAAAATCCACATGCTGGAATAAGGAAGGCGCTTGTTTCCAGGTGAGAAAGTCACACACTTGAGATTCTTTATTTAGCTCGCGTAAATTTAATTAAAGTTTGCAGAAGATTAGCATTCGACAGACTGGGTCAATTTATAGCCACGACAGCCAATGAAATGTATTTCTGGTGGTTGTTTTGTGAAACCGATGCAAAGTCTTACTGTGTGCGCAGAGTGAAAGCTGCACTGGTGATGGAGGTAGGCAGGTTGAGTCCCTTTGTGATTTCTCTCCAGATCTTCTTGTTGATTACCTCTACCAGGCCTCCCTTCTCTGTTACCAGCTTGTACAGCATATACAGATCCAGGACCTGCTTGGCCATGATGGGGATACGATTGACTGGGGTTCCTATGGAGGAGAGGAAAAACCATAAAATAAATCAATATAGTATAAATCATACATTTGAATCGGAATAGCTAAGTGACGCACCATGTGCGCTTTATGGTGGATGAATGTATTTTCAAAGTGCATTTGTGTATCACATGCGCATGCATTTTTAACATGGACAATCCCAACGGTAATGGTAACCCATAATGCTGACAATTTTCTCCTGTGTGTGTCCCTGCTGAGACATATTGGCACCCAACACAGGAAATACATTTAAAGCTGCAACAGTGAAAATGACAAAGCAGGTTCAAATCTAAATTATGCATTAATCCATCCACCAGTCAATGCTGAAACACCCAGAATCATTTCAGACCTACAGATACTGATCTAAGTGCTGTCAGGATGCTGGTAAGAAGAGGGTGTCAGGCCTGCTGCCAGCACGCCTGTTAAATTTGTCTTGAAAACATATTAGCCCAGTTAAGGCAATCTGGCTTGACCTGGAAAAGGGGATTCGCAAACAACACAAAGCAAAGCGGCTCTAGACTTTTGATACAGATGCATTAATCTTGTCAACAGCTTATCTGCAGTGAGGCTTGCAGGGAGTGTGCGGGGAGGAGGGGTAGGAGGCAACGAGGAGGAAGGAGGGGGTGGCTTACAGTATGCAACAGAATCAAAAAGTGCAATGTGCAACAGTGTAAGCATGAAGCGGGAGGAGGGGACTGGGGATTGTGACGACCTGCTAATCCATGGGCAGCGGTGGGTGGAGGGCTCCTGGATAGGCCAGTATAATGAAGCTCATTTAGAGGATTGTACCGAGTAAATCCACACCCCTCTGCTGTTAGCGCTGCCGGGCCCAGCGCAGGGGAGTCATACAGATTTGCACTCACAGCTAATGCCAGCCAATCCTTCAGCCCCTCAACAGGCTGCTCTTAACCTGGAATCAGACTCATTAATGACTTTGTAAAATAGCAGTGTGATCAGGCCATGAAGATTAGCCCTGATTCATTTTCTTAAGTTAGCAACATGTCTCTAAGCTATGTGCAAAGGGGCCTAGGTGAACACATGGACCTACATAAGTGTGGAGATCAAGAGGGTGTGGCGATTCAGTCAGGGCACTGTAGCTCTGACCTTTTAAGTGTGCTACTTAATATTGGCTGTAGGGTTGAACATGCTCAAAACTAAAGCTTTCTCTGATACTGCCTTCAATCTAAATCACCATTAAAGTCTGCCCATAAATATAGCATATTTCTTTATGTTTGCATTCTTTATTTCTGCATTTTAATATACATAATTGTGGAGCTGTGTTTCTCTACACAGGGGCTTAGAAAACCCATGGAGCTGCTATTTTGAACAATCATTGTTTTGCACCACAGCATGTTAACATTGTGCTAATGGGATGTGAGGGGGGTTTTTAGGGGTTTCAGGCTGAAGAAAATATGAACTGCTATTGCCAGGCATCCAGGATAGCGCATAAAAGCAGAAATACATGCAGGTCTATAATATTTACAGTAGGACCAATTTATTAGATCCTTCCTTTGTCGAATTAATTATGGCCACCTCAACTTACCTAAATTAATATTTGGAGATTTGAATTGTATTGCATTCAGCGGTACAGGTTTCACATGACAGAGCAAATATATATTGGCCTACCTCCAAACATACTAGTAAGACCTCCTATAGCCCTGTTAAGTGACCACGGCATATTGTACGTGGTTAATAACATTCAGCCGATCAGATGCTGTTCTCGGGAAAAGGACATCTTATCTCTACAGCCAATTAACGATTAAGAAAACAAGAGGCCCTTTGCCAAGATGCCGGCTTCCTCTACAGATAATCGGAATTAGCTTTGTACAGAGCCAGAGGAGAGGAGAGGAGCAATGACTTAAAATGTCAGGTCCGTCTATACCCATTAAAAACATACAAAAAAACCTGACATAAAATAATTAACATTATTTTTTGTTTGTTTTGTTGGGCTTTTTTTGGTCACCTTTGTTATCTATTAATTATCTTGCATTATTTTTGTTTTTTGTTCTATGTTTTGTCTTATTGTGCTTATATTGTATAATTGTCATTGAAATTGAGACAATACATATCAAGGGTTATTCCTTATAAATAAAAATCAAACTAATTTCCAACATTTAGTTATCAAATATGTGAAATTAAGCTAGTCCTCCAAAACAAATATTTCTTTTTAAAAGGTAGGTGGTGGGGATTCTCAAATTGATTGATTTAAGAATAAAATCCAAACATGTACTGATATACCTTTTTTAAATTAGTTCACAATACCAGGCTCACAATATATATATTAGTATGTAAAAGTGTATCTAAATTAAAGCCCATAATTTAATAGTATTATAGTCAACTGTCGGTAATCAAATTCCTATCGGATCTAAACAAAGAAATTCACAATATACTGTGAACTAAATGTAGACGTCAGACCTTCCTCTGCATCTCTGGGCAGGAGCCACATTTCCAGAACACACAGTCGATCAAAGCACCAGGAATGCTTTTCTGCCAGCCCCTCGCCAGTTATTTAATGCAGTGTTGGACATCAATCTTGCATCAAACAATTAGTACAACTAGAGGGGTCAGAGATCAGCCAGGGGTTATTGATGTGTGAATTAAACTGCAGGTCAGCAGGAAGCCATGTTTTCATACTGGCCCGGACGTGAACAATGAGAGCACAACAAATGAGACACAACAGCTCTGGCCCCATAGTGACAGGCCAGCAGTTAGTTAGGCTTTAATTCACACTGATGCTTATATTCACCCGTTTATCAGTGGCTGCTGTCAAATCAGATCAGATTTGATTTATTTACAAGGAACTACTTTCAGAGTACATGAAACAAGTCAAAAAAAGGACACATTTCAGATAGATCAGTATGTGCCTGTGTGTTTAAAAGAGTAAAGCAAAAAAGCTATCTATATATCTTAAGTGTACCAGAGGTGGTTTTGAAACCTAAAACAAGCATTAATTAGTCAACACTTGACATCAGCCAGGTTTCACATTTCAACATGGTCCGACCACATATGAAAGCACTAGGAAAGCACCTTTGATAATACCGTAATTGACCAAAAATCACATTAGCAACACTTGGGCAGTTAGCCAGAGAGTTCCCTAATTTGAAAGCCTGCCTTTGGTGTCCAACATCTGCTCCACTTCCAACCCTGGAGACATTTAGCTCTAACAGGCTTAATTAGACCAGTCCAAACATTTCTTTTGATCGCAGCAGCACAACTCTGCCCTACAGTCCCCTTAAAATGCACTCTATTCTGCTGTTATAATTGTTCCCACTTCAACCATATTTCTTATTTTTCTTTGGAGACAACTAAAAACACTAAGATTGCCAAAGTTACAAGACCACTTCATGCCATTACGGCACGCACGCCTCAAGTAGGCAGCCATTGGGTATTTCATGTGTCTGTAAAGCCCTGATTTGTCCACTCTGCTGTTCTGAGCCAATCTGTAATTGGCTGCAGGCTTCACCTCCCATCATCCTTTGCCCCGGACTGATTTCCCCCCAGGGACATGGCCATCAGGAGCCTAGTGATTAATGGCACCAGGGGTCAGAGGTTGCTCTGGTGGGAAGTGCCGCGGCTGAGGGCCCCTGAACCACTCCCTAAGTCCTTCCTCCGACTTCCACAGTGAACACGAGAGCCGAACGGCTCGTCTTCAAACGGCTAGACTTCAAATGATAAGGGACATAGATAGAGAGCCAGACAGAGGAGAAAAGAGGGTTTGGGTCTTTCTGGGAGAGATTGATATGAAATAATACAGATGAAATTTTGTGCAGATAACTGATATCTTTACATTTGTTAAATTTCATGCCTGTGACAATTTCCCAGCAGGGTAGGAATAACTTACACTATGAAAATAAATCTCTCCATTAACAGATAATTGGATTATATAAGTCATTCACACAAACTTAATTATACAGTAAAATAAGTAATCAAGTAAAAAGCTTTTCTAGCCATTATTTCAGAGGCTGGAGGCATTGATCAGACCGTACACAATCTGTAATAATCCCTCAGACTGGCCCCTTGCATTGAGCAAAAGCAAACAGACTGTGACAGACAGAGACAGACCGTCCATCTGAATCAAACATTAACATTTCCCACCTCACATCCAGCTTTCTATCTCAATGGGAGCAAAAAAAAAAAGGAACAAGGTCATTTTATCTGACCCCTGACCTATTTTTAGTAGGAAACAGCTGTTCACATTAAAGGGCCTCTATAATAAATCAATTGGGTGCCCCTGGCGCCAGTAGTGGTAAATTACATATCGCTGACTTCACATGATGGGCATTTTTTAAATAATTAAGTGACAGAGTGACAGCCTTCCAGCGGACAACACACAGGAAATGAATTTTTTACTGAACGAGCTTTGGCTGGTGTTAAGTTTCACTAACATCTACAGATGATCTTAGACAAGGAAAAAGGAGAGGAAGAGGGGGAAACATCATTTTGTGTTCTTTGGTCGCTTTAATTAGTGATCACATTGAAGATTATCGTAGCACATTTGGGACTCAGAGTAGTGACATTAATGTAAGAAACAGAAAAACAAAAAGAGCAGGGCAAGAAAATGAAAGATAAAAATAAAGAGATGATATGCTTTGAGGTCTGATTAATACACTTTTTTTTTAAAAAATAAAAAAAATAAAGAGAGACCATTTTTGCTGCCTTTAGGAGGGAAGGAAGAAAGGATAGACGGAAGGGAAAAAGGAAGGGGGAGGTGTAGCCAGCTGGAATAAGAGTGGATTACTGCTGTAAGGAAGGTGTCAGCCAACACAAACAGCCCCTGGCCTCATGGCAGTGTCTGAGTCCTTTCAGAGCTACCCCTAACAACTACCCACCCACCCACACCTTCTTCCTCCCTACCTCAACCACCGTATCTACACACCAGATAAGACCCAACCGGGCTACATTTCACTCTCTGCACTCCAGCCCACTTCAATATAAGTTCATTTATTTTGCTTACATTGGACTGCTGATAATAAACTCTGATGCCATAGCCTTAAAAACTGTCCTCTATCAACAACATTTCTGGGCTAAAACAAGATAATTTACTGTATTTCAATGCATAACCTATACTGCTTTTTACCGACCCTTCCAGATAATGAATTCCATCAATACAGAACAGCCCAAACCCTTCATTAACACGGGACAGAGAGACACTGACAGGAGAGACATGTGTCTGGACTCCACATGCTAAGTGTTTACTTTATGTCGGGCAGCCCCCTGGCTGTTAGTTTATATGTTCGTATGTCGGGGCAGCATATTGTCAGGACCCTGCACTACGCTGGGGCATGTTTGTTTTATTTTTAATGCATGGCCAGGGACATAAAAGGTAAAAAAGCCTTGACTGTATGGAATTTGCTATCTTTAGTCCAGGCAGAGCCACCACTCGCATGGCGGACCAATTCATATCAAGTGTTAAGATATGCACCCTCCACATAAGGGAAGTTAAATGTAACGTTAGACTATAGAATACATCGCTATTCTAAGCATGAAGCTAAAGCCACAGCTGGTAGAGACACGGACAGAGAGATAGAAAGAGAAGGACAGTCGTCTAATAAAGTCTATAAAACAGTGTTGTGGGTCAATATGCTCTATACTGTTGGCTGCATAGGTTTCATTTCTGTCATGTCAATAAAGTGCAATTAATGTGAATTGACAGAGGCAGAAAGGAGCTACAAATAATGATGTATCTTCTGCCAATTGTATCTAATACAAAAGAAAAAGCAAGAAAAACACTATTTCCAATAAGGAAAGTAAATAACATTGTGCACAGTGACAACACATGTATCCATCTGCAGAGGCATGAAAACAATGTGCTACAAGATTATCAAGTCACGGCATGGCATGACGAGTCTATACCAACATCGGTGCAATAAAGGGATTAGCAAGTGTAAGGACAACAAAAAGCAATGTACTGTGTGTTCTTCATCTGTGCATATAGGTGACAAAAGAACAGCACATTTTGTCTGTCAGATTAGCTCAGAAGCATTGTGGGCTTTTTCACATTATCACACATCACATGTTCCTTTACTGATTAAATCAAAAATGGACTTTTGACTTATCTTGATATGAGGAAAAACTATTCTATTTTCTATATCTCCTATTTTGTAGTGCCACCTTTATTAGAATCTAAACTGACTGACTGTCTGACAAATGCAACAGACACATGCCAGGTCCAGCCTGATATTTTAGGAAAGTCAAATACCTCTAAAATCTTCCCTCTTGTCTCTTCCTCATAATTATTTCTTCCATCTCACCACAAAAGACAAATATAACAGGAGAAAAAAAGCAAACATTGAATGATGGATAAGTCACTTGGAGCTATATTTACTCAGGAAACAGTGAGAGTAGCTTCTTAGTAAGAGTTATTACAGTGAGGCAGCCAGTATATTACAGGAGCTGTCTTCTGTGCACTGTCAACTGCTTCAGCCCGTGGTGTAAAACATCACAAAACTGGCGAGGCTCCAAACAACAGCCCAAAGCTGTAAATCTCACTGGGTGCTGTTTAAACTGGGCAGGCTGTCAAGACTACAAATAATGACACGATTAGAACTTAAATTGCACGATTAGAAGTTTGGCGAGTGTAATTTGGCAATAAATCTCTGCACTGACAAGCCTGATACACTTTATACGATGTGTAAAGTACTGTTAAGTGTCCAGACTTAATCTTTTGACAGTTATGCATGTTTGAGCTGAATTAGAGTCAAGCAGAAAGAAAAAAAAAAAGACAGCGAGAGAAAAAGACAGAGAAACATGACTCCGTCTCCATGGGTCATGAAGATGGGTCACCTGGTGAAACAGAGGGGGAAGGGGATTGAAAAGGTTGGATGGCGCGAAAAGTGAGATGGCCTCTCCAACTGTAACCCAAGTCCCCTCAATCCCCAGAGACCCAGCAGATCAACTGACTGGACCCCAATCAACACAGGCTGATATGGAGCTGACAGTGAGATGGATGGAAGGACGGATAGATGGCCAATGTCTCTTGCGCTGCGTGGTTATTTAGAGTGACTGGTCATTCAATTTATGAAGCTTCTGCGAAATAGCAAGGACATCTGACAGGTGTATGTTAGCAGGGATCATTGGGGGTGTTTAATATGTTTGCCCTGGATGTATCATCATATTAAGAAAAAGGGGTCACATTACAGATAGCAGCTGCTTAAAATAATTCAATTAGATGTAAACAGCCCAGGCTAGTGCAGAAAAGAATAAAAAAAAATTAAAATAATGCGAGCAGTACCAGCACTTAATGACAGGATGACTAGATATAATGAAAGAAATGAATAGACATTTGATGGTTAAATGTGTGTCTACTATGCAAATCTGTTCATCCATTAGTGCTTCAGGCTGCTCTAGTTACTCCAGCAGCCATATTTCAAGGCATCCAACCACTATCTGGGAATGTTTGTCTTCCATTAACATCTAGTTGACCGGTGAAATTGTGCAAGTGGCTGATGAATTTGCAAGGTACTAGCCAGAGGCCAGTGCTATGAGTGTGTTAGTGTAAGGCCGGCATTCGGCACATTCACTTTATGAATATTCAAGCTGATAATAAAATCTCTATTGCAATATATAGAACTACTATGAGGGACTGATTTGACAGTCCTTGATCTTTCGACAGTATTGTAAGTTTTTCCTTATATCCTCATGTCTACATTACTGTAGGCTGTACGCCTCCACTCAAACGACAGCAACCACCTAAACCTGTTGCATTGCTCATGCATGAGATATGAGTGTAGTGTGTGAACAACATTTCTCCACCCTTGTTGCACAAGTCCGGCTTGGTTTTGTGTGTGCTGATAAAAGATCTGAGTTTCCCCAGGTATTCCGCTAAGTGCAAACATGTTTTTCTAGAAATTTTTATTTTCTATTTTTACCCAATACTTCCCGACCACGAGTAGCTACGAACAAAATGTTCCCAAATACTGTGTAGAGTTAACAAAATGGATTTAAATGTGGAAATAGTGGCCTAAAAATGCTTTTATATTCACTGCTATAAACATAATTTGGTCAGTACTCAAAACGTTTTAAGATTAAATACCAACTTCTGCTTTGAGATCTATATGTTATGCATCCGTAAGACCCAGGTTGTAGTTTTGATTGGACTAAAAATATCCTCTGGCAGAATTTAATTTATGAGCAAGCTTTAGATGCAAGGGCAAACAGCAGACGACAGCTAGGACATTTACAATGGGGGGAGGTAAAATCTTTGTTGACATATGCAGTGGTTATATACACTGATGATACAGGCCTGTATTGTGAGTTACAGCCAGTTAGGGAAAAGGTCAATAAAAGTTGTTTTCTATCCACAAGTTGAACTTTTCAAGAGCAAGACTAAAAAAATTAATAAAGATACATACTCAAATAAATTATTAAAATTATCATTAGCAGTGAGTACTGCTACCAAACACGTGTTGTGTGTTGCTGTGTTAACATGCTCAAGAATGTTTCTCTAGTTTTCACATTTGATGCCCTATATATCAAACTCAAAACATTAAAATGTTAATAAGAAAATATCACCTTTCCACCTTTTGCATCACAATTTAAAACTTTACAGCTTGGTCAAATATATGGGATGACCTCTGCTCTATATTTACATTGGACTGGAAGCTCAAGTGAGAGAAAAGTAACCCAATAGCTCGGCCTTGTAAACAGCCATCTCTGATCTTTGCAGAAATGTCAAGAATGTATATGTCACAGCAACATGACAATGGTATGTTGTACACATAATAGCGGGAGGGGCTTCGACATCAACTGTAGATTCCTGTGATGAAGCTGCAGATGTTAGGCAGACAGAAAATGAGGGCAAGAGCAATATATGGAACAAGAGAGGGTTAACAGACCATGCAGAGAAGAAAGAGGAAGAAAGACAGTGTGCACGAAATACAAATAACTCTTGTATTCCTTGCACACTGACAAGAGTGCAAGAAAAGTGACAATGAGGTCATCTGTGGCCAACACTGGTGGCAGTTCTCTGGTCAAACTGGGTACTACTAGTTTAAATGGGTAGGTAGGCGGCAGTGATGTCTTAACTGGCAGGTGCAACACTGAGGGTGTCTCTCTCCCTTTATAACACAGCTAACTGCTTCAATCAATGGACACCCGGACTGACAGATAAAGCCATCAGCTGACAAGTCTCATTTGGGGCCCAGCATCACTGATCAATACGGGCGACATCAGCTGCTATAAGCTGAGGAGAACGAGGGATATGTTGAAACAGGCGAGAAGGCTGTGGGGGGTTGTGCACTCATCTTGGAAATTTCAACTCCCATCAATGCTAATTACTTTTGGCTTTTGGAATCCATGACAGGCGTGTCATACATTTACCATTCAAGGATTCAGCCTAATGCTCCTAATGCAGAGAGACTTAAAATGAGGTCAACAGCAGAACATGCTTTAATTCCTCAGTAACAAATTATGCCCTGTATTTAAAAAAAAATAGTAGAAGAAGTGAAGATTGCTAATTTCTACATTTAAGACACTTACTTTTAAGTGTTCTAAATGCTTTTGACAGCTATAAGTTTTTAACACTTTTTGATCTTTGCAAATCAAGTACGTATTTTCACCCACATTTGCTGCACCTTCAAAATAAACAGAACCCCACGATGTGTCAATCATGTTTAACCCTTTGAAAACTGAGCAAATTCCCTTATTTTCTTTCAAAAACATGGGAGGAGGGCAATGATCAACAAAAGAAAAAAATGACCTAAAAATAATCAAGAAACAAGTAAAAAAAATTTTTAAAAAAAGCCTGCCTAAAAATGTGTAAAATAAAAAAGGAAGAAAATGAAAGATAAAAAATAAATTAAAAATTGCAATGATTTTGTGACTTTCTTTTAATTACGTAATTATGATGATTACAAATATCATTTTCCCCTAGCTTTTTGGAAATTATTTTCTTAATCTACAAATTTCTTGCAATTTCTGAAACATTTCTCTGCAATTTGCTCATTGCCTTTCCCCCCCCCCATGTTGATGAAAGAAATTGCACCAAATTTCAAAACTTTGGTCCGTCATGAAGTTTTTGGAACAGGTTTTTTTTTTTTTTGCATTTCTCCGCATCAGTCAAAAGCCTTTAAAGTTGTTTTACCAAGACGGAGAATAAATGTGACCTGTGGGATATCAGCAACAAGAGGAAGTATGGGACAGAAGTGAACAGAGGACAGTAAAAAAAAAAAGAATGAAAAATGTCAGCAAAATGAATTCTTCATGAAAAAGAGTAGGTGCCCTTGACTACTCAGATATGCACGACAACATCGACGATGCTTTCAGCAGAGTGCAACTGAGGTAGTTGCTGTGCCAAATACAGAGTAGCAACCAAGGTAACTCAAGTGGAGAAAAGCAAGGGAGTAAATGTGTCTTTTATTTTGTCTTGTATTTCAAGTTTTTGCAGCAAATATAATAAAACAAATAGGCCTCAGTGTGCATGGTTTCTATGTGATTGCATGAAAAATACATACATGTTGTGCAAAGGCTTAAGTTAGACAACAGAATGAGACGTCCGGGAAGGAATCGTGGTGCACTGTGTACTACAGCATGAGAAGCCTGGCTGCAAAAGATGAAAACTCATCTTTGCACACTCATCTATCATAACTTGTTAACTGACCATTACCTTTATCTCATGTATCCCAAACCACATTAACTAAGATGCCATCAACCAAAAGCCAATAACGTTTGGCGACTGTGTGTTTCATGTCGATTTCTTCGCTCAAATCAAGCGTCTTGTTTTCCATTAGGCCCCTTTGCACTCAAATCTCTGTTACTGTGTGGCTTATGCAACACTGCCGCAGAGCTGCGCTGGAAGTGAGCTCAGGGCTATTGTATTGGTGTAGGGCTCCTCTGGGGGCTGTAATGTGTTTCATACCATCCATCACAGGGGTGTGGAGGCCAGGAAACATTGCTTTAAGAGCACACACAGGACACAGATGGAGAACCAAGACACGCAGCTATGCAGAGATAGCAGAAGTTTGGGAAATTTGTTGATCGCAGGAGAGCTTCACATGGGAACAGCCTAAAAAAAGCCCCCCACAAAAAATAATTCTAAGTAGAAAATAGTTAAATATTTTACATGAAAAGTACGATGGAACATTTGAGTAAAAGGAAAATGTATTTCAAATTAAATACAATTTTGACTGAATACAAAAACTTTCCAAAAAATTATCTAAATGTGGCTAAATAATAATGTGGCTTTTCTTGGTTCATAAAAATGTTTATTCCTGGCTTCTCTTGAATTCACAAAAATGTATATTAATCTAGGGTATGTCAATCATACCTTAATACTGCTTTTGTAACTAGTAATATAAAATATTATTTGCAGATACGGTTGCAAAGGCATGAGGTTTACACAGTACGAAGATTATCTCAGATAATACAGCAGTTTCACTGTATTACAGAATTATTATTATTTTAAGTCAGAATTACCCTTAAAGGAATGAAAACAGAAGAGTTAGATTTGGTTAAACAAACATTTTATAACTGCAATAAAAACCTGAAACCATTTTTTAGGAAGTATGTGTTAAAGGTCTCCCTTATGAAAAACAATAAATAAAAAAAAATAGAAAAATAAGGTGAAATTCTATGTGCAGTTGCTTTTTTCCCCCAATATTATAGATAAGCAAATGTACAAAGTGGTGAGAATTGTCAATTATCATATCATGGTATACCTTTTTACTGATATATTGCTGCCACCCTAGTCACATATATAGAGTTACATTTTAACACCACTGCCCTACCAAGCCTTTTGTGCATGAATATTTTGTCTCTATTTGTCTGTTTTTACAATATGTCTTTTGGGAGTTCGTGGGGGGAAAGGATGCTTGCTGCTTCAGCCTCAGCCACATGTCACTTATCTGATATTGTGATACCCTCTTCATGAACCAGCTTGTGTTTTAACTGACCTGCCCCTTCACACTACATAACAGTCTTCGATTACCACATTTGGTTTTCAGAGTATTTGCAAATGTATTCCACTGAAGCTAAAACAAGGTGCATGGATCTGAGGAGGCCGTGTTATTTTTACCCTGACCGATGACCTCTCTGGGAAGCATGAATCTGCTCGAGCCCTGCGCTCGTCCTCTTCCCTGCTCAGTTACTTATGAGCATGGTGATTAAGAATCTCCCAGCTCTGCAGCTTAGAGACTCAAATCCCTGTGCAGTATGGTCGTAATTAAAGATGGACAGCACAGTGGCAATCCAGGGTTGTGGAATAGTCTGGCTAAATGACAGAGGAAATAACAGGGAGGTGGTGCAGATTGGGGGTTGGGATGAAGACACAGAGAGAGGAAGAGACACAAAGAGTAGTCTTGGTTGGTAAGAAACAAACAGAAGCAAAAACTAAAAAAGTCTAAAGATTCTAATCTAACATCTCCCAACACACACCCCCACACACAAAAAACACCACGAGAACTATTTCCTTTTGTTTTGAAGGAAGAGAAGAGCATAACCACCATAGAAGTTCTTGCTCCCCAAAGGCTGGGCTGTAATTTGCCAGCCAACGGGTGGAGTTTACCAAAAGCAAAGTTAATCTCAGCCCTCACATATATCAACACTGTAACCACAAAATCTTTGATCACAAATGCAGGGGAGGATGTGTCCAATAAGAATAGTTTTGCCTCTTCTTTTGGAGTCTGTCTAGGAGTAATGATTAGAAAGCAGCGGTTGGAATCGGTGTATCATTTTGGTCCCCACCCTTTCCTGAGAGAAGGGGCCCTTTGCTACCAGTGCTGGTCTTTTAGTATTTTTGCCTGATTATCTTTCTGTCTAGTTGGCGAGATCGGTCACTTTCAGCCCAGTGACAAAGTGCTTTAAAAGGGAAATGAAAGAGCATGGCCGTGTTTCTACACTAGCCTGCCGATGCCTCCCTTAACCTCCCCGCTGTCACCCTTGCACCCCGTCTGTCCTCGTCTCCTACTGTGGTTTCACTGTCTGCCCTCTTCATTCTCTCTTTTCTCCCTTTTCACACATACAGACACGCGGCGGTCACTCCCTTGTCTGCTGTCTGTCAGTGGTTCCCTATCAAAAAAGGTTGGCCCCCACTTTTTTTGGAGATCATTAATCATCCCATGTAGGACAGGAGGCCCCTTAATCCAACCCCCCACCCCCACCCCACCAACTTCACCAAGCAGGCCACAGTGCAGCCCTCCACCCCTATCCCCCATGGTGTTATCAAGTTTCAGTGGTTGTAACTGTAGCACAATAAACAGAGGGGGGAGGAGAATGGGGTGGGGGCAAAGGAGGAGGAAGGGGATGGAGACAGAAAGAAGACAAGAGAGGACAAAATGTCATTTCCTAACTACATTTTATTGCTCCATTCTAAGTGATGCAAGCCCCATGAGCCTCGAAAAGTGCATCCATTTTGAAAATTGCGTCTTTAATGAGTCAGAATACAACAGCTACTGTAGCTTGGATAAGCTGATCACACAACTGCAGATGAAAACTATTACATTAATTGTGTATTAGCTGTCTAGCAAGTTCAAAAGGTGATCTCAAATGAACATCATTTCACTCGCAATCCAACATTATTTGAAATGGACAAATGTGCTCACAATACCCCGTGTTTTTGTTGTTCAAGCAACCAGGTGCTGCCACTTTCCAGAGGTTGTGGGGTGTTAACTAAAGGAAAATGAGGCCATATCAAAGAGCCAGAGAATGTTCCTATTGTAGTGTGGTGTTTGTACAGAGGGCCCGCCTGTTACGAGGGCCAGTGTGAGGCTGACCGGGGGAGTAATATAATGCATACATGGATCCCCCAGAGCCCATTCATGCTGTAATTGGTGTGGACAGAGCTCTCGGTCTCAGGGTTACAGTTAGAGAACTTCCTCTAATGTCCTGCTGGGAGGCCTCTCTTCCCACACCACTAAAAAATATCCAGCTTAAAACCAGGATGAAACATTTTTTTTTCAAATGTGGAAAAACTGGCAGAGCATGAACTGTCAGTTTATTATGCAAATCATAGTTTTCAGGGTTTTTCAAATATAAGTTGTCTCATAGTCTCCTTTTGTCTGTAGTAAATTAAAATTGTTCCAATTCAGTTGAGGAAAATAAAGGGCCAAATATGACTCTAAAGTCCCTTTCCCATGGTAAAATAAAAAAACCCACCAACACCCACGAACATCTGGCTTTTCTATTATAACTGTTACAATCTGCATTCACACTCGAGTAAAAGCAGAAGTCATGGGTATTTATTAGTTCCGGTTCTGATCAGCAGTGATGGAAATATAACACGCAAGTGGATGTGCTAATTTTAGCCAATTTACTGGCAAGATGCAATCACATGCCACCACGAAATACCGTACATCTCCATCCAAGCAAAGCTCAAAGTTGTTCCAAATAGCCTGCATAAAGTTTGAAAGAGAGACTGAAAAAAAGCATCCTACAAACTGTGAGATTTTAGCTAATTATTAGTTTAGTACAAGCTACACTGTTCAACATTTATCTGATAAACTTAGGTACAAGTTTGATGAATGCAGACTGTACGATGACAATGCCTACTGAATCACAGGCTTTGTCCATCAAAGTCAGTACGCAAGAACAAAATGTAATCAGCGTGCGTCATCCATCCACACCACTGTAATGGTAAGAAAATTAAAAAAAAAACAACATGAATCAAGCATTCGCTATAGTGGCATGTATGTGTGTCAAAAAAGTCTTAAGAAGAGTAGGAGAATGTGAACACGGTAGTGGCTAAATTGGAATGCCAATTTTGCACTGAGAGCTTGAAATAAGTATTAGCATCTACTAGCATTTAGCATCCCTACCACCTATTTTTAACTGGTTTTCTGTATTTAAAAAAAGCAAGTACATGCACTATTTTGGTGAAAGAGGGGTAGAAAATATATAGACTACTTCAGTTTTGCTATTTTAATGCAAGGCCCCCTGAAAACATTATTGGCTGCAAAAGATTTATAGAAACAAGCAGAGCAGAGCCAGTGGCTGTAGGTTTAACTGTGGAGCTGCAGCTAAATGAGACATCATCATAATCATTACCTCCCCTTCCTTTCCTCCTACTCCTTCCTCTAATTCTGTGCATCTTTCTCCGGCCCCATCAAGACCGCTGCAACATAATGGTACAGACTAGTCCGGCTTACCGCTTTATTACTATTAACAGACCTAAATCTACTACACAGGGATTTTAACCCTAAAATAACTCTAAAGCAGCGATAGAACACCATGTGGTCCCTCTTAAGCTGAATCTACACTTCCCATTAAGAATGTCACACTGGGATGGATCTTTGCTGACTGCGACGTGTGGGGTTTCCTGGCTGGAGTAGAAGGAGCTAAAACACTTGTCTTTACCCCCCTGTTACACCCTCCCCTTCTAGACTGGTGATTTCACTGAACAGGAGCCTCTCTCTCTGGCTCTGTCCATCACAGCCTGTGGCCATTAATCATCTCAAGTGGACAGCGCTGACAGGCAGTTGGCTGCATCACTCTTTTATTTTCTTCCTCTTTTTTTCCTTCATAGCGTACCCCTAGCTCCCGCAGCCTCATTCACCCCCCCCCCCCCCCATTACCCCTTCATAACCCCACCCTACGTGCCTCCCGATGAGATCGGGAGGCACGTAATTCCACCCCCCCCCCCCCCCCCCCCCCCCCCCCCCTCGCACCCCCCCCCCCCCCTCCCCCCCCACCCTACCCCCCCCCCCCCCCCCCCCCCCCTCCCCCCCCCCCCTCCCCCCCCCCCCCCTTCCACCCCCCCCCCCTCCCCCCCCCCCCCCCATCCCCCCCCCTTACCCCCCCCCCCCCCCCCCCCCCCCCCCCCCCCCCACCCCCCCACCCCCCCCCCCCCCCCCCCCCCCCCCCCCCCCCCCCCCCCCCCCCCCCCCCCCCCCCCCCCCCCCCCCCCCCCCCCCCCCCCCATTACCCCTTCATAACCCCACCCCCTGCCCCAAAACCCCCGTTCCGAATGAGAAAGTGGCTGGTTGTCAGGCCAAAACAAACATTCAACCATCTGCTTAATCGAAACCTTTGAGGTGGTTAATGGCGTCGAAGCTTTTCTTTGCACTCCCAGTGGGCGTGAAACAGCAAAACCTGTAATGGATATGATGAACAGCGATGTCGGCGTAACTCATGAAGGCTAATATCCTCCACCCACACTCTTCCAACATGAGCTGCCCTGCTGCATTTACATTACATTTACATGTCAGGCCATTAGCTGATGTTGCCACATGCAGTGAATGCCGGGAGGTTCTCCAGTAGATCTCCTTTAAAATTACGAGCATCAAACAGAGCAAAGGTCAGTGGTTGAAGCGAATGTGGGCAAGCAATGGATATTAAGAGTTAAGAAAAAAGAGCTGAGAAAGTAAAGGTAGAGAGAGGTTGTGGATGTATCTTCTGCCGTTTCAGTGATGCAGAGCCCATCGATGGGCCCCTTTACGCACAGACAGGCTTTAGGACAGCTGCTAAAATTCCTCAGCCATTAACACTCATACTCTTACACACACACACACACACACACGTGCCTGTTTTTAAGCGCAGAGGCAGGAAATGGGAATCCCTCGTAAGTTTTCCTTCCGCTGTTGCTTTCCTCTCAAGGCCTGGAGGCCCCACGATGAGGTGGGAAAAGCACTTCACCATTTGTCTCTCTCTGACCAATCTGCTTCACAAGATGAGGTTGTATTTTTAAGCATTCTGCTGGTGAAGTCAGTCAAATGCAGAGGCTGGCATTTCACATATCAACCACTGTTATTCCCTCTTCTTCCACAATGTGACATTAAATGAAAAAGGCTTTTTATAAGTACCGTTTCATTTTATAAAGAGCGCGATAATCTTGACCCCATATCTATAAAGTAAAATGGAAGGAGGCGTACATTCTCAGTAATTAGAGGGTGACGTTAACAAGAGCTTAGCAAGGCTTGCTCTTCATCTTGTACACTCTTGGCACTAACAGCAAAAAGGGAATTCAACCAAGCAATTTGTTCCCTGTGATTAGGATTCTGGTTTGAGAGACAGCAGGTCAGCCAAGTGCCTCTCCTCTTAAGGGAGGGGTGAAGAACTCACTCGAGAGTCGCTGAAATTATAGCCTACCCTCCCGCACAATGGTTACATCAGGTCTCTAATGTCAATAGCAACGTCCCTGTAATGTCTTCTTGCAAACATACTTGATTTTCACGACAGTTAAAACTATTTTCTGATGCTCTTTTATTTTCCCTGAATGAACATACTCAAAGACTTACTTCCATCTCTCGCCATATTCGTTTTCCTTTGCCTCAGACTTGTGTATTATAAATGAGCACTCTAGAAACACAGTCATATGCGTTACAACTGTTGTCAGCCACTGACCCTTGCACTCCTTCACTACTGGTCACATGTAATGATGATGATACAGGAACTTGATCCATGCAAGCCGATTCCAGCTGCACTTGCTATAATTCACTCTGGAAATGCAATTCAGCTGAACAAGTTAAAAAATGTAAATGATGTTATCAGAGTAATTGTTTGGTTTTTTTTTTGCTTTGAGGTGGGTCGGTTTTACTAAACTAATTCGTAAGGTTGCACCATATTGGATTTTTTTTGCTTATATCCGATATGCCGACAAATAACAACTCATTTGGCCGATAACTGATTCCAGTGTCTACTCTTTCCTCCACATTATTTTCATCAACTCTCTTCTGTAGCAGAATTATCAGATTATTCAAGTCCTTATCATGATGGCCCACCAGCAGAAAAAAAATACTTCAACTTAGGGTTGATTTTTGTACATGTTTATTTTGTTGAAAAATTTTAAAAAATAAGTAAATATTTGTTTGTCATATTAGCATGAAATCAGCTTGTTGACCAATTCTGATATTTCATTTTAGAGCCACCATTGGCCAATACCGATGACATGCCGATATTATCATGCATCTCTACTAATGGTCTCTCTTTTTTTTCTTTATCTTTGTTATTCATTCCATATTTGGAATGGTCACAACAATATGACAGTGAAAAAGACTTGATTTCCCTGCCTTGAGTAAACGCACCTTCAGTGAAAATAAAGTGACATGGCGCACTATAATCAGCCAGTTATCTGCCGTCAGGTGGCATTTCAGTCAGCTTGATGGATTTCTCTGTCTGACCAGCGTGAGTAAAGGGTCAGCCAACCACTCCCAGCGTCTGCCACTGGACAGAGATGCTAACAGGGCCCTGACAGATCCCGTCCCTCCCTCTCTCTGAGTCGGCTTAATTCATCACCCTCCAAACAAGACCCCCGGGTGCTAAGACCAAACCAGACACTCAGAAGCGGCTTCTTTTGTGAACGTGAGCCAACGTATGTATGCATACAAGCACACACATGCACGTCAATGCAAATGGCCCCATCTACACAAATTTACGCACCATCATCATCCGTCACGCTCTGACAAAACAAACTATGACTCACATACTCACTTGCATACATGACGTGTCACCCATCGTAGCCTGTGACAAAACATAATGAAGTATGAACCACACACACGCTCACAGACCATCATCACCCATCATAGCCTGCCAAAACATAATGTAAAGTATGCGCCACTGTAATAACATTGTGATTCACCTTGGGAGGTATTGCTCAAGCCATGGAACTTGCTTGGCAACAGATTTGTCTAATAGAAGCCTAAGTGCATTATCTACCTTGGTCAGAGGGGTCTTGGAGGCAGTGTCAAAGCAGCACGCGGTCAGCTGAGCCTCCCCGGCTGTTGGCCAACTAAATAAGTTAGGTCAGTGCCAGATCCTCTTGGCTCTGATACTGCCGAACTACAGGATCAACGGGTGCAGATCTCACCTGCTGACCTCTTTAAGCCTTTACTCTGGGGAGGGGAATTAGTAAAGGATTTCTTAGCCAGTGAGAGTTACAGCATGTTTTTTGAGTTGATCAGTGACATTACACATTTGACAACCATGGGACAAGCACAATTGTGTTGGAACACCAAAGGGACAAAGGAAATAACTAGTATATTTTCATATTGTTGCTCTCTTTGGTATATCTCCAAAAGTTGAATGAGCGAATAAACCATTTGTGCTGTAGGCATAGAACCAATCTATAGTGAAATTCCAGATGCTCTGTGAAAAAAAAAGAAAAGCACCCCCTTCTCACACTGAGACAGGAAATGACTCTTAAGAAATGGAAGTTGTGTGGTATTTGCTTTTTCCACATGAGCAGAGGGAAGGACATCAGCTTTGATCCAAGTTACATTTGTGGCAAATCTTAACAGCAACTCATAATGCAAAGGTAAAACATTGTACATGCCTTGACAGTTATACAATCAAAGAATTAAAATTCATATTGAATGGTCAACTGGATATAAAGCCCAAAAAAAACAGATGTTTCCAATCAGAAACTAAATGACAAAGTACACTTGTACAACAACTACTTTTTCAGACTCAACATCCAATCTGGGATCTGATACAAATAAGTGTATGAAAAGTCCAAAAGTGCTGCTTAATATTATGTGGATATTTGGAGAGTGCTCTTACCTCGTTTCTGCATGAAGGTAAAGAGGTCATCCAAAAACTCCTTCCGTTTGGGGTCATTGTCCAGTTCATACAACTGAAAGAGAATACAGAACGTTATTAGGACCACAGCGCACCCACTTGTCAGTTGACCACTGTATGAAGCCAACTAATTCTTGATGTGTGTCTGGCACTGTGGGCCTAGTCATATGATACATTCAGCACGTCAAATTGTCTGGGCAAAAAATTTACCAGACATATTCTCTATTTATACTGTTTGATTTACAGATTCACAGCAGTGTGAAAATCGGTAGCTATCTAGTTTTGCAATGTTCTTTGTGGTGCAAATACTGACTAGTCATTTCCTCTCACATGGGCACAGAACATGCACACATGTCAACCGCCAGCTGACCGTTGGCTGTTATCTTTTACCGCTTTCCCACCAAAATGCGTGCAAGCACATGGGTTTTTCAGACACAGGTGAACCCACTCAATACTGTATTCCCACTGCCGGTAAACACTGCAAGAGTCTGCCTTTCTGGCAGCAGGAACAGAGGTATTTGAAAACTTCTCAGTGGTTTCTTCTATGTCTATATCACTTACTTATTAAGTCTCTCTTTCAAACTGCAGACTAATTTGGATCGGTGTTTAAGCGCTGCTTTTGGAGGAAACAGACAGTAATTAGTGATGGTGCATCACTGCATCTCGCCAGTTGAAGAGCTGAAATTACCGCGTTTAGCCGGGTGTTGCATTCCCATCAATGCCGATAGTAAGCGGAGGCAATAAAAACCTGTGTCTACTGCAGAGTCATTTGACCCGGGTGTGAATGCCAATTGTACACATTCTCATTGCATTAAAAACCCAGATGTTAACGGATCAGCCAAGATCTATCAGCGCAAGTTCTTAGAAGCTTGGAGTTTCAGGGCCATGAAAAAAATATTATTAGCTTTGCATTTGTATGTTGTGTTGAGTGTTTCAAAAGGTTAATCGATTCACAATTTCCACTAGTTTAATTTTCATAAGAATGCATGTTATGTCATTATTGCAAAGGCTTATTGGTTGATTAATGATTGAGCCCACTAAAGCCAAACGGAGATCACAGTCGCTCACCTTAGCAAAGTCTCTGGAGGCCTCTCCTCTTCCTCTGCTACTGTCAGCCTCATCTGCCCAGCCTGCACTCCCATTCTACAACAAACAAGAGTGAAAACACAGATAAGGTCAGTAAACAAACGGAAAGTGGTTACAAACACGTACAGAGAAGATTAAGTCCTTTGTGGTGGTCATTGCCAGTGAGTTTTTCCAAAAGTAACACATTTTAAGATTCAGCATTTTAACTTTATTTGATTGTCACAGTAAAAATGCAAACAGGAAACATGGGAGAAAGGAGAATTAAGCTAATTTCATACAACAAGGCCCCTAAACCGAGAACGCTGCCTGATTCCACTGCTAATGTAGATGCACATTTTTAATTCTTAAGAATGGGCCTTGATCACCAAAATCTCATGGGGTTGATGTACTTACTCACTGTAAGTCAAAATATCATGTTGGACTGCATATAACATAGTTAACTCTGAGCTAGAACAACGTTCAGCAAAACAATCATATGAAAACTAATATATACTCAAACTCCAAAAGTGCATTTTTCCAGAGGTTGGAGGAGTAACCTCTGGAGTTATTGTGCCCCTGAGCTCCTGTGTCCCCCTCCCCCTTCATCCTCAAACATCTCCATTTGACCTAAACCATCTGCATCTGGGCCTGCCCTGCCCCCACCCATGTCTTCCGACCCAGCTGGATACAAGGGCCCCCCATCCCTCAATCTTAACGCAGCTGTGACGGGTGGCCAAGTTCATGGAGTGTAGCTGGCTGTCAGGAGGGGCCAGGGGAGGGTGGGCTGGTCAGTAGCCCTAGCGCGCGCACACACACATGTGCAAAGGCTGATCACCACTGTGTGTATGTTTGTGAGTGCAGAGAGGGGGGCAATGGCCCCACAAGACGGGAAGGAAGGAAAATAGGGGCAGAAAGGGGTGCACGGTATGTGCCGACCAGGAATGTCTCCTAAAGACAAAACCTATAAAAGCATCAGGAATCAAAACAAGATCCGTTTGGAGGGGGATGTTAATAGCTGCAGCCCAGGGTCTAGTTTCAAACGGGAGCCCATTGGTCAGTGGCAATTACAAGGCCTGAAACGAGAGCCAGGAGGGCAAAGGTTGTCAAGGCCCCTGAGAGCAAGTCATTTTCAACCTCTCACTCTCTGTACGTGTAACGGTTGTCAACGTTCATGCTCCCTAAACAAATACTCATCAGCCATCAACTTGCAAACCCACTGCTAATGGTATATTTCAAAGTAGAGTTTAAAGTTCAAAGTAAGCCAACACCCTCTCTTACACCAAATAGCCATCTTATATTGTGGAAATTTACAACTTCAAGTTCAAATTAATAAATCGACAACATCGATAAATGTGAAAAATGGTTTTTCCCTCTCAAACTAGCTTTAAAAATTGAGTTCCAAAATGTTCTAAGTCTAGTATGGAAAAACTAATATTTGAAGTCCAATGTTCACATATTCACATGTTCAAAGACAGTAGATTGCAGTCCTCTCAAAAGTGAGAGTTCAATCAATTTACAAAAAGCTTTAATTTTATCAGGTTGGCTTCTCAGTCAGCAGATATACTAAATTTGTAATTGGTCTACAAACACAGCTCATTCCTTATCCAAACGCATTTCACTTTCAACTTACATTATCTATAGTATGTCACGGAGATTACAACAGTATCATCATGTAAAGGTAAATATACAGTTAAGTACATTTGAGGGCCATATAGACCTTTGCACACACAATTTGACCACCTCTGTTAACCTTTAACCATTATAAATGATTATAACAGAAGATTGCAGCCATGTATTTATCTCATATGCTTGCTCTTGCATAAAAAAAACTTTGCATTCGGCACCTTCATACATGCTAGATGTTCCCATTTAATTGTCCCCAGGTCGGCACTGTGTAATCTTACTGACAGTAATCAAAAAAGGAGCCATAAAGCTACATGGGAAACATCATCATTTTGTTTGATAGCAAATTATGTGTACTCTACTAATCCTCCAATTAAGTGTAGCTCCACCCCGTTTACAGAATATTAATACAAGTTTTTAATTATAGTTAGATAAATGTGTGTGTGTGTGTGTGTGTGTGTGTGTGAACATCTGCTGATAAAACCCTAAAATCTCTTTAAATCAAACAGTGCATGTAGTAATTGCTCACCACAATAGTGTGTGCTGTGTGAGTATATACAGGACACGCTGATAGTTATATTAACTGCAAGCTGTGTTAGTTATTTATAATGTCTAGCTATTACATTCAATCATTTAACCATTCTCTTTGGCTCTTATCCAAAGTAAATTACCGTAAGCCTTTTAGCACTCGAATTCACTCCCACCTCACCATAATCAGATGTAAATATAAAAGAGCAAACGGTTGCTGCTGGGTTACTGGCCTTGGATTTGTTAGGTGAACACAAATGTATTTACAGACAAACACACACACTTATGCCCTCCTGAGGGACATGCTGTGTTATGGGAGCGAAGGGGTCAAGGTGTTCGTGACATCGACCAAGAACAAAGGTCTAAAGTGACAGGACACCACTGAGCGGTCAGTGTCAGACTTTGGCTTCCTGCTCCACATTGTCTGCACTGGCTGTATTTTCTCGAGTGCACAAGATTAACGTGCTTTGGTACAAATCTGGAACATTTCTGTCCAGTTTTCAAATGAATAAAATTTAATTTAGAACTTTTACTCTAACTGATAATTTATAGATTAAATTTTGACAGTTGTCTTATTTACTTCATGGTGAAGTCATTTTAGCTATAGGAGCTAAATCTTTAATCCTCCTTCAGCACAAAAGGAACTCCAAAGTTCAGCCAAACTTCATAAGATGTTACACAAGTCGCATCACTTTTGCTGGAATCATGGAGTGCTCTGTTCTACTCAGGGTTCCCACATATTTCAAAACTTTTCTAAGACTATTCAAGGATCCATATTAAAAAAATAAAACAAAAAACCTCTAGCCCCACTTGCCTGTTTTTTTTTTCAAACATATCAGTTTCAAATTCTATTCAAACGTAATTTGAGCTAGCTGGTATACATGAGGAAGGAGATGAAACGAGGGGAGAAATTGAAGAAGAATATGTGATTAAAACGTTAACCATTGATGCATACTAGAGCTGCGTTACGTTGACAGCTAGAGAAATTAAATTTG
The DNA here is from genome assembly GCF_008729295.1 of Plectropomus leopardus. Taxonomy (NCBI): domain Eukaryota; kingdom Metazoa; phylum Chordata; class Actinopteri; order Perciformes; family Serranidae; genus Plectropomus; species Plectropomus leopardus. Next base: position 32,394,170 of record NC_056463.1, read on the forward strand.
TCACAATGTTACATTAGGTTACACGAAGCACAATTCGAAAACTTTTTCAAAACTACTGCAGAACTACGTAATATGTGAGCATAAAGTATGAAATAGGGATAGACTTTTAAAGTTATGAATTATTTTAAGCAAAAGCCTTAACCAGAGCAATACACAACTAACAAGACAGTTTCTTCAGCAGAGACACCACGTGGCTGAGTGGATGTTGATGCTGTTAATATTACACCTTTGAATCTCAAACCGTCGGAACAACCGTGATTAGGTTTAACAGTGCAATTCTGCTGTCACTTGTCATCATGCAAATAAGCTCAGCTGCATCTATAGAAAACCTGTCTGCTTCTCGAGCTAGTTCCAAAAAAGCACAGTAATTGGAACATGGAAGCCGTTAACCATGAATAGACAAGTTGGCTCTTGAATTGGGACCTTGGTCAGCTGAGGAATGTTAACACTATGTTGCTTTTTTGTCAAGTTAGAGTGGATACTGATGTTTCGGGACCACTCCTTATGATCAGTCACCTCAGCCCCTTCATCACATGCTGCGCTCCACCCAGAATTGACTTCTTTAAAAAAGAAATTCCCACACCCTACCTACATTCATGACAGGGGCGTAGAAGGCTTGGCTTGCCTGAAATAATCCACAAATTAAGTGTGTGTTTTTATGTTTTTGTAAATGTGTTGTGAGTGCCTTTGATACTACAGTACAGATTTATTTAACTTTTTTATATTTAACATGTCAACAAGCTAGATAATTGTGAGTGCATTTATCCAAACTGCAATTCAGATAGATAAATTGAAATTATAATATTCAAACAATGGATCTGACATGTCTGCGTGTCTATGCCAATTCCTGTGTATGCTAGTGTGTGTATGTGCTGGGTGTAAGATGAACAGGAGCCTTCATATGTTGAAACAGCCCATGTTTCCTCTCTGTCTCTCTCTCATGCTGTTAGCAGGTTTACTGGCCAGGCGGTGGGTGGCCTAATCACATTATGGCCATACGTGACTGACTGGCGCACCGCCAAATCAGGGATAAGAATAAGTTATATGACAAGAAGTGAGCCGTGGCTGGTCATTGCCAAGGGGGGCAGTGGGGGGGGCACTCCATACTTTGACATATAAACAGCAACTCTGTAGCTAAAATGTTTTTTGAATGAGAGTCCATAGGTCTGCTGAGGCTCGTTTGAGTTGCCTTGGTGGTCACCACTTGATAGTCTGACAATCATGCTGTAATTATATAAATTTGTGCTGTTTTATTTATTTATTTATTTTTTGTTTTTCAGGTAAATATTTGGCTTCTTTTTTCCAAAACACTGAATTTTAACCACACCACTAGTGAATTCACATGCCATTATTGATGTACAATAAAATGGACAGCCTTCCAGTCTGCAACAAGTTGACATTCTTTACATATCCCCCCATCTGCACCGGACAACCTACGCAATACACTCCTAGTTGAATGTCGATGCATAGCTTGGGGGTAATTCTACGCAGCCATTATAGAAAGATGTCTGGAGTAGAGCCACCATTTTAGTGAGGCCAGGCATGCCGGAACAAGAAGGGTTAATGGCTGCTGCTCGGGGAGTGGGGGATGGATGGCATTGATTGCTCAGGATGTTGACAGCACTTCTCCAATTTGATAGTGGAGGCTGTTATTAGATGAAGAGGCTTGTTCTTAATAAAAGCATCATGTGATTTGCCTTCACTTTTCCAATAGGAGGCTGAGTGGGCTCAAATAGCAGCCACTGAGCTGAGGACGCATAGTGTTAGGCTCACTTTGGAAATCACCTCAAGAGCAGAAAAACTGGATGAAGTAAATGTTCACATTTGCTTTGAAAAAGATCAATTTCATAATATCTATGAAGCGCTGAACCCATGTGAAGTAGGTCGTTTTATATACTACAGAAGACAGGCTGAATGACTAACTGGTGGGATGGCAGAAAAAAAACAAGTTGCACAATGGCTCATCTAAAAACCAGAAAACAGTTGTTTTGCACCCTGCCAGTTTAATACTGCAGACTAAACAAGGCCTAGTGAAGAGAGGCACACGTGCCACATTAGAAGCCTGTTAGCCCTGAGCCATACTCCTAACCCCTGTCTTCCCACTCCGAGCTACTGTCACGGCTCTCTGTGTCCCACCCTACACAGCTCCACACTGCAGACCGAGTCCCCTGGGCCACAGTCATTGAACAGGAGGCAAATCAATAGCCCTGGATGTGCAAACACAGGGAAGTCCCCAGCCCCCTCCGGACGCAATCTCACAGCACACGTCAATACTCATCATCCTCAGTCATCTACCGCCACGCCAGGGAAACTGAGATGAGGGCAGGATCATAGCATCCATGGTGACCTAACCCCTTCACCTCCAACAAGACAACTAACTTTGAATAACACAGTGAAGGTTTCCATGGGAAACCCTCATCAAATTGCAGTTATCTACAAAAAGACAGTGCAAACATCCACACCTAAAAAAATACACGCACATACAAACAAAATCTCCATAGCAACCCTGGCTAGTAAATCAAGGGTAACAAAATGTCACTGTGCTCTCAGTGCGAGCTGTGTAAGAAGGGAGGGTGCGTAGTGAAATTCACCAACATTCCTGTACACCAGTAACAGGACCTCACAATAACAGGAGAGCCCCACTCATCCCACAGGTACTCTTAACATCTCATTCCCGGACTAATCTTTTTTAGCCAAATTGCTGCCTGTCAAAACAGTTCAGCAAGGGAAATCTTTTAAACAGACACAGCGGCGGTAATTTAATCACAATCAAGGCCTCAAGCAGAATTCTGGATGGAGGCCAACAAATGTGATATATGGTGAGTAGCCAGAGAAGAGGTTACGCACATGGTCCGCAGTTAAACTTGCTCATTTTGAGCACGTATTTATGGAACACATATTTGAACACACACGTGACTAAAAAAGCATTGGGTTTTTCTGAAATGTGACCAAATGTGCTGTAGTGACTAAAGACAGATATCAAGACAACTTCACAGGTATTTGCTTTGTATAAAAGAGAACTGGATCTGTGATTAAAGCTGAATTACTACAGAAGTAAACCTGTTTCCTCATTTAGGAGGAGCAAGATGCCGTACTTTAAGTCATCCAACGAAAGCGAATCTGTCTCCTCTCAGCATGCTTATAAATACGAGCATTGTAGGGGGCAGCAATCTCTAATCCAAATTAAATAATTGAGGCCTCGATCTCACAGCGGGACTCCAAGGATCTTTTCTAGTGGCGCTTGCCATGGGGAGGGGGTTAAGGGGAGAGGGGCAGGTGCAATGGGAGTGGGGCTGAGCGGATCGCGTCCTTTATCTGCTTACTACTGTAAAAGATCTTATGGTGAGCTTCCCATACGCTATCACCAACAAAGGCTCCCGCTAATCATAATTTCATTTGCGACAAGAGAGAAGTAAATCTTACTGCCACTCAGGAACATATGGTAAAGGTCCTACTAACAAACAGATCCACTACTGATTTGCTGCTCTCATTAAGAGTTATTATTATGGAGTAGGCATAGGCAATACAGATTCAGACCCTCATCTTTGTATAAACTTTATATTGGAGAGGCTGTATTGAGGATGTTTTGCATGCAGTGCACATCATATACCCTGGAGGTTATGCCCGTGCCACGCTGCATGTGTGAGCAGTGTGTGTCCACACCGGCAGCAATTTGTTGTAGTGGGGCTGCTACAGAGATGCCTTCTGTTATAGCTGCTATATTTCCACAAATAAAAGCACATGCTCCACTTATTTATGAAGCCGTGCAGCTACTGCATTGTCAAAAACACGGTCCTGCAAATGTTTCACAGTAAAATGCCATGTGTCAACAGCTGAAGGGATTCTGTCAACAGAAATGTTGTCAGAGGGCTTTTATTTTGAAATAGAAACGGAAAGGTTAAGTAAAAGAGACATTTCTATTTCTTCATGTCTGTGACAGATAAAGACATCAAAATTGTAGTAAAAAGTGATCTAGAGTCCAAAGGACCATTTTTAAATCTATTTTTGCTGAAAACTGCGTGCATCATTTGGAAAAAATGGGCCAGACTCTACATGATGGATAATGTTAGCGCCACACACCAATATCATCATATACTGTATACCCAGGTAAAATTCCAGAAAGGTATGAAAAAAATAGATACCGCCCAGGCTTATTATGGAGCATAAAAAAAGGGTCATATATCACATTAAAGTGAGTAAGCAGCAGAAAAGAGGACCCAGGGGTACGCCTGCCTCTGAGTGTCCAGTCATGTTTGTAGCTGGAAGAGATTTCTGGCTTTTGGGGGGAATAGACAAAGTGGCAAGGACAAGGGACTAAATGTCCAGGGGGCAGAACGTGTTGCTACCTGCCCCGGCCTCAGCACCTCTAAACAGGCCACTGAAAAACAGGCCTTCAGGCAAGACCACCCCTCCTTCCATTAATCACTCCAATTACAAAGCTGAAAAAGAGAAACAGAGGAAAAAAAAGAGGGGGGGGGGGGGGGGGCACCGATAGAAAGACAAAATGAAAATAGGCAGGCAGGCAGACACATGCAGAGGAAAAACTTATACACTGATCAACAAGTTTTCACCTTATCCTAGTTCACACCCAGAGAGAGACAGAGACAGAGACAGAGTGAAAGACTTATGTCTGAAAGAAAGGGGTGGATCTGCATATTTAGTTCCTGGGTAAACATGTCTGTTGGTGACCAGCAAGTCTGGTTTGCCAAATAAACTGACTGCATTTGTTCAGCTCCAGCCCTTTCACCAAGACACCACATTCCACAGGCAGAGGCCCCATCCCCCATTACACTAGCTGGCCCCTTTCGCTGCCTCACACAAATGCAACGTTTATAGGCTGGTGTGGCCAGAAGTTCACACTCATTGGTTCAAAGACCCTTTCACAGGCAGAGCAAACATTTTAGTGAATCACATCTGTGCCACCACATACAGTACTCCATAAGTTAACCCTTTCCTGCTGTGTTTGATGCCCATAAGAAACTGGACCACTGAGACCAGGCTTTCCAACTAAACTATGCACAGACTTGCATGGGGCCCCCTCAGTAACCCCTCACAGATAATTTGATTTGAAGCTATTAGTTTTGCTCTGTGAAGTGTACAGTTGTTTCCAATATGCAAAGCACTAATTATTTAAAAAAGACACAAATTCATAATCTCCATATTTTTGGGGCCTCTTGTAATCAATGTCGCTTTGAGCAATAAGCTGTAGTGCTGCATTTAGGTCAAAGCAGCTATTAGTGGTTTCTTCAGGGTTAAAAGCTTTGGCTAAAAATACCTTGCATATCTCACATCTTTCAAAGAGCATGCATCCACTTCACCCCCATGCTAATGGCAGCTGGAGACATCACACAGACCTGATAGGCTTTTATATATGTTCTCATTATACTGACAGCGCCGGGAACTTGATACATTCACAATCAACAAAAAAACCTTCACTGCTATTAGGACACATCACATCTCATTACATATGAAATGACAGAGGTCACAACGCCTGCAGTCAGATGGGTAAATGACTTCTTTGTGTGGCGTATGGTTGTGGTGGTGGTGGGGGAAATCAGTCCCGTTATTCCCAGGGTTTCCTCAGTCAGAGAAGTTACTGTTATGACAATCTCTCTCAATCTGCAGTATCAAATGTTCAAACCATAAGCGCAATTCACAGCTTTCTGTAGAGTCTAATCGATAGGGAGCTGTTTCTCCGTTCAGAGCCAGAGGTATCTGTTTCCTCTCAGCTAGCGTTAAGTGTGCAGGGGCATTCCACCTCTGACAGGCCCGTACCCCCCAGGGAACCAGTTTGGGATGATGCAGACCGTCACGCATCTGGAGCTCATCTCCAGGGGCCAACAAGCCACTACATCTCTACTGGACACTCAAAAGACAGTCGAGACTACCAAAAACCCGAGGAGAACAACTAAACTCATGGTTAATGTGGGAATTATTGAACCAAATTTAAAAAAAACAAACTTTCAGAGTGTCAGTGCTATGCAAGTTATGCAACCAATTTTAGTCAGCATCTCTCAGGTCCACTGGTTTAAAATGTTCGCTATCAGGGAAAATAGTACCTTAGAGCTGGGGCTGGGTAATATTAAATGTTAAACTATATTATAACAGTACTTTATATAACTTAATGACAGAAGCTACTTTATTTTAACTATATAAATATATATAAATAGAGGTATAGTATATCATATATCGTGATAGAGACTAAAAATATTGCAATATTATTTTTTTAAGCCAATTCGCTGAGATCTACATAGAGCTTCTTTACTTATTGGTTATTACACTTTTTCACTGGTTTGAAAAGTTTTTGTATCAAAGCACTGTGCTTGTATGTTAGCAGCAAAATAAAGTGCCATGGCAACATATTCGATAAATGATGCCTGCATCCAGGGCACAAAATTAGCATCTGCCACCAGAGAAATGCTGGTTTAACTTGCGAGTGGCAGGTAGATTTGCTTCACTCACCAGCCCAAAAAAACAATGGTAATCTATAGACTGGTGAAGTAATGAGTCCTAAAAATGCGAAAGTCTGTTAGCCTTTAAGCACGTTCAGTTCCCTCGTCTTAAAGTCTATGTTTTTTTTCTGTAACATAAAATATGTCCGCTTCAACCTGATTTTTGAACTTTTAAGGTTTTACTCGTCTTAAAAAAGGTGGTTGCTAACAAGTGGCTAAATAGGACTACAGTGTTTGTCTGGGTTAGATGTCATCACAGCGGACAGAGAAACTCATTAAACACATTTGTCCGCCTTTACAGCTTTACAAAGTTGCATCTAACTTATAGATTTATCTGTTTATACTATTTTCCGATTGTGTTTTAATGTGTTTTTACAGTGTTTGTAGTTGTGTGGTTTAATTCGTGTGACAGCAATGTAGTTCCTGTATAGCCTAACAATAGCCTCTTCTTGCGATTTCATTTACGCTTCAAAACACAGAGAAGTGGTGTTCATCTGTGAAGATTATCATGCTAAACAATACGTCTAAGTCTCATAAACTCATGTTCGTCACAGAGCTTATTTTTGGCGATATTCAAAAGTCCCAAAAGGTTTTTGGGAACCAGTGTGATACCACCTTCCTGGTTGGCCTACAAAAATACGTCATCCCTTCACCACTTTATTAAGTGACTGGTTAAATCTGAACACTCACCAACCATTTGGCCAGAAGACAAAACAGTTAATTCTGCACTTTGCCTACAGTACTTTGAAGATAACTGTAGGTAGAAAGCTGCGCTAATAAGCCACATTTGTTGTTACAAGAGGAAAACTGGCCTGGCATTATATAATTACAAACCAGGGCTTAATAGTGTGGTTAGTGTGGCTATCTATATGTACTGGTGCTCAATGTCACTGTCAGTAATTGTCTGGTCTGAACTGGGATTAGCCTAACTGACAAAGATTTGCAGCAAGACAACTTCAAACTTGTAACTACTTGCAATATGCCAGTCTGCAATTCTCTGAAAACCTGCCAGTTTACTCCAATACGACTAGACAAGACAGTGTATGGTTTCCAGTTATTCTGTAGTGGAATATAATTTGTAGTCACAATAATTTAAACAACCTGTGTAGTAGTAGTAGTATGCGTGTGTGTGACATCGGCGCATACAGCGAGCAGCAGCAGCAGCGGCCGACTGTCTGATACCGACACACTGAGAGGACAGAGGCCAACATGCATTTCAACAGCCGTGGGGATGTACACTGAATAGACTCGGGCTTGGCGGGGACGGAGGGCTGTCATCAGAGAATGCCACAGCAAGTGTTGTCCCATCTGCTAACAGTTTGTGACCTTAACAGTCGAGAGGACTAGCTACAAGCCGATTGGCAGTTGAAACAAGTGACATGCCTGACCCCCTAAAACCAGCCAATGACAAACTGATACACAGGTGACACCACCATCCGACTGGAGTTGCTCTGAAACCGGCCAGTTCAAATCACTGCAACTTTTCTCTGCAAAGCTCTTAAACTGTTTCATCTTGTCACAAATATGTGGTCTGAATATCTGGCTTTAGCCTCCCCTGACAGGCCGCTTAAAAGCTGTACCTTATAAATGTCAAGAAGAAACATTAAATTGGCTCTTGCCAACCTACCGCATAGTTGATTTGTAGAGTAATTTGTTGATCATTAACATATGTACATAACATACATAAAGCCTTTCTTTAGTCTGCCTAATCAAATGTACAAAACACAGATCATGTTATATACTCTGTAAATCAACCTTCTGCATAAGGTGGTTTGAGAAGAAACAATATTTGGTAGGTAAATGATTATGCTTAGTCAAACTAGATATTTAAATTGAAAGTCTTAGGGTTGAAAACCCAATTAAATGCTTGCTTTATACTTTGTTGCAGTTAAGTCTAAACACAGACATCACAAAAGTACAGTATACAGGATCAGATAAGATAAAACTGTAATGATTCTCACAGGGGAAATGGGTTATTGCAGCAGCAAGGGATATGATATACTGTAGATGACAGAGCAAACAGATTGTACTGAACATAATACACCAGCAACCAAAGATCATACTGTGAATAATGAAACCAATAAATGCAAAGACATACAGGGTTTCCACTTTTAGAATAGCAGGTAAGCAGATGTTTGCAGAGTACACGGTTCTCATTCATGCAGGCTTATTTGAAGTCAATTTATCTCATATGGTACACAGCTAGCCTATGTGACATTATTGTTCCAACCAAACTCTATAAAGCACATGCAGCTCTATTGGATTGTTTAATTTGCTCTCATTTTTATACATATGTTGACTCATATTAAGTTCAAATGCATTATTTAATGTCTGGATGGGCAATCCAAAGAGAACAATGCCAGCCCTGAATGCAATCAATTTTGTTCCAATTTTGTGCAATAAATCATTCAGCAAAACATTGCTACCACTTCTTTTAAACAAATGATCTGACCACACATCCTCTCTGCACTGAAAGCATGAAGCTTCCTCAGGTTTTCTAATCACATTTATTTAGGACAGGAAAACCTGAGATGTCTTTGTTTGACCAGATGGCTGGCTAATCAAGGCTGGCTCCACTGGGGGTTGGGGGCATCCCAAATCTGCCACAAACATTATTGAACCGTGTTCCACATGAATATGCTGATGTTTGCTAGAAAAGAGCCTTGTGAGCTGATACACATTATGTAAATTTCATACATAGAGAATCACACTGAGTACCTGCTTAAGATGAACAAGGCCAGGCCAGATCATTTTTTGTTGTGAAATAATGAAGTGCATAGGGAAGAGTCAGCACTGCAGTCTCCATCACACTGACTAGAGGATACCACACAATGGAGTAACGTTCTCATCCTGCAACATTACACTTCTTATACATTCACTGTGGTTACTGCTGTTAATAATTCAATTTTCTGTGCCACTCTTTAATCATTTACTAACATGGCTTTTGAAATTATTGACTGCAGTTGACATGGTCCATAGTACTATTCACAGTGTGATTGTCTATTAACCAGTTCAGCTAAGTCAGAGCACTATGTGTTTTTGTCATTTGAAATGATTCAGTAAGCCAATATATAAAGTAATAATGGGAATAATACGCACAGTCAGAAGTATTTCTTTATTGATCATAAAATGCAGAAGCATGCTGCATTGAACTGAATCTTGAATTTTTATTCCACCTCTTGAAATATGACAGTGATCAGCATTCATTGTTTAGCTTTTTTAATTTATTTGTTTTATGCAAACATACCAAAGCATATATGGTTAAAAAGTGTTCAGAATTTTATGTGTTAAATTGCAGCTATCTCAGCACATGATCCGCATAACCAAATTTGTCCACAAGAAAAGAAAATTGTATGATGTTCATATTCATGTTCACGTGAGTAGGAATATTGTTGTTTCCTATAGGAAGCAGTGTGTACACTAGCATAGCATTTAGGATTACAAGCCAGTGGCTTTGACAGACACGCTGCTTACTGTTGGTTTCATGTGATGATTGTGATTCAGGAAGTGAAAAGCTTTGGCGGATGTCCAGCCCTGAATGCAGAATGTAAATGCTGGAAGCTGAGCTGTGAACGCATTGCTTTCAGTGTAATGTGACGTTTCCTGGGCAGCAGCCAGGACCTTTTTTTCTTCCTTCCTCCTCTGCTGGTAGCTCCTTCTTACAAGCACATGATTACACTCAGCTTGTGTTTGAACACTTGGCAGCCAAACAACCTGGCCACATGCTATTATAAACTACACAGGATTTTGGCAGGCGGCACGATGACTGTGCAGACTGAAAAGCAGGCAGGCTACAGTGAAAGGATAGCCTCCTGTACCTCTTTCACCTCCTTCTCTACTGTGTTTACCCAAGGGCCTTGACACAGTGGCCCAGTTAGCACCTACAGGCCTCTGACACCAGCCTGGAGCTCAGCCAAACCAGTGGCAGAAGACAGCCAAGAAAGCCACTAACAATAGAAAACTCTCACTTTTCACCTTCGCACCTCCTCACTGCCTGGTCCTTTTGACAAGCAGCATAATGGAGACCAGAACCCCAGGATATCTTTTGTCAGTTTGCCAGGTAGAGAAAGACATTCTCATAAATGTCACATTGTTTTATGTCCCCAGCATAACCTGCTGTCTAGTAGGCATTTTCAATTGATCAATATCAACAATATGAAGGACAATCCATATACAATCTGCATTCGATTAAAATGCTACTGTCTTTACTTAGATTACAACCACAAAATGTTGTTTACATGGGAAAGTTATTTGTGTCTGAGCATTTTATATGTGGTGTTTTCTGTCCATGACGAAATCCCCCAAAACAATCACAAACCAGCATTGTCTTCTTCATTAAAAGTATGCATTACAGTCATTATTTAGTAAAGAGGGTTTGATTACCCCGCTATAGACTGAAATACAAGGGGCATGGATGCGTCGCGCTTTGTTGGGAGAGGAGAGGAGCTAGGTCATTTACCTCCCACGCACTACATGTTGTAGCTCGCAGTTGCTTGCCAGCTTTACTGTTTGCATATTGAGTTTTGCCATGTGATGATGTAGTTGATTATGCAAGATTTGAAAGCAGATAGGCTTTATTAACTTTTTTAAAACAATACAGTGAATTAATTAACTGTATTGTTTTAACTACAGGAGGCACTGATTTGATTAATGTATTTTTATGTGAAATGTAAAAAAAGCCATGATGTTGCTCTGCTGTGTTATATTGCCTCTGGTACAATGAGGTATTTATCTTAATCATTTTTTAAACACATAGTCCACTTGTTTTTTGCACAGTTTTATGTAGTTTTTATCTGTTGAATGGCTGTGTAGCCACAAATAGAAAAAATTATCAGTTGCAGAAAAACAGAGATGTACTGCCAGCAGCTTACATTCGTGGTGAAGCAGCTTCAGTTAATGGACTCGCTCTGCTGCCAAAGTGCCCCATTTACTTCAGCCGTAAGTGTCAGCAGGTAAACCTCCTACTTCAAAATGCTATGCAGCTAAAATTTCATACCTTTTCCTAAAGGTATCATTAAATTAAATGTGTTATAAACTACCCAGTAATAAAACTGCAGTTATATTTAGCCAATTTAAGGGTTATTTGAAAGGGCTTATTCGACAGTCCTCAAAGTAAAGCATCAAAAAGAGTATCATTTAGTGTTAGCACGGAAATCCAGGTATTGCATTAACACTAGAGTCAAAAGATAGTAAACAGTACCGAGCTCAAATCTGTGGTGATGACAGTATTAGAATACTTTTATTAATTATATTGTTGCAAAACATTTGTATGACAAATACTTCAAGAGGATATGTTTAGCTTGACATGGCATCATGCTTCAGTGGTTTTTTAGATTTGAAATGGAAAATCCCTTTCAATACCTCGGACATGCAAAGAATTAATCATGTGAGCCATGGTGCAAAGACAGACCAGCAAGTAAAACACACAGTATGAGACCACTGTACATGGTACAAGGACAACAGGACCTCGCATACTGTGCCAAGGGTCACTGGAATAGACAGTGTGAACAGTAGTCTCTATACATGTGTACTGTATATATAACTATATGCAGTAAGCCTATATAAAACCCAAGGAGACTTTGCTCGACAGTGTCATATGACCTTGGCTCTACTTCTATGCAGCTGCCAAGGGGGTTGGTGGACGTCTTTGTTTCATTTGGCTATTCCCCTTTCTCTGTTTGCCTTCATTAAAGAGCAGGTGTTGAGATATGCTGAGTGGGAGTGGTTGTAAAGGACGAATGGAACCAGCAATGGTGTGGGGAGGGGGGCTTGTGGTTTCACTACCAACTGATCAAATTACAGCAGGCATCAGTAGCTCAGTTTCCATTAGAAGCAAGGAAGTCAATCCTCCAGGGTCGATTTGGGGAAAAAAAGTGTGACAACTCTAATGGACATGCAACATTTGCATTTAAATGTGAGAACTTTTTGCCTTTCAATTCAATTAAATGAAGGCGAGCAGTGTGGCCCTCCGTGACAATGCGCATGAGGGGTCATCCAAAAAGTAATTTGCATGATGTTGTAGGAGCGATTACTTGAGCTGAAAGGCAGACACCTCAAATACAAAAGCAAGGAGACCTTGTGCTCTGAACAGGTAAGATAACATGGGTTGGTTGAGAGGAGCACAATGTACTTCTTTCTCTCGTAAAGATATTTATGTTATTTAAGGGGCTGGTGCATGTAAAGTGGGATCTGAATGGAGTGGAACACTCGGGCTTCAAAGGGCCCAACTTTACGCAAACACGCCAACAATGCAAATCACTAACGCACACAGATAATGAACCTACAAAGGAAATGAGCATTTCAACGTCATAACAGCTGCGTTTTCCAGTCTCTCTGTACAAGGTGTAGACACTGGAAACATGGAAAATCCAAATGTGATATACAAAAGGATCACAATGGACACTTTCGAATTAATTAAATACAGACTTGTGAAAATTTTAATTTGAAATGGGATATTGTGTATGTGACTTCCATTTGAACAAGCATCATACAAGAAAAACTGTGTTTGATAGAAAGTACGGTATAGGATCCTCTCAATGATACAGGACCGTGAAAACATGAATTGTAACGCAACATAGTTTCAGTAACTTAAAGTGTGAATGGCAAAATCATGTCAGACTACACACTGCCAAGTAATGCAGTGTTTGACCAGGCCATGGTGTGACCGTGATGAGGAGACTGGACACACCAAGAGAAGCCTCCTCTTGTCTGCCAGCAGCAGATGTGCCCTCTGGGACACAGACAAATAAAAAAAGTGTCTCTGGCTACACCAGCGGGCCCTCCCATCCAGCTCCTCCCATTCAGGCCCTTTGGCTTTTTTCTTTTACAGCCCCTGCGACACTGAGTGAAATGAATTGAAAGATCACCAATCAGGGGCCCGACTACAACACGGACATGCACCCACCCACCCCCGTCAAACCCCCTGTCTCTTGTTGGGAGCCCCCGGTGGGAATGTTCACTGTTTGAAGAGTTAACTCTTTAATTCCGTCTGGAATGTTTCCTCTGGGTGGGGCAGCATAGTGTGTTGAGCCAGTCCACTCCTCTTCTCCTTCCATAGTATCTCCTACCCCCTCTCCCTCCCCCCTTCATCTCCCTACTAAATTCAATACCTCTATTTCTGGGCCGGGGGAATCGTCCACACGTTGCTGTTAAGAGCAGGTCAGCAAAAAATGAAGCTTGGGCCATGCCAGCACACCTTGCACTCTAATTCAGATTTATACAAAACTATCATTTGCATGTGAAAAATGTCTCAACCACACCTATGTTTTAGGGTCATTTAATAGATGTGTGCCATCCACACTCATGTACTAATACACACAGAAAGTCTTAAACTCTCAGTTGAGCTAGTTCAAATCACTTGAGCCAGTACTGAGGCACATGAAAAAACTGGCAAAATGCAGCCACAGTATTAAGCTTTGCCACATTACCAGGGAAGTAAACCGTTAAATATTTATAAGTTAATCGCCGTGAAACATTTTTGACGGTTATGTATGTCGGCCTATGGGCTAATTTGTACACACACTCCAGTAACAGGCTGGGAGACCCCCTGCTGCTGGCAGCGCCAAGATGCAACTTCTAGGAAGAGAATTCCACAACCTGGAACATTGCAGTTCCATATCCTTTATTTGCCAGCTAGCCACAGACAGACACAGTCAGAAACACAGCTTCTGATTGGTCAACAAGTCAGGACTTCAGCCTCTGATTGGTCACAAAGGCATCATGGAGCTTCCAACCATATCAGTTGTCAATATGGAAAAATGTAATAAAAGCCTAATCACAAAGACATTTGGTGTCTGTTTCCAAACAAGACACCACAGTTCAAGGCTCGATTACAAAGCTTTAAAAGGGGATACGATCGCAAAGGACCTCAGTGATTAGCAATAGCTTCTGGCCAAAACAAAGTCAATCTTACATTCAGCATTGCAAAGATATTTAATGTAAGCACAGTTATGCCATATATGACATCACTGCCCCAAAGTTAACTTGGCCTATAGCTGTGCAATTAATCGAATTTCAATTTTGATTACAATTTTGGCATCCCCAGATTTCCAAAACAAGATAATCGAGATAAAACGATTCTGTGCAGCATGATGACTCTAACAATGTTGCTCCCGTGTTGTCTTTTTTTTTGTAAATCAAGTGCACCCACCATTGCGGATGTGTTTGGCCCGTCCCTGCAAAGTCCAAACAGAAGTTTCAGCACAGGTTGAAAACAGAGAGCCACAGCGCAGTGCCTCTCTGGTTGTTTTGAAACTTCACTGTCACATTTTGGTTTCAGACAGTGTACGCAGCAAGAGAGAGAGCGTGAGCGACAACAAGCACGAGCAGGGAGAGCAAACGTGTGTGCCAGTGGGGTCCAGTTAGGCTGCTCCTCTCACTGCAGCCTAACTGCCAGGTGACAGTTAGGCTGCAGTGAGAGGAGCAGCGAATATGAAGTGAAATGCAGCTGTGTGATGTGTGAACAGTTGAGGCTGTTTGTCAGTTAATAAATGCTATAACTCTGAAAGACCTGAGACACGTTCCCATGTCTAGCTTGTCAGCTGCTGAGTAAAGTGACAGAAGTTAGCGCAGAGGTGCAAGCTAAGTTAGCTTCTCACTGGAAACAGACCAGGCTCCCTTAAGGTAGACTGTTAAGGTGGACCAGCTTTTCTCATTGTAGTGACACTCCCAGCTGCTTCTAAACAGATAATGGAGAAATGTCTGTCTGCCGAGTCTCTCCTGAGTTAGTGAAACAATTATTGATCCCAATTAAACATTTATTTTGCTGTTATTGATACAGTAACTGTTATGTATTGTTACATATTAGTTGGATTAGGTTTTATTATTATGTGAATGTGAACAAACTACACAGTTGTGGTCACACCACAAAGCTTTTACTGTTTTTCAGTTCACTTGTATTTGAAGTTAAAGATCATCCAGTGTTAAAAAAAACACCAGAGTTAATGTTCAATAACTGCTTGATGTTCTGAAGGCCAATGTGTAATCATGTTAAAATAATTGTGAAATAACTGTGATTTCAATATCAATCAAAACAGTCATGATTATTATTTTTGTCATAATCAAGCAGCCCCACAGCGTCCATGATAATCTGGATAAATTAAGGCCCTTACTTCCAGCTGAACTGGAGCAAACATTTTGGAATGATAAAGGATAGCTAACCGTATGCTAATCCTCTTTCCTTTGGCAGTTAGGAAATAAAACATGTGGAACACACTGATTTTTACACCTCAAACGGTATTTTGTGATCACACCTCTGCCAACTCAAGCCATCTCAAAGTACTAGTTGTAACCAAGTGCGTCAGCAATCAGCGTGCCTCTCTCCATAACACAGTGTTAAATTTTAAAGAGCTCAAGCTAGCTTACACCAACTCATTTTAAAACTTTCATTATTTTATGTGACTAATTAATAGACACTAACACCTTTGGTGGACACATAATCTAATTTGTTTTTATTGTTGTTTCTTTTAGCTCCATGTTAAGAGAATAAGAATTGACATTTCCTAGTTTATGCTCCACTCATCTGCCTTAGTGACACAGTTTACTGGTTTCTATAATTGCTGATTTAATGAACTGAAGTTTACTGAGTGAAACATGATGCAGAATTTAAGTTATACGAGTGATATAAATAAGTAAAATAGGTAACTTTAGGCATTAATGTTTTATATGAGATATGACTATGACAGAAGTACAGTTAATCAGTAACACATTCTCAGACTAGATGACTAACATCAAAACATAATTCAAGCTATGCTGCTGTATTTATTTAATAATTTAATAAGTAATACAGTATGTTCTGATGTTGAATAACAAACCTAGATGTCATCCTGTTCCACAAATTCTAATTTAATACTTCTACTCTGTGTCTTGTTATACTCTTTTTTTTATTATTATTTTTTCTCATGTCAACTGTACCATTTGTTACAGAAATGATCCCCTTTTATTCTGGCAGCATGTTTAACATACTGTTGTTGACACCACAAATTTAGCTTAGTCTGGTTGTTGGTAACGTTAAAGACGTGGGCAGCACAACAAATACCAGAGCTCCGCAAAGACATTTCAGAAAATGCTAATCTAATGTTTGTGACATACCTGTTAAAAAAAGCAGTATTTATGACATTGAGGTCAAATTAAAAAAAAAAAAACAAAAAAACACTGCTGGCGGTTAGCATCCAAGATAAGAAACTGGGACTTACCATAGACAGTCTATGTGACTAGCTGGGATACTGCTGCTTCCAGTATCTCACCAGAAACTGCACCTATAATCATTTCTACAGTAGCGCTCCCAGAATTAAACTGAATATTGTCTGGTATGCCAGATTCTTCTCATCAGCCCTGTTCAACATGCACACACAGCTCAGCTAAAAAAAAAAAAAACTCAGCTTCAGTAATACAGTATGTAGTGTATTTTCAGATTAGATTACATTAGATATCACATTTACTTTTCAACGGCCCTGTAAGACAACTGCATGAGGCATTTCACTTGCCTGAACATTTCTTTTTTTTCCTAAAATGAATCAGTTTATAAATGGTTAATGGGTATGGGGCTGTCAATAACAAAATTAACTAAAAATTGACATCCCTACACACTACTATGCAATACCAGAGATTTTCAAAGTTGTCCAGATTCATATTTGGTGGCTGCCAAAATGTCAACAGCTTTGTTATCAAATCACTGTATGTGTTCATTGCTACGCACAGCTAACAAATTGGGCTATTTGGCTAAATATTGTGCTAATACATTTTATGGTTTGAAGAACAAAATTATATTACTTCACCTCATATGTCACTATTTTTAATTACAACAGACAACTGAAATTAAGCTAAATGTCCCAAAATTGCCTATACACAACCTCTTCTAGAAACTGGAAGTGCAAAATATAATTACGCCTCACTAATTGTGCAGTTGTAATCCCTAGGAGATAGGAGATAGGAGGAGAAGACAAAATACTGAGGGGAATTTTGCCCCAGTAAGCTAAAAATAAAATTATAATCAGACACCTTTAGCCAGCCTAATCTGGACTGAGATCAGTGTTGTAGTTCATTTGGAAATGAGGTTAACCATTTAGTGTTCAGACCATTCATCACAAATGTCATTAGTAATATAATTTTTTAAGTCATAAGGTCATCCAGATGACAAAGAACCTGATGAGGAATATAACAGACTCACATTCACAAGAACAAAATAATGGACAAAATTTGAAAAAAGCACTAATAAATGCAGGTGTGATGAGGACTACATGTAAAAATAAAATTAGGGAATTCATTCATGTTCTATTTAGATTAAAATTATACTATATATTCTTTCGCATGTAAGGTTAAAGAACCCTGTATTACAAGTCATTCCTTTTCTTTGATTATGGTGGAAACATTGTTTTGATAATGCTTTTTGGCATGGCTCCCAGAAATCCTTAAATGTGGGAATTACTAAACTGTTGAACAAAAGAAGCTTGCAAAAGGTCATTTAACAATGTATCGGCACTTAGACTGTGCCAAACAATACCCATGTGAGTTGTTTCTTCACTGCTACCTTACTATTTACTGTGACATTCTTCGATTCTTGGTCAGTTTAAATATGACAAACAATGTGTTCAATGTGATATGAATAAGATAAGATAAGATACGATAACATTACCCTAATTGTCTCACTTAGGAGAAATTTGTCTTGGACAACCAAGAGACCCAGGTCACATGGCCATACAAATACACAGTCAAACTACAATTAACTCACAGTATCCCCACCAGTTCATACACCCCAAGAGTATTGCATAGTGCCCTATATTTAATGGATGCTCTAATAATTACACTAAAGTGCTATACAAGATTATTGCACAAATGCACTACACCTAATAAAAGCACACACAACACTACAATACGTTGATGTCAGTGTTTATAACAGGCGTGAATAGTCAGGTTTGAGGTTTTTTAATTCCCTTTGTAGCTCAACAGTTAAAGCCTGACAGAGACGATACAGGTTTCACACATTACAGTCACACTTCTTGTTTTGAATGAGCACAACAACATGTTTTAATGGACCACAGCCTTCCTCATTATTTCTCATCTGAATGACCTCCATTTGCAGGCGGTTTGCACAAGTAGGGGTCAGACGGTAATTCCAGCCTTATTACATCAGCCTAACAGGAAGTCCAGTAAACAGAATAAGACTAAGTACACCATTTAAAACCCACTGACAGTTATGGCATGTGAGAGACCAACACAACATTCAGTGAGCAGAAACCAGGCCAAGTTGGTGTATGCAGCATGCATATCAGGGTAGAGAGGCCTGCTGGCTTCCACTGCAACTCTACCGAAGCCCCTTTCCAACTGGACAAAAACTCACAAACATCCCCTGAAATGTGACTTGTGTTTTCAGTGGGTAAAATGACAGTTGTCATTTACTCCCTGAGTCCAAGGACAAATGACTCTGTAGTAGTCACAGATATTTATTTGCTCCAGCTCCTTTCAGCTCCAATAGACAGTGGTGAAAATATCACACACAAGTGGACATGCTAATTTCTGCCCCATTTGTGGCATGCCAAAAATGCCATCCTGTGTTGTTCTGTTCAGCACTCAAACTAGGGCTGGGCGATACGGAGAAAATCAATTATACTGATATTTTTTCCCCAGATATAGCGACACTGTTGTATGATTGAATATTGGTGCTTTCATAAAATATTTAAGGCAACACAATGAGACTTTTGGATAAATAATCAACAATAATGTGGATATTGATGAATAAGTGGTAAGGGGATATAAGGAACAGCTAAAGCAGTCTGGTGAGTTCATAAATGTACATCACTTTACTGTAATACAGACTTAAAAACCAGGAAAAGACAACATTTCCATTATTACGATATCCAAATTCTAAGACAATATCTAGTCTCATGTCAAAATACCGATATTTACCCAGCCTTAGCTCAAACAGCAACAAGTTTGAAAAGGAGACTGAATAAGTAATAGATCAAAAAAAAAGAAAACACTGCAACATTTTCTTTGGCCTCCATGCTGCTTTTCTCTGTTTACTAACACTGTTTTCCAGCATGTTTGTGACATTAAACGTGACATGCCAAAGAAAAACAGAAAGGCATACTAATCTAGTCTACTGGCATTCCATGATAAAAAATGTAAACTTGAGTCCATCTTCTAAATACAATGCCCCCCTCATTTATCATAAATGAATCATAAACAAACCAAACATTCCTGCCTCTAAAAGCTCACACACAATCCTTATTGATCTCTACACTGCAACTGTGCAGCTCCCCACTTCCTGGCTGATGTGTTGCTGGGGCGACAGCTAAATTATGCAACAGCGCTGGCAATACAGACAGGCTGCAGCGCTTCAGCAGCAGAAGCAGGGCTCTAGGGTGGCAAATAATGTCAAGGCTCAGCAGAAACAGATGCCCAGTCACCCCCAGAAACTAGATTTGGAACACTGTGGTCTGTTTGCCCTTGTTGGCCCCCAGTTTTCTTACGTCAGATTGTTCTCAGTGTTCTCATCTGCTCAGGCAAATGAGAACACTGCTTTGCAGTGATTTACTTAGTGTGAAATGATAAAACAAATAATTTCCCCATTTTAATCTGGTTTGCAGCCTTTCCAAATTAAAAACCTGTCTGATCTGACCCGAATGACAAATCTAATCAGGCTGTGGATCCAGCCTTTTGTAACTGAGCCTGCTTAATGCATCACTTGTACAATCAAAATTTATAATGCTAATGTTCTTGGCTGTTAGTCTGGTACTGTACTCAACACAGAATTATGTTGGTCGAATAGGATTTGGCTGCTCTATTTGGTCCTTTTTTCCACATAAAGTTTGACAGTTTGCATGGGGTTCGGTGGTATGTTTACAGCGTCAGTGACTTTCACATAATAATAAACAAGCCAAGTGAGCCAACAAAGCTAATGCATGCTAACTAAGCTAATAACGGATCAGTGATGTGAAACAATTTTCGCCAAGATTAGATATCATATAAAAGCTAGAGACTGCATTGTATTCAGTTGCTGTGAGATTTAAATCCACCACTTCTAAGCAGAAGGCAGAAGATAACATTATCTCAAAGCCTGATCAGGCAAATCCTCTCTTCCTACGTGCAGCTGCCTCCATCTCACTCGTCTCACTGGGTGCAAACCTGCCTGTAGTGAGTAGCATGGAAGCGAAAAGCACTCACTCTGCTGCTAAATCTCAGAGTCCATGTGACATAATGAATGAGAGAACCAATTTGTGCAATGTTAACAAAACATAACATAATTGTCTTCACTGAATCACAGGATATGATTACACAGGAGCACGGATGCCCTAATTAGAAACAATTACAATGTGGCCACCAATCTGTCAACTTAATGCCTAGATTCATGTGTTGCAAGTACTCCTAAAAGGTATCATTCAGTCCTGTGATGTGATGAGAGAAGTACTCATACCGGTTTCTATGTCTTGCAGCCTTGTCATTCTTCTCCCTCTGTGATCACAACAATTCAAATGTAGGCATGCTCTGCTTATTCCCTCCACTTTGACTCATTAGTCAGAAGACAGAGTTGCACAAGGACAAACACCATGTGAACATAAAACTTGTAAACCTGTGTAACGAAAGCCACTCACACGCCACCTGTGGCATACCGCACAACACCTCTCAGTTACATCCAGCCAATCCAACTGACGCGTCGTCACCGCAAATATAGTGGGACAAACAACACAATCCCTGTTCTGCAGGCATGATTAAAACTATTAATCACAGAGGGATTATCACAAGGAGTGGAGGGGTATATGGACATGTGTGTGTGTATGTGAGCAGGAGGGGTTGGGGTGGATTACAGGGGTCATGCAGCCTCTGTCCCACTGCGGTGGAGGCCAAAGTGCTGAGGCCAGTCGGCTGTCCACCCTGGCTCTCTCTCCACGCGACGCCTTTGTCCATCCCCTTGTTTGACAATTATTTACTCTGCTGTTTGGGACAGGGCTGAGGTCACCACACATACATCACTGACACAAAAACACTGGCTACCCAAGTACATCCACCCCCATCTGGCCTGTTTCGACCCTCACATCCATGTACACTCAACACACTTAGGAATACAAGACTACAAGACAGACTAATCCAATGGCTGTCAGTCAAGTGCTGCTGCCGGCAACTTATATATACAAATAAACATTACCTTATTCCTGCCGAGTTATGCACCACTTGTTTGTTCTTATTCTGTTGTTTGTCACTCATTTCCCATCCATAGCTTAGAAGCTTTGTCTAGACCCTGGATCTTTAACAGGGGGTCTGTGACCCCTTGGGGGTCCTAAGAGTTACAGCAAGAGAAGTGACAAGTTACCTCTGGCTAATTTAATATGTTTTAATGCTTTGTTTTGGGTTTTTTTTTTCAAAAAGTAGTCTAAAAAGTGTGTCTAAAAATATTCATTACCATGAATGCAACATATTATTAGCAAATATAAATTGGCCTTTCCGTAAAACCTATTTTGATAACAATACACACCATTGTTGATGGGCTAACTGTGACCCATTATTCCTTGTGCATTCACATTAGCTAGCTATTGCTAAATCACTGTGCTTGTATTATTACCAGTCAAGTGCACAGACAGTCTTGTGAGGCACAAAAGATGATTTAGAAAAGTTTTGTAGGAAGAGTTTGACACAACATCCACTTTGGAAACCACAATAAGAGTGCGTTTGGGTAAGGCTAATTCACCATGCCATGTTATAAGTTGGCTTGCTGGCTTAACACCTTCAGGCAAGTGCAAATAAAAAAATACCCCAAAATATTAAGGAAATGATTTCAAGTGTTACTCAGTTTTATGTAGCAGGGGGTCCCTGTTCCATCTCTCTTACAGCAAAGGAGTCCCTGGCCTGAGAAACATTGAGAACCCCGGTCTAGACTTTGCACCCATTAGTCTTCGTTACTTTAAATGTTGGTGAACTGGCTAGATGGACAGTGGACTTAATGATCATGTTCTGCTGTCTTTGTGTAAGCTTCTTTGGGTGAAATCAGAAGCCACGCTCTTTCTATATGATCTGCTATGGCTCAAGCGAACGGCAGTATCTCTGTCAGAACTAACACAGCGCTCACACACAGGGTGCTTTGGGTAAAGGCCTGCACCAAATGTGACTGACTACATGATATGTAAATGTTAATGTAAATAGTCTTCCGTACATTTCTCTCTACTAGCAAGCTATTACATCTCTCCTCTGTCATTGCTTTAGGAACACAATAAATGTTCTCGCTACATTATTATAGGGGGTAGGTATTTGCGGCATCTGCCTGTCTCTGGCCTCTTGAAGACAATGACATCAAAAAAAAAAAAAAAACAGTTTCCCCGCCTCCACTGTCCCCCTCCCCCTACAGCGGTGCAACCTGAAACTGCCTGAAGAGATGAGCCGTCATTAAATACTGCAGAGCTGACATAATGACAGGAAAGATAAAAGAGAGGAAACAAAAAAAAGGCCAGACCAATTCTCGTCCCATAATGCCTCCCCCAACCCCCAGGCTCAGCCCACCACTCCTAATAAAAGACACTGGGCCACAGATAGGGCACTGGTGGTCAGCTACAACTTTGCTGCTGTGATCTCCTGTCCTGACAATGCTCGCACAAAGCCTGGCCATCTCGCAGTATCATTCTACTCCACCCTTTCTGACACCTATGGAAACAATAAGCCGCCCAAACAATGCAACGAAACTCCATTTCATATAGTATTTATATTCAAGTAATGTTTTAAATCATCTCCAGCAAATCCATGTGCAGGCAGAGGCATTAACTGATATACAACACTGAGAAATAATAGTGCTCCTCCCTCCACTTCTATACTGCTTTCTTCCCTTAATTTGGAAATGTGGTCCAGAAAAGTACCATTCACAGAAATTTTCCTTTAAATAGACAGTAATAAAATCCAGACACATGATAGTCCAGCACCCTCATCCCACTGATCAAGCTCAGATATGTCCTCTGACACGGCCCACTCTTGTGCAACTACAGCTTTTTATATCACCCACATGCTGCTGAGCTCACTTTAACCTGCTATGTCCCAAGCTATGATGCTAAACCACATGTAGCTCGGCTTGCTTCCCAGTTGGCATTCCAGCGTTTTGTAACACTGTGCTGAGGCAATATTTACCTTCAAGGGAAAGTGCACTTGGCACACAGCCGAAACTCTTGGGGTGGGAGGGGGTGTGACAGGTTGCTACTGTGTACTACATCCAAACTTCCCACCCACCCAAAATCCTCGTGCTGACCCAGCCAACCACCCACAGCCTCACAGCAGCAGTCCTGCCCTGGCTGACTCCACTACCTGGATCAGAGCCAAACCAGCGGCTGAGCAAAGCGCCAAGAGGGACAGAGAACGAGAGAGTTACACACACACACCAAATGTGAGCGCAGAGGGAGAGAACTACTGAGTGTGAACACATTGCGCCCCAGCCTGGCCCTTTGCCAGGACTCACTTAGGAGGATTTTTAGCCACAAAAGCCAATTGGCGGTCAACCATCCACAGAGACTTGAAGTGTCTCACAAAGATACAGCTGGAGAGGTTAGTCCTACAATCAAGATTAAGCAGTCGCTCACAGCAGGGGGCTGGACTAAGAAATCAAGCAGAACACTCAACAGGAGAGCAGTGAACAGAAAAGGGCTTGCTCCTTCGGTCACAATGAACAGTGTTTTGATTACTCAGCTCTATGCTGACTCACAAAATCTTTTAGCCAACTCTGGTTTGACATAATAATAAGGAGGAAATGGTGTGGCGAGGAGCCAAAGCAGGGCACTGACCTGTCTGAAGTGATCATCAAAGCCCCAGTCGGCCTGTCCGTTAGGAGAGGTAGCAGAGTGAGGCCCCGCAGGAGACAGGCCCTCATCAGGTTCCTGCTTCACTCTGATAGGTGGGGATGCAGCCCTCTGAGGGGCTGACGCAGAGTAACTGCCAAATGGACGGGCCGGGATGCGGGACGCGCTCTGCTGCAAAGCGAGGGTCTGCTTGCGGAGAAACTCCAGACCACTGGCGCTTCCCTCGTCCTCATCACTGCCCTCGTCCCCCTCCATCATTTCATTGTCTTCATCCTCATCTCCAGAATCACGGCCTCTGTCCTCATCATCCTCTCTTTCTGAGTCCACACTGCTCTGATTGGAGACCCGCGGAGGTAACACACCACTAGGGACCCCTCCAGCCAGACCTTTGCCCATGAAGGCTGCCCCAGAAGCTCGGGCAGCTGCCAAGATGGCCTGCTGGGCAGCGACCTGCTGAGCATACATGATGTGGGCCTCTCGCAGCTTCCTCTCCTTGCGCTCCATTTCCAGTCGGGCCTGCTGCTGGCGCTGGAGCTGCTCCATTACAGCCTCCAGCTTCATCCCCCCTGTAGAGGTGCTCTGAGGAAAGGCCACACCAGGCTCCTGAGACATGCTGGGCTGTAGGAGGAAGAAAAAGCGTTATGGATAACCTACCACATACTAAAATCTAATTACCCTTTTATCTTATTACACGGTATGAAAGTAGACACAGGTAAGGCATGTGCACACACACACACACACAAAAAAACAAAGCAGCAATAAAAACAAGGGAGCCTGATTTGTATGTAAACTCAAACACACTGGCACAGATAATCAAAACATAGCAATTTTATCTGGCTCATGTAGTGAAAGCTTGCTTAATTGTAACTCATTGCCTCGCTTTAGTCAAAATTTAAATACTATACTATACTCCACAGTGGTTTGGACTCTCAGCTTTGACATCTAAATCCAAAGACCTGAGCATGTGCAGAAGCAGAAACAAAATGCAGTGTCTACAACCACATTACAAAGTTAGCCATGCCAAACTTTTGGGAAAAATGGACTAAAGCAATCCTGCAGAGCACTCTCAAGGTTTCACACAGCTAAACGTTCAAAAATAGCCCCTATAGCAGCCAACCACGAAAGATCCTCACCAGAGGATATCAATATTTAAATGTATGTTATTCACTGTAAATATTACCTTGACTACATTTACAGTAGTTCAGTGATTTCTCATATTGAAGTCCTTTTATACGTTTAAGCTCCTTTATCGAGAAAAGGGTGGATAATTTGCCCAGACTTTTGCGTTTTAGTAAAGACAGTAAAATGGTCATCCATGGAGCTAACTAGTGTTCAAACTAGCTTGTTAACCCGGGAGAGAGATAAACTACTTCCAAACAGCCTCCAGCAGAAACTTCAAAAAAGGAGGGTTAACTGAGCTACAGACATCTTGATATGCCAAACACCACAGTGAAATGAAAACTCCGATAGTATCGTAAAATAAATGTACACCTTTTCCGCATTTAATGTTGGCCAGTTGCCACATCCTCAAAATACGTGGATAACGTATGTGTGGTGGGGTTTTAAGACAAGTTACCGTGCGAACAAACCAAACTAGCATATGAATGTTGAGATTTTTTACAAAAACATGTATTACAATGTCGACGTAAAAGTGTGAAATGCGTTTTTTAAGAAAAGTAACATACCAAAAATAAGCTCTGGGAGTTTTTCTTCCTTTTTCCTTTGGAAAATGTCACGTTAAGCAAGCTAACTCTTTCCCGTCAACAAGGCGTTCAAACTGTCTTTCGGGTGTTTTTAGCTCAATATAGTTGAGAAAAATACACGCCAAGTAGGACCACGACTCACCATTTGTGCCTTACTACTGCTTGAATTGTCCACCATCCCTCCTTCCTCGGCTTTTTCGTCCTTCCCTCGTTCGTGGCACTCGTTCAAACACTTGTAAACACACACACGCGCGCGCGCACGGGGGCAGAGATACTGTGCATGCACCGTAGATACCGACTGATCCGCCAGCAGAAAGCGGCTGTGTGCTCTCCTCTGGGCGACCTCTCCAAATCTACCTGCGTTTCTGTCTTTCTTTCCCCAGTGATATTCGTGATTTTCTTTTTTAATAGATAAGGGCACCGAGTGGAAAACGGCCCGATCTCATATCTCGCAAAGCGCTGAGGTAACTCCCTTCAGTCGTTTTTTTTTTTCCTCCCCTTCAATTGACACCCCCCGCATGGCGCACAACAGCATTTAGGCCCGCCCAGCGACAGCAACAAGTCTCACAGCCTTTTCAGTTTCATGACACTTACTCAGTGGTATTACCTATAATTTATTCATCATAAGCATATTTACATTTATATTAAACAGCATTTTGTAGGCTGAAAAAAAGAAAAGAAAAGAAAAGAAGCATAATCTACATTTAAAAAAAAGGAGCAAAGGTAGATTAAAGTTTTCTAAAAACTAAGGGACTGTTCATTATTTATGAGAGGTGTGGTGCAAAACGGGGGAGGCATGTCAAGTATTTTTTAAACACTGGGGAGGGACATAAGGATTTTATTTTTGCTCAGGGGTGGGACATATTGCTCTATAAGGTCGAATTTATTTTAAATTCTGATCACCCTCTGAACCCCCAAACTCAATGGCAGGCTTGAGAGGCATATTTTTATTTTATTTTTTTTAATTTACAAAAATCACACCATTTATCATAGCAAGTAACTGTAAAAGCAGAAATTGTTATTGTACTTTCAAAAAGCCAAAAGCCATTTTACATATCATGTGCAATGAACACTTCCCTTGGGAAACATAACAAAATCTAAGCTTTAAATGTTATATTAATAAAGAGAAGGGTGAAGATAAAAATAATAAGAACTTTAAAAAAAAAAAAACTACCCTCGCAACTCCCCCTTTTTCTGATGAACACTGAAAAGTCCCTAACTAGTCATTGTGTAAAATACAATCTATTAATCTATGAATATACAATTATAATTGACATGGATGCTATTAATGAAATATCAACATATTTTAAACACGAAATTGTAACGTTGGAAATGTTTTTTTGTTTGTTTGTTGGTTTTTTACCAATGGAGACAGGTCCTATACTAAGTATTCAAAACACAAAACACTTTCTTTTGAATGCTACATAACGTGATAATGACTATGCTGCAATATCTAAATTAAATACTGCAAACCTAAATTTTAAGGAGTCAAATATTGAAGAGCAGTAGGTATTGCACTGAGGATGTAGCATGGCTCCATGCTGCCCCCTTGTGGACACAACCACCACTGTGTTCATAATGGTTTGGCCCTTTTTTCATTCACCCTTTTGGAATTTATTTATATCCCATATAATTAAAAAGCTTCACTGACAAACTACCTCCTTACACAAGCACTCTTGAAAATGACTGTTAATAATTTAAATCATTCACACACATGGAACTATAGATAATAGTTTTATTTGCAATAATGTAAACCAATAAACAGTTCAATCAAATAAAAAAAGATTAGTGTTTACATCATAAAATAACTGAATAAGTTATTGCATTTAGCACTCAATAACACTATATCGTCACGATGTCATATTACAAGCAGATTGTCCCATTAGTTGCATAGTACAGGTGAGTCAAGTGTACTTGCTACTGACCACTGGTGTTAAGTGCAATATTCGTGTACATAAAAACATTGTGCAGAGCCAGAGTTGGGGTCAATACACTTTCAAATTAGCTATTATGTTTAAAGCATTTACCTCACACTTGTGTCAAGTGATTCACACTTTATGTAATAGTAGAATCAGCTTTTATTTTGAAATCACCCACATTAGAGGAATGGAGTGCTGTGAGGAGGAAACATACATTTCTCATGTTAATAATTTGACATTTTCACACCATAGCATTTTCATTGTAAGGGTTCTGACAGAATCCACTTTGTGAATTGATCCCGACTCTGCAAAGTACAAATCAAGGTTCCTACTTTTTCTAGCACAAAATGTCATCTTCTTTCTGGTCCTTAAGTCTTTATGGTGGTCAAGTGGTCTGCTATACCATTCATTTACATGACTGAGAGTTACGCATTGTAATAACCAACATCACAGCATGAGAAAAAAACCATGTGGCCTGCAGGCGAGTAAAGCAGCAGCCCCACATTTATCCCAACTTAAAACCTCTATGCACTTACACAGTCATGCAAGCTTCAGACTGCTTATTTTACCAACGTGTGAGAGAGGCAAATTACTTTTTAGGCGTACACCCATACACACAAACAAAAAAAATCTCCTGAGAAAGTGATGACCATCACTTGCTCTGATATTAAACATGTTTTTGTTAATGCAGTGTAAAAAAAAAAAAAGATAAAGACAGACAGTTAGTAGAAAAATATGACCCAAACTGTAACAGGAATGAGCTGATAGTTTTTTGTTGTTTTTTTTAGTGGAAAAAGAAAATAATTTTAAAAAGATTACAATTTTCAGCGCATGTGTCTATTGTGTTTAAAACAAGACAAATCGTAACACAAACCAAATAGTAGCAACACATAGTTTAAACTGACGTATGTAAATATAACAAATAATGAGGGTAAACAAATGCCTCAATCCTTATGCAAATGTGGTTTGTCTGAACCTGTAACAACTATTTTTAGCATCTCCAGTTTACAGGTAAATAAATAAATAAAATAAATAAAATATTTCAACTACAAATCTGCCATCCAAACATTGATGTGTTAAAGACGGCACAATCCTTTTCAATTGTTATACCAGATCCTGGACAGGCTACTAACACAAATTCTATTCCATACAAAAAATAAATTTAATATACTTTTTAATTAAAAATTTTCATATCGAACCAAAATTGTTTTCTAATGAGATCACTTTTATGTTTATCTGAAACATATTTTGCCTTCAGTATTTCTGTAACAGTTTTTTTGAAGTGGAGGATATGGGTTTCTGGAATAAAACGTATTTCTACAATACAGAGACTGAAAATCAAATGTCGTCTGTAAACCTATCAATTTGGTAACATGTGCTAATAGTAGATATTACTCTTTCAAACAATGGACAACTTTGTAGGACAACTTTTCATTACGTTTTTCTTTCCAACTATATCCTCCACAGGCAGCGGGTGGGGGAGTCCTTCTTGGTATGTCGCAGTTTTCACAATGACAACTTGTAAAATGGAATGAACTCTGTCTTTACTGACACGAAGCAAAGACTATAAAAGAGCCAGGCTTCTCTTATTTGCTGGGAGTGGGGCAACTATCATTCATTACACATTTGCTATTAAGAAACTAAGTGGCTTCACTCATTTGCCATACACCCTATTTCAATTTAGTGCTTTGTTTCATATATATATATATATATATATATATAAACAACAACAACAAAAAAAACTATAGTTGCTGTGTGTGTTGGAATAGGTGTCATAGTTACACCAGGTGGTTGCCATTTGATTTTGGAATGAAAGTCTATGTATTTTTGGGGAAAACTGTGATTTTTGAGGACAGAAACAGCAAAATAACCAAACAAAACAAAAACCCCACACAGTTAATGCAACAATAGTTAGGGAATGCAAGTGATCATGTGAGGTGCCTTCATATAGCAGTTAGTTCATAACTGGAAAATCCAAATCAGCAAACACCATACACCCTATGTATGAATGTCCTGCTTAGAGGGCGGCAGACCTGTTCACCAGAGCAGAAAAGACCATTTCCCCATCGGGACAACAAGGACATATCTGGAGCAGTGGCGCAGTAAGCATTTCATGAAATTCCGTAAAAAGAAAATTTAGAAAACAGGTCAAGCTTTGTGGTCACAGTGAATAAGGCTTGTTCTTATGTCCATCCGCGTTTTCATGCGGGTTGAGCGATCCCGGTGCGCGTAGTCCTGTAAGAACAGGAGTTTGGCTTCAGAGCTGGAAGTCATCAGGCAGCACAGCAGTGGAGCTGGGTTAGAAAGAAGGCCTCAGGCACCAGTGACTTAAGTCAGGGACAGGAACTGGTGCAAAGCCTTTGCAAGGTTCGAGTCACAGCATCTGCATCACTGCATGGAGCAGGACGGGCCCTCTGAGCAGCAGCACACAGAGGAGCCCATGGCTTTAGGTGGAATCAGGTCCAGATCCTCGTCATCTGGGATCTCATCCAGACGGTAGCCGTCCTGAAGCAGCTGCCTGCTTAAATCAGGATGGACCTGGAGAGCAAAGAGAAGCACCTCACTAACTCAGACACATATAAGAATAAGGTGGCTAAACCTGGTAGACATCTCACTCAGGTTACTCTGTTTATAGGGACCTTTTCACACCAGGGTTTCCCACATATTCATCTATTTTTGGAAGCCTGCCACAAATCAAATATCTGCCGCCACAAATACATTTTCTATTATTTGGAGCTGGACCATTGGTTAGGAGAGCTGTTGAAATATATATATGCAGTTCGATAATGCATCGCACATCTGGGAGCGCAAAGCACACTCTGGGTACAGAACATCAGGTGCATTGAAAGTGAATCTCAACTGTTCCTTCTGCAGGGTTTAAAAGTTTGCATTCAATCAGTACAGGTTACTCATCTCATTCATCGATCTGATCTGATCTGATCTGATCTGATCAGCTCTGAACAGATTGAAAGATCAATTATCCACCCGTGAGTAATAAACTGCTGCTGAGGAATAACAAGAACTCATGGAGAGCTCTGCTACCTTAAATGTTGAGGACATAAAGTTCTCACCAGAAATATGTATTCATTCTCTATGGTCCTAAATTAGATGTTTATACTCGTATTTGCAGTAAGAATACAGTTTGTGATGTAATTTTCTGAAATTTGAACTCTAAATATCAAACATGAGATGCTTTAAGCCAGATAAGATAAGTTGTTTACAATGGAAATAAGCCAGAAGTCAATAAGCTCTCTCTTTAATGTGTTATGAGCTCCTCTAACTTGCTCTAAGGCACTCGGACATTTAGGTGAAACAAAGTTAAATAAGCAGCCAGGCAAAGAAAAACATGATCTATACGCAGACATGAATCACTGATGGATCGAAATTAAGCTGTCAATGATGCCAACAGTCCTCTGTTGATTACTATTCACACTAAAGAGGCTGGAATTTTTTTTTATTTGATTTTGAGTCACCCACACCTAATCCCCTTCAGATACAGTACATGAATATTTAGCTGAAATTCATGCCACATCCACAAACTAATTCTAACTTTGAAATTAAATACATTTTTCATGTATTTTAGCTGTGATCAAAATTCAAATACTCCGCAGCAATGCAAGACAACAAGTAAGACAAGTAAGACTGGGGTCTGCTAAACTGCGGTGCAAACAACCCTGGCTACTATCTGAGATCAAGAAATAGCCAGAGGCTTAGTGTGTGTGTGTGTGTGTGTGGCTGAAAAACAACAATAGTAAGGTAAAAAATGAAGAAAAAAAACCCCATACACTTTGCTCTGACATTTACTCATACAGAGGCCGGCAGTATATATGGTTCCTATACAATGTATGAAAGCATGCCCACACGGACAAGATCTGGCCCTAGCACTTAATGTTTGATGTAAGTATGGCAGCTGTTGACACAATAACTTTTTGTTATATATTATTATATCACTTCGAGACAAACCTGTCCCTTTTGACCACATTTTTAATATTTGAATAAAGAATTTGGTTGTGCGACCATCCAACAGAAAACCGTGAAATAATTTTCCACTTTGTATAGAAACTTGGCTGCTGATAAGGTTTATAATAACACAAATGATCCTCTATTTATTTCCCTACATGGCCAAAAGACTCATTTTTGCAGACTTACACAATTAAAGTCACACAGCCAATTAGACTGTCTGTATCTGACACTGAAAGCATCTGAAAAAGGTTCCCGTGGGGTAAACTCACCTCGGCTGAAGAGTATCCTGAGGAATACTGCTCAAAATCGATCTCTTCATCACTACAAGAACAAGCAGGGCAGGTTCTGTCATTCCGATGTAAACAAATGTGTGTCACCTGGCAATGTATTTAGGGACACTTACTTCCAAAATTTGTACTGGTAAATGTTCAGGTAACATTATTTTATGTCTAAAATGAAAATGATGGATTAAATAACACGAGACTTCTTCATCTGTAATCACATCTTATTACCAACATGAATTTAGCAATCTTTCTCTAACATTCTTTGAAAGGAGATCTGAACCTTGACAAACTCTACTGGGACATGTTTTACTGATTCTCTTACACTCTTAGCACAATTAATCTGTATCTGTACAAATACCAATGATGAACATTAGTTTAAAATGTTTTCTTTAAAACATTATTGCAACTTGTAGGTACCATTAGCCAGTGCTGTGGGAAAAATTCCCTGCTAACTGGGAAGCAGTTTCAGAAAAAAAACACTGACTGCTTTAACGTGAAACTGCTTTATTCTGTGTTTTTGGCAGTTTAAATCAACGGGTCTGATTGTTTTGGAGAGAAAGAGATCTCTGCAGATAATTCAGCTCCAAGTAAAAAACCTCCTGAACATCTGGAGCTTAAGTTGTCAGAGAAAAAAAAAGTGAGCACACATTTGCAGGTTCTAGGCCAGTGGCCCATTTGTGGCCGACATGCCAAACAGGGTCGGAGGAACTGATCTGTAGGGTGAAACTGCTTTATTTCATGTTTTTACTGGCTTAAATCAAGTTGTCGATTTGTTTTGGAGAAGAAGTGACCTCTGCGGCCTCCCCAACAATAAAAAATTACGAAGGAATTGTACTTGGAGAAGTTATAGCTGGTCGCAATGTGCAATCCTCACCACTAGATGCCACTAAATCCTCCTAAATCTTACACACTGGACCTTCTAATGACATGAGCCTCATTTGCCAGTAAATAACATCTGATTATATGCTTGAAGTTAATTATGCACTTTTCCTATCGTGACAATTTTTGAAAGGAGAACTGGACATAGAAAAAAGCTGCTGGGACATGTTTTGCAGATTTTCTCATACTATCAGCACAGCTGCACTGCATCTCTACAAGCATACCATATGATCCTTTTAGAACATGATTTTAAGGTAAAATAGAATAATCTCTAAAGAATTGAAGACATATTTTTTTAGATGTATAAGCTTATGTGAGAGACATCCTGGGAAACCAATTAAAAATTGAAATGGCTCAAGAGGAAAAATCTACCGGTTAAAGTGACGGTATGCTGTCGGGACATTGAGCTGCTTGCGGTGAGTCTCAGACCTTACTACATGCCCAGAGAGTTCTCCCACGCCATTGCTGTTTGTGTTTACATTCCTCCGCGGGCAGACGCAGAGGTGGCATGTGACGTCATCCACTCTAACATCGCGACGCTGCAAACACAGCACCCTAAGGCTTTCATTGCAGTCTCTGGTGATTTCAATCATGTCAGCTTGGACTCTACTCTCCCAACATTTCATCAGTTTGTTAACTGTCCGACCAGGAAAAACAAGACAATTGACCTCCTTTATGCCAATGTGAAGGATGCATACTGTTCCTTCCCTCTGGGGAAATCAGATCATAATCTTGTCCTTCTCCAGCCCCTATACAAACCACGGGTACTCAGGGAACCCACAACTACACGCTCCTTCAGGAAATGGTCTCCAGAGGCAGTGGATGCTCTGAGGGACTGCTTTGAGTGTACTGACTGGAGTGTGCTACAAGAACCACACAGCGAGGACATTGAGGGGGTCACACACTGCACCACGGACTACCTGAACTTCTGCATGGACATTGCTGTTCCCACCAAAACTGTGCGCTGCTTCCCTAACAACAAGCCCTGGATTACCAGCGATGTCAAAAACCTCCTCAACAAGAAAAAGAGGGCGTTTAAAGACAGAGACCGGGCAGAGCTGAAGCGCGTACAGGGAGAACTCAAGGTCCGACTGAGAGAAGCAAAGGAGTCCTACAGCAGGAAGCTGGAGCAGAAGTTGGGCAACAACAGCATGAGGGAGGTCTGGGATGGCATGAAAACCATCACAGGCTGCAACAAAAAGACCACCAGCTCAGCAGAGGGGGATGGGGTGAGAGCAAACCAGTTCAACCACTTCTACAACAGGTTTGAGTCTCCTCCTCCTCCGCTAGATGCAAAGGCTTTCCCCCACACACACACCCCACTTACTGCTCTTGGCACCCACTTTCACACCTCTTCAACACCATCAGCTGCATCCTCAGTAGACAATGCCCCCACTCCCCCCACCATCACTGCAGAGCAGGTCAGTAGAGAGCTGAGGAGACTCCGCCCCACGAAGGCAGCAGGGCCAGACAGGGTGTGTCCAAGAATGCTCAAGTCCTGCGCTGCTGAACTGGGGGAGCCTCTTCAGCATGTCTTCAACCTGAGCCTGTGACTGGGGAGGGTCCCTCTACTATGGAAAACTTCCTGCCTCATCCCAGTTCCAAAGAAGGCACACCCCAGTGTGCTGAATGACTACAGACCAGTTGCCCTGACTTCACACATTATGAAGACCCTGGAACGGCTCCTGCTGCACCACATCAGACCCCAGGTTCGCCAGGCACTCGACCCACTCCAGTTCGCTTACCAGGAGGAGGTCGGGGTGGACGATGCCGTCCTGTATCTGCTACACAGGGCTTACTCTCATCTGGACACAGGGAGTGGCGCTGTGAGGATCATGTTTTTTGATTTTTCGAGCGCCTTCAACACGATCCAGCCCCCTCTACTGAGAGACAAGCTGGCAGATATGGGGGTGGAATCACACCTGGTGACCTGGATTACGGACTACCTCACAGGGAGACCTCAGTACGTCAGGCTGAGGGACTGCTCCTCTGACACGGTGGTCTGCAGCACTGGCGCACCACAAGGGACTGTTCTTTCCCCTGTCCTGTTCACTCTGTACACATCAGACTTTAAGTACAACTCTGAGTCGTGCCATGTGCAGAAGTACTCTGACGACACTGCAATCGTGGGATGTATCAGGGATGGACAGGAGGGGGAGTACAGGAGCCTGGTGGAGGACTTTGTGACATGGTGCAGGGCAAACCATCTGCAGATCAACACTACCAAGACCAAGGAGATGGTGGTGGATTTCCGGAGGTCCAGGCCGCCTATGCAACAGATCTCCATTGAGGGGTCTGATGTGGAGGTGGTCGGGACCTACAGATACCTCGGGCTGCAGCTAGACAACAAACTGGACTGGTCTTTCAACACCGAGACCCTCCTCAAGAAGGCTCAGAGCAGGCTCTACTTCTTGAGGAGGCTGGGGTCCTTCAAAATCTGCCGGAAACTCCTACTGATGTTCTACCAGTCTGTTGTGGCAAGTGTCCTCTTCTATGCTGTGGTGTGCTGGGGAGGCAGCATCAAGAAGAGGGACGCCTCTCGGCTGGACAGGCTGGTAAGAAAAGCTGGCTCTGTGGTCGGCACAGAGCTGGACTCGATCACATCAGTGGCAGAGAGAAGGACTCTCAGCAAACTGCTCTGCATCATGGACAATGCCCACCACCCTCTGCACGGCATCATCATCAGGCAGAGGAGTGTCTTCAGTGACAGGCTGCTGTCCCTGTCCTGCTCCACTGACAGGCTGAGGAAGTCGTTTGTCCCACAGGCCATACGACTCTTCAATTCCTCCTCACACAGATAAACACTGTTTGCACTGTTGCACTGTTCATACTGGTATTGCACTGTTTTTATTGTTTATTGTTGTTTTATATCTTGCGTTTTTGCATATTCTGCATCTCTCTTTTTCTCTGTATATATTGCTTATATATTTATTGGGCTATATTCTATTCTGTATGTTTATTATGCTGCTGGTTACTTAAATTTCCCTCGGGATCAATAAAGTACCTATCTATCTATCTCTCTATCTATCTACTGTAGAATGTCAGTGTGTTTGTCAGAGCTCAGTTTACTGCATATAGTAGGAATTCAACAACACTATCACCTCTATACCTGGTGCAACCTTACCTGTCTGAGTCCAGTGCAACCAAAGTGTCCTCAGCATGCTGACTCAAAGCAGCGTAGCCCTTGTTATACTTCACCGTCCTAAAAGGAGAACCAGAAACTGTAAAAATGTCCAAAACAAACATCTACTCCCCTGCTTTATGCTGATATCATAAAAAGCAGCATTGTCTTTCCTTTATCATACTTCCTCTTCTTACCTCTTAGCTCCTTGTCTGGGCTGATGCATCACTGGAGGTCCTGGTGACAGGGCTTTCTTCTTCAGTGCTTTCCTTGCCATCTCCCTGTGTTTCTCTATGAATAATGAAAGAGACATTTGTATGCCGACTAGGACTGTCTGGATGAAAATCAAAGCACAGGTCACATAGAAAGTGTTTAGTGTGCTATTAACACCATATCTTGAAAAGATACTCTTATCTCAGTGTAGGAGTTAAGCTTCCTACATACACACTCAGCACATATAAGGTCTTTGAGAAAATCTGACATCACTAGGTTTTGATAGTCAGAAAAATCAATGATGATGTTTTACAATTTTTTAGCACTTATGTTGTAGATTCTAAACATTTCAAAGACTGACAGAGACAATAATTTCATTAAAATGCTGCACATATTTAAAGATAATGGCAAAAAATATATATAATAAATTGGATTTAAACTGCTTTTTCTAATCATTACCCACCAGTTGAGTTCTTCTAATATACAGTTTTTTCACTTCTCTGTTATTGTGCAGTTCTCATGATCCAAGTAGACCTTGTTACTATTAGTTTAATTCCAATCAGTACTTTCGTAAAGCTTGTTCTTGATTTAAAACAAGACTCAAACTTTGTGTATCTACACGAACTGGTATGTGAGACAGTTGTGTTTCAGTGATTGTAAAAAAAACAAAACAAAAATAACTGCCCATTTGCACATTGAGGAAGATTATATTTTAAATGAAGACATTTGGAAACCTTTTATTGCTAAAGACTTTCTTGAGAAGTTCACTTTTATCATTTATATCTTAAATGACAGCAGGTTGTCTTTAACCATTTAGCACTCCTATCATTTGCCTCTTACTATGAATACTGAGGTAAAAGCAGCTCTGCAGCTCCCCTGAACCCTCGAAGGAACAGGATGACATAGTTAGCCTTGTATATTTGATTATAAAAAATTCACCTGCCTATGTGAAACCAAATATATGTCAGTATAATTGTTCAGCCCATTCTTTTTACTTTGTATTGTTAACAAAAGAATGGCCTTGAACAGGTGTTGTGATGTGTGGGGATAACAAATTCAATCAAGAGCACTGCCTGCAAACAGGTGGAGTACAAGAAAAAAATTTAAATGTTAACATTTTTTCAATGTGAGGAGAATAACAACTTAACTTTGTAGGGGATTTTCAAAATGTGTCTATGTTAAGCACATTATAATACATGTTTTCAAGTTGTGCTTAACAGGCAGCTCCTTAGAAATTAGATCCCAATATTCATTTATGTGTCCACCTGATAAACTCAGTTCCACTGCTTGTTACATTTCGCTTTCCTATTTAGTGAGTGTGAACATACTAAAATCAGAGACTAAAGAGTCTGTGAGATGTCATGTGCCTTTTGCAATGTGTCCCTCCAATCTCACATGACAGATTCACACCATCTTCAATTTACCATGCATAAAACCCGACATCTCTTCATCACCAACATCACAACATCACCTCTTCTCTGTGTGGAAATCCTCCGTGTCCAAGACATTTACTTTGCTTTACTCAGGAATGTGCAGCTACATAAAGTCCCTCTTGTTGATGCCAAATAAATACTGGAGTCAGAATCTCCAGACAGTCTTCGGTGCACGGTGCAGAATTTTTTGTTGCAGAAACCTTTTCAATTATAATTCAGCAAAACATTCTGATCTACTTAGGTTAAAAATTATAGTGATAAATGTAAGCTGTGTGCTACATTACAAAAACTGTATCTGCTTTCACACACTGAGTGAAACTGTAGGTGACTCATCAGTGTCACATGACTCAGGCTCTACTGAACTGCAAGCTGCTCATTTGACAGTCTTTAGATGCTCAACTTAGTGTTTTGTACAATAGTACCACAGCTGAACTTAGACAAGCAGCAATTATGAGAAGACTCCTGACCTGCAGCCGGGAATAACGATGGCATTAGTTATAATGAGTCAACAAAATGTTTACGTAGTTTGAGGTGGATTGCTGAAGCTCTGGACATGATGTAAGGTCCTCTTTTCTCCACAGGCCTGATTCCTCCATCAGTGATCTTAGGTCTTGTGCCATTACTGGGCCCCTGAAGATGGACAAATGAAGGAAAATCTGTATTTCAAATTCATATGTGGCAGCCAAGTAAATGACAAGACACTAAGATAACAACTACATGACATCACGTAATAGTTACATGAAAATACAATACGTTTTAGGGGTACACTACAGTCTTTAGAGCAAATCCAATGTGATTCAAAGATAATGCTCATTTGTTTCTGTATGTATTTAATAAGATGAATCATTCTGATCTGTTTTAAAGTTAGCTTAAGTCATTCTCCAGGTCATTTAAAATCGAAAACTCCTCCAAATTTTCCCAGCAGTCCCTTCGGTTTTTAGTTACAGATAAACAACTTTACGCTTTTATGTATTTAAAAATGACGTCATTCGATATAATTTATAGTCAAACTTGGCAGTTTCTAATGACAGAGATCGTAACCTATCGAAACCAATTTTGTAAGCATGTCTCATCGAAACAAGTGTCAAAAAACACAGGCTATGCTAATCAGCTAGCCTCCCAGTTTCTATTTACAAGCTAGCGTTAGCCGGGCTAGCTTTAGCTGACATTACCGACAAAACTTGTGGCTCGGGTTGAGCTTCCAGCAGGTTGTCCTTCTCTGGCTCCTCTATGATGTCGTTCATCATCTTGGCGATAGTTGTCACAGTCTATACCACAACACAGCCATGATGACAGGTGTCCCACCAGTGCGGGACTTTTGTTTTCTTCAGGGGCAGGTAGGCACTTCTGTTCGCCAGCTATGCTAACATGCTAACAGAGACAGGTTTTCTACTACTTCCGGGCGATCATTACAAAATAAAAGTAATCGTCGACATATGACTAAAAACTACAATATTGAAGATAATAAACGATAGAAACAATGTGAAAATTAGATGTATATAGGATACTTTATAGTTAGTAGCAAATAATAAAAAAAAAATGGCTATGACGATACCGTTTTTTGTTTTGTTTTTTTTAAACATACATAATGGTGTAATAATTCTGATACCAAATAGGGACTGTTCCTTATTTTTGAGATGGGAGGGGGTGGTGCAAAACGGGCGAGGCACTTCAAATAAGCACCGAGGAGGGAATTATGTTTTGTTATGTTTTGGTTGGGTTTTTTGTTTGTTTGTTTATTTTTTGGTTGATTAAAAAAAATAGACTTAGAGGAGGGACATTTCACTTCAAATGATGTGTTTGTATTTATTTTTGAATATCCTCATTACCCCAAAACATGCAAGTGGGTTTGAAAGACTTTTTAACATTTTTTTAAATAAAAATCTTTATCACAGCCAGAAACTGTTAAACATGGTTAGTTATGGTGGCGGGGGTCATGCGTTTTCCCCCAATCACTCAGGGAGAGCCAAAAAAAAGTATTTTTAGCACCAGGTAGGATCATTAAAAATAAAGTCCCACCACTGCCACCCCCAACTCTGATAAATTTATTTAAAAAAATAAGCATCAATTTACAAAAAAAAAAAAGAAAACATAACACACACTCTTCAGTTATTGG
This sequence comes from Plectropomus leopardus, assembly GCF_008729295.1. Taxonomy (NCBI): domain Eukaryota; kingdom Metazoa; phylum Chordata; class Actinopteri; order Perciformes; family Serranidae; genus Plectropomus; species Plectropomus leopardus. The sequence goes on from NC_056463.1 coordinate 32,434,018, forward strand.
TTTTCTTTATTAGGTCCACCATTTTGTACACAACAGGACAGCATGGATTTAATCAACAATATAGACATATTTGACAGGAGAGAATCAGGAGAGCTCTTCTCTTTATATCAAATGACCTGAAGGAACAGAAGACATTTTCAACTTCATGCAAGTAATATGTAATATAATTCATGATCTACTGTACATTCATAGAGTAGACCAGCAGACACATATAGGGTTTGAGGCAGCGCTGGACAGGATCAGTAATAATGCATAAAGCAGTTCCCTCTCTAAAGCCACACTGACTTCCCCAGTTAGCATGTAGTAGGATAGTATAGTGCAGTCTCACCTTGACAGTCTATAACTTGTCAATGCCCAGCTCTTCTGGTGTTGAGATACCAAGTTCTGACAGGGTGGGCTTGAGCTCTTGGATCAGGTAGGGATAGATGTCTTTATGGGGTCCTGCTTTGTCCTGCAAAACACAAAAACAACAAAAGAAGAGCCATTTGTCAGAGGCAATACCAGCAAACTAGCAAGAAATTTCAAACAACATGATCTAGTGATTAAATTGCTATTGGGGTGTTCTATTGTATGTATGTATATGATTTTTTTTTTATTACCACTATATAAATATTTTAAACAAGGGGTATTATTGTGTAATTTCTACCCTACAGTAATATCACACTGACTTTAATTTTGTGAGGAGACTATTGGGTCCTTTTTTCAAGTAAAGTGATAATATGAATTTCTAGTGTGGACATATTTGATGTGTCTCCGGATGATTCTTATTAAAGCCGTGCATCTGTCAGGACTCCCACTTCCCCACTGAAACAAAGTTCTACAAAAAAATTATGTTAGACCCAAAGTGAACTTATGAGGGGATGGTCACTCACCTTAACTGCCTCAAGGATGCGGATGGCACTGGCCATGTCATTCAGTCTCCGGCAAGCCCTGAGTGCCGAATCAAGGATCTTGGCCTCAGGTACCAGGTCATACCCAATGAGGGTGTTCATGCCTTTAGATTAGAATACATAAAACAAAAAATAAAAAAGCCCTATTAGTTCAAAGACTCAGCAATAACAATAAGAGTAAATGCAAACAATAACAGAGGGTGAGGTTATATTCCATGGACAATTAATCAAACCCAGAAACACCACTGCTGAACAACACGTGAAATTATATTAACCAAATAACTAATAAGCCAAATTTTCTTGGGTCTGATACTGACCCACACAAAAACTATAACAATAACCAAACAAGAACAACGATACAATGACGCATCATCAAAATATGAAAAGCACAAAGTTACCTTTCCTCAGTTCCCAGGCATCAATATCGGGCTTGCTAAAGTAGGTGACCCAGCGGGCATCAAACTCCTCGTCTGTCTCCACCTTGCCATGGGAGTAACATCTGGAGGCCAATGGAGCTGGAAAACAGACATCGAGATTTTTTTAATACTAGTAAAGATTCGAGTTCCGAGGACTTACAAAAACATATAATATAGTGACAAATAATAGCCTCTCTACAAAACCTGTTTTTAATTTTTTAAGAAGCCAAACACAAGCAGCATTGTAAGAAGTTTGCATGTCTGGAACTGACCAAATTTTGAATATAAATAGTACAAATTTTATTGAGCAAATAAACCAAATTATGCATGTGGCCAGGCACTTTGTGACAACCTTTAATATTTGACTGTTTTCCATATCTGTCAAAAATGTCATGAACCTAGACATAATTTTCAACATGTGACAGCGATAACCTCACATAGAAAGAAAGAAACAAGCTGGTCAACCAAAAAATCCAATATTTTCACAAAACTTTTAAGTCTTGTTATTTACATTTATGTTTTCATATGACTGTCACAGACAGGCAGATTTTAACAGAGACAAAATGGCATGGAACATGATGGAGTGTTACTTGTTTTAGGAATAACACTGCCTACCAAACTTCTTATGTGATAACAGCATTTGAAAGTGGGAAAGACAATATTACAGGCCACTATTCAAACATAACATTTTTAAACTTACCAAGTGAACACTGTTCTTTTCTCCTCAAAAAATGTATTACAATTTAAGCACCTTTTAAGAACTCAGTTAAAATCCGATTTCACAAAAATGGAAGAAAAAAAAACATTGTAGCTACATTGCTTTAAACAGGGTTATTTTAAACAATGGTGATTTGTCACATGACCTCCGTAATACAATTCCAATTAAACAACTTGAAATCTGAAAATTAAACCAACAAAAAATATAAATACCTTCAGTATCAAATTTTTAAAGACAATATTCTATGTCTCACAAAAACAATACTGTATATCTCAACACACAGATAGGGACTGACATGATTTTCCACGTTTTTTTACTTCCGTACAGCATAATCAAGTTCATTTCTATTGCATCTCCTCAATCACATCACACTGATAATACAAATTAAACCTAAGCCATGACCAAATCATAATCGAATTACATACAAATCATTTCTTTTAGCCAACGACAGTGGATTGCACCTTGCCTGTACAATGTCTGAAGGGATACTCATCTACTGTAAACTAACGGATGTCATAGGAGAATATTAGCATCAAAAACGGGCCACAAACTCATAGATTCAAGACTTCCATCGTCAATTGTGTATGACTCTATCATTAAATTTATAGCTATATACATAATAAGCCTATGGTGTGAGTTAGTCATTATGTGTTGTTATCAGCTGCGTAAACAGTGCGGCCACTGACTCTCGCGAATTAACTAAGGAGGGTCATCACAAGGTCGTGACTTTTTATATTGAAATCCATTTGGCGGCTCTTTATTTAAATTAAATATGGGAGGTGGAAATACAATAAAATATCTTGTTAAAGACTACAAGGACAGCTACCCATAAAAAAATACTTCAATGTCACCTGTAGTTAGCTTTGACATACACACACAGCAGTAGCTAAGCTAAGTAGCTAGCCGGGGAAGCTTATTGCAGTCATTTTTACAACAGAGGCTGTTGGTTTTGACTGAAGATGTAACGCGGACCGTCGTACCTGAGTAGCAGGGTCGGGACCGAGCCAGACTCCGGGCCCCTGTGGCTGACAGTCTGAACACGGCTCGGAACATGGTACCGCAGTGGTGCTAACCGTCCACTTTGCTATGCTAAAGAGGGAGACTCTGGACGGACAAACACGATGTGGGCGAAGGGGGTCACGTGACTTTACGGAGATAGCCGAAGGCATTACGTCCAGGCTGCTGATTGGTTCACACCGTGACCTCAGATTAGGCTACGTGTTTTGGTTTTGACACTTTATGGCATTTAAGCGGACTCAGGCGTACAGTGCAATTTACACATGACCTTTATTTTTTCAGCTCTGACATTGCTTCAGGACAAATTTAAGACATATATGATTATTTATTAGAGCTCAGCAAATAAAAATGTACATCATATTGCCACAAAGCTTAATGAAAAGGGGTGTGGGATGCATCTTTTTGTGGTTTGCCATCTCTTTGAAGTCATTTTGTGTCTCTTTGGGGAATGTAGTGTATTTTTTGGTCATTGTTGTGTCTCTGGTTGTTTTGCCCCTTTTTGTAGTTATTTTATGTCACTTTGCAGTTCTTTTACATCTCTTTGTGGTCATTTTTGAGTGTCCTAATTTGAGTTGCATTTTGCAGTTAAGGACCAATGGGTCCCCCCCTTACACTTTGGGCCCCTGGACCTGTGCCCACTAAGCCCATTCAATGATACATCCATGGCTGGATCCTACACTAACCACAATGCAACTTCATAGCATCTTTCATCAGACCCTCTCTGCTTGATTGACAGACACATTTTTCAAACTCAACACTAACAGTTTGTTACACAGGCTGCCTGTTACAAGATTTTAGGGTCTCAAGCAGAAACTGAAATTACTAATATTATATCAGGTCCACAAAAGCTTTTTAACTCTCTTCATTAGGAGAAAACTGAATGACATATGTGAAATTGGTGGGGTGCCCCTTTACAGCCCTACCCAGCTAAAACAAGAAAATGCATTACATAGGTACACAAAACCAGCAGAGGGAGCTGTTGGTTTAAAAGTACTCCTTTGAGCTGCTCACTGCAACAAAGACAAAAAAAATATCATTTGGTCCAGAAGAAAATAACTTTTATAAAAAAGTGCATGCGAGGAGCTAAAGAATGTACAGATTTAGATACAAAACACAATCTTTTCATTTTAGGACAGACTCGCGTTGTATTAATGAATCATAAATTATCATATATGAAGGGTTTTGTTTTATGTTGATAACATGGATGATAACATTGATCCATTTTATTTTATGTTGTGTGTATGCAACCACATCAAAAGCAATTCACAGCGGTCCATGTAATGGATGTAGCCAAGGTATAGTGGATTACCCTGTTGTGTATCTGCTGTTGATTCAAGTTTGTGTGTGTGACAGAGAGAGAGTGTGTCAGGGTTCTTAGTGACGTGGTAAACTCTAATCCACCCTAAGCCCAGGGCACCACAGTGGATGTCCATTAGTGTAATGTGCTGCTGCACATCTTTCCTTCTCTGTCCATCCCTGTCTCTTTCACTCTGTCTCTTCCGTGTCTGTCTTTTATTTGCTTCCGTCCATGCTACACACTACAGTGCTTTAAATAAACGTGTTTATATTGCATATTTTAAAAGCCAGGTCATGTGACTCTGTGGAGGGTGAATATCGAAATCCCCTCACAACTGTCACCTGTCTAAATGACTGTGATGACACCACAGATATATCTATCTCCCTGAAAACAGAAAACTCAACACAAGATGACACAGAAAGAGTTTGATATTTGAGATGTGATTGTGTGCACTGTAAAACTTAAGAATTTTTGCGTTATCACAATTTATTTGTCTAATAATACTGTATTTACATAATTAAAGAAGGCACTGCCTCCTGTTTACAGTGGATCTATATGATATCCTTCCTTTACCTGATCCACATGCTTATGTCTTAAAGTTAAACCCCCATTCATATGGCTAAAGGTTTCATTTGTTTCATACTGAAAGACATCTGTCTCCAGACTCGTTTCATCTATAGTCATCATGGCCAGTCTTTATGTAGGCTTCATCATTTTATATAAAAACAACAAAACTAAAACTATCTCCACTGTGATCAACCTAAAGATATTATGAAGTGAGAAGTCTTCAATTGTCATTGTAGTCTCCTTGTTTCTGCCTCACCTTAATGTAATACTTCACCTCAAATTACCATTTGTATATTAATTGCTCACCCCATGTTTTGTTAAATTTATGAAGGGAATGTTTTTCTTGCATGCCTTCAGTGAACAAAGATTCCAAAAACAGAGCATGTTTGATGAATAAGTAACATCAGGACATCACAACTGGATCAATGAGGCTTGAATTATACTTTGCAAGTTGTGAGAGAGTTTGTCAACAGATTTTTTCGATATAGTTTTGCTGTTGTTTTCATTCAACGTTCACGTTCACGTTTTCATCACATATTCAACATGACACAGGTGAGTAGCTGATATACAAATGATGATTTGAGAAGTGAAGTATTCCTTTTATACAAGTTATCCCATGTTGTTTGCTAAACCCTTTAGCATAAACACAGCGTTCAGTGGTTTTCTCTTCCTGATTTTCTCCTTTTTTGGTGTGGATGACCAGTATTTGAAGGAGACTTTTATCCATGCTTGTCCTTCTTCCACTTGACTCGGAACATGAAATTAGCACAAACCAGTACTGGAAGTCATGAAAATAGAAAGGAAGATCATTTTTGTTCTACAGTTATGATGGTTTTATTGGCATTTTCCAAGGTTGTATTTTACAGTGATGGTCACAGTCTGGAAAGGTAAGGAGACATGAAACAAAAAGAGTGGCACTATTGCAGATAAATATGGACCTCTCTTCTGTGTGGCCTACATATGTAGCATGCAGTTGCCATGTTAAGATATTTTTGTCTGAATAAATGAATTATTCAGTGTCTTCTAGCAGCGGATGGACATGCATAACACACTTAATGCACTACTCGATATTAGGGTCGCTAGGGTTGAATCGGGGTAAAGCAGTCCGGCCTGGGTTGTGACCCCCCCCCTTTAACTTTGCCTTACAATGCTGTTGAACTGCTAACTATAATGGTTAATGCCCAATATTATTCTGCCTGTTACACAAGAGTCCCATCAACAAATTCTGTTCAAACCACAACCAAATGCTAATATTCGCATATGTAGAGCCTTTTGATACAGTTTTTATGAATTACAATTATCAATTAAATATTCAACCCTTGCTTTTGAATGGTCAGATTTAGCTCCCTGAGGAAAAGATATAATATACAATCAATGGCATCAAATTGCGTTAATACTGCTCCATGAATAGAGTTGGTAAAATACTGGTGCACCAACAGTCAGGAACGAAAAGCCATGTTTTCATCCAAATGTCAAATACTTAACTGAGTATCCTTGGTCTACGATGTTATTAAGATTTGAGCGGTTTAACATTAAATGACTTCATTCAAACAGTGGCCTTCGTTGCAAGCTGTGAGGGCTGTATGTTCACTATATTCACTGCAAATCACTGTGGCTTTATCACGTAGCATCACAACATCTTGACCGATGAATACACAGTGTGCCTTACATGGACAACACCAGAATACTGACATGGGGGGGAGGAACATTTTGGAACAAGGTGTACATACAGTTTATATTACACACAGACTTAAAAAAAAGAATGATGAAGAAAACAGAACAAGTGATCTACGTCCATGAAGCCATTTAAGAAGCACTATGTACAATGTGGAGATAGTTTGAGGTGGACGATGTGTAACTGAACTAATGTTCCTTAACAAAATCAAAAGAGCAACAACACAGAACAACACTGACAAGAGGGGTTAGGGGCAGGATGAAAGGGAAGTGATGGGCATCGTTGAGAGGGGGCAGAGGAATGTATGATATGTGCATGTGTGCAAACCTCTACAAGTATCACAATAAAAGCATGATTTTGCAGCGCCTGCTGTCGAGCATAGGAAGAGAGCGCCGGGCGTTGGTGTTGGGGCTGGGTTTGGTTGGTGTTTTTATTTTTAGGGTGTTTGGGGTTGAACGGGGATGAAAGCACTTTTTCGCTGCAGTTTAGCCACTGCCCAACATCTTTGTAGCACGCTGGTTGGCCTCATCAATCCTGGTCTTGTTGGAATCAGCCTGAAAGAGACACACGGACAGTTCAGCTGGGAGTCAGTAAAGGGTAGAATGAGTTACTTGAAAGAAAAATTTATATTTATTTAGTGAATTTTCCATAAATTTGGCTATTGTTAATCTATGGGTGGGGCTGACTTTGCACTTGCCACAAAGGAGGAGTCAACAACAAGGCAAGATGTGGGAGCCTCCTACAGCTTTCCAAATAAACATGACTGTCACAAGAATCTTTGCAAACACTTTGTCTCTAGGTCTGCACAAAGGTAGCATCATTTAGTTGCATCAAACTGCCATGAGGGAACTGCATTGGGACCTATGTCGGGGTCAACTTGCCAGCTGACCTAATTACCCTGCATATTCATCTGCACAAAATATCCCAAAATAAAAAGAATGCAACACCTCAGAGTAATTTTTCCATTAACTCATAGAGCAATTTGCCAGAAGTGGAGACTCAAAGAGTCACAACTGCCACATTCATTTAAAATGTGCCTGAAATAAACCGGAATAATATTTTAATGAAGATGTATGAAAAAGTGCACGACTGGGATGTTTAACACTCACATTTTCAACCAGATTTTGTGTACTGGCATGTGAATCAGATTTGCTGCATTACTGTGTCAAGTGGGCTAAAGCTGCTCAAAATCAGCACGGCTGCATCCGCTGTTACATAGCCTCATGCTAGGCATGTAATCCATACTAAATATCAGCTAAATACTCTATAGATTAGCTACCACTTGCTGCCTGTCATTTACTTACTTTAACCACAGTTCTGCTGACATTACATTGTTAAACTCACAGTATCTGACTTCAAATATCTACATCTAACCACATTCTGTAAATTCTAAAAATGTTTATTTCACAAAGTAGTCTTGAAATTCTAGTGCCCCGTGCTACCTCTTGATTATCTTGTTTCATTAATATGACAAGAGTTTGACTCGATCCACACGTTGTTGTTCCATAAGCAGCTCAGTAACATTTTAGTTCCACAATACCAAGATTTTGGAGCATCACACTTCCAAATGTAAACTCTTTTGGCACTAGCTTTGTTTACTTTGGATCAATTGTTACTTTGCCACCGTATCAACTAGGAGAGGTTGTTGCCTGGTAACAACTGAAACTAACTTGTTTCTAAAAATGGGTGTAAATTTAGAATGGTAAAATGGCAATTACATCAAAGTCATACAGTTCTCTATTAAAAATGTCCCCTTTGCCACCAATTCAAATCTGACATTCTCCATGGCAGTGCTCATTGTACAGTACCTTCTCCATGATCCTATCGATCTGCCGGTTCTGGGTGTCGATCTCCTGGCCCATGTCCAGGGCCATGTGACGCAGATTGCCAATGATCCCGCCCACCTGCTCCAGGTTCTCATCCATCTCATTCTCCCGGGCGTCATCTGTTACCCTGTGACACACAGGAAAAGGAAGTAGGACTGGTTAATGACCAATGATTATGCGGTAGCTACTGCTGGGATCTATTACATTGTGCTAGAGCACAAGTCTCACAGAACAGAATGGAACAGTACAGTTCAGCACACTACAAGTACATAACTTTTAAATAAACATATAAATCACATTGTTCTTGGAACTCAAATATTGGTACATTTCGAGAAAAAATAATCAGGCCTGCTGGTGACTGGTCACAATGTATTATCTGACCACATGGCTGTGAGACTCCTCTTTCTCAAGAAATTGATAAACCTCTGCAGAAGGAAGAAACTCTGATCTAGGATCTATGAAGCTTGAGTCATATGTTATTACTCAGTGAGTCTCAGAGGGTTGGGACCCCTCCAGTGGGTTACACGATAGATCTAAGGGTCACAAGATAATTACAACGAAGCTCTGCTACACAATTTGAACTCATTTTTGTCTGACTTACCTCAAATTATTGAATTTTTATGGATAGTTACACCTGCTCAGGTTTCATACATTTATTCAAATGACAACATTTTAAATGAAACTCTCACCTCATAGACTTTTAACATTAGTGATGGAAGGTCACAAGCAGAAATGCACTTATTTCAAGATTTCACAAGTGAAAAAGGGCTGGAAACCATTGGAATAACGCTTGACTCCAAATTTGTCGCTCCATTTCTTTTTTCTGAATATGAATGGATATCTATAAACAGATATCTGCATGTATATACAGAATCTGTGGGTTATTGTTGCAGACTGAGCAGAAAGTGCCCACATTTTTCTGCACAATCCTTCAATCTGAAAGCCTCTAAACATGACAGTAAATTAAGAGAGCATTAAAATCATACAGGTTACTACCACCTGTCCATAATGAGGATTAAATATTGCTTGAAAAGTCAAATGAGGAACCTATTCCAAATAAATATGTACTTTCATAGAATTATAGTTTAAACTGTATCACACATGCACAAACTCACAAAAACACACGGCCATACACAATCTCTTAAACAAAACCTATGGAAACAAGCATGCCAACTATATATATATATATATATATATATATATATATATATATATATATATATATATATATATATATATATATATATATATATATATATATATATATATATATATATATATATATATATATATATATATATATACACACACACACACACACACACACACACACACACACACACACACACACTCTTTTTACCTGCGGATGAAGCCCCCACTGATGGCCATCTGTTCACGTTCATCCATGACTCGAGCCCCTGGCTGGCTGTTCACCACTCCATCCTGGTTCGCTCCCCAGGCCTGGCCCCCACCCTTAATCCTACCACACACACATTTCAGTCAGGGCCAGTGTAACGTTTGGATTGTGTGCTTGTGCATGTATATATATGTGTGTGCACTTGTTTGTGAATGTGACCAAGACATGCTGTGGGTGAGTGTACGCTGGTCAGTATATGTAACTGTATGTGTGTGTGTAATGTCTATGTAAGTGCGTGTTTTCTTGCAATTCACCATTAAAACATATACATAAATATATATGTTTGGAATGCATTACATAATACGGTGCCATGCCAATTGATCAGTCTACTGAAAGCAACATGCCAGCCAGGTATGATAAACTTACAGACGTGCAGTCTGTGAATAATTGATCTACTGAGCAGATCAATTAAATCTGAGCACGATAAGCTCACATTATGCTTGTGTTAGAAAGTAATCAAGGTCTTTCAAAAACTCAGAAAACCATCTCCCACAAGCACAAGAGCACAAACACAGAACATAATGACAAGACTCCAGACGGAGGAGACACAAACACACATGCAGATCGAGAGGACATGCCGGGAGGAAACATAAAACACAATGTTTGACATGGGAAACATGTAGAGAGGAACAGGATCAGACACATGCTGTATCTATTAAAAGAAAGCCCAACAGTTAGATCCGTTGTGGAAAAAAAAAACAAAAACAGTGAGTGAATGGTGATCATTTTGCATGCAAAACTAAGTAGTTGTGATGAGCCCTTCATTTCATCTGGATGGATAAAGCTGTAGGATGATACACTGTATACAGTCAAATAAGCAAATCTAATTCTTAGCGTTTGTTTTATTATGCTTGGAGTATCTGATGAGTGGAGATTACCACTGAGGACAACACAATGAACAAAGCTGTTTTGAGGCTGTTGAAATGAAATGTTCAATTTTCAATGAAAGACAATTTTACTGCATGCGTCATTGTTATTGTGAGGTGGTAAAACCTACCCATACAGGTGCTCCAATTTATAACAACAAGCAAGAATTATTTTCTGATGCTATTTGACCCCGCCAAATCAATGAAACACATGACATAACCACAGGGTGACATAACAAATGGCTGTTGACAGGGAGGACCAAAGAGCTATAGAATAGACAAGATCTGAAGCAAAAACAATCACATATGGAGGACCAAAATGGACCGACTAGAGGCAGCACACTCTTCATATTCCTTCATACAGAACACATAAAGTTCAAGCCATAATCAGATGGTGACTATTTTAAACACCAACTGCTACAAAATGACAGCCGTGACGCAAATAAGGCAGATAAGTCACATGTGCTACTGTCAAGATCCTGTTCAGCCCTGTTTTGGAGAAAAAGAATCATCTGTTAAAATATCTATTTTAATCTCAGTGAAGGCAAAGAAAAACAAATACTAAAAATTTACAATTCTAGGATCAGATCTAACAAAAAACTCAAGTTTTTTTTAGTTTTGTTCAACCTTTTCCTCATAAAGGAAAAAAAAGAGCACTTGATTGTACATTAATCCTGACTTTAGATAAGCAGTGCTGCATTTGGTAAATCATTAAGGCATCACTTAATTCATTACAAGAAGAAAATCTGAGAAACATCTTGCTGCAAACCCTCCACAAGTGTCAGCCACTTGAGTTTTCTATAGCTCTGAGATAGACAACTGTATACAGTACATGTATTTGTCCCAGTGTAGTATAGTATGCTCCGGCATCATTTGGCCACTGACAGCCAGAGATCAGATCAAACAGGAGTTTGGCAGAACAAGCATTTGAAATCCACCTTCATATCATATCAAGCTTTCAAAGTCAAAATAAGGTTTAAGAGCTTAAATATCAAAACGGTAGCCCCAAATGTCTAGATGACCTTACTGATGTTTTATTATGTTGAATAGTCCTGAGGGGAAAGAGGCAGGGGCCCACTGAGGCATCCAAATTGTAATGGGTCATATGCCAAAGGTGGTGTGTTAAAGGGTAAGTTTTGAACAACATGTATACTTTAACTGCCTGAACAAGTACTTTTACTTTATGTGTTTGATTATAAAGTTACTGTAGTGGACTGTTCATGAGTGATGAAATCACTTTCACATCTGTAACTACAGTAAAAAGAACACCACAGCCTCTGTTAAAGCTCACTTGTAATGTAACCACAACAGTAAAACACTTCTGTTTTTTGCTCCCATTTTTCCCACAGGTTTAAGTTAAAGAGCTAAGACTTTTTTTCATACATTCAATAGATATATTTCTCTTGAATTTAGGTCAGAAATTTGTTAAACTCCTTGTTAGTGAGCACCTCTCATTTTGGAAGATAATCCATCCACCTGAGTGGTGCGGCATGCAGATGCTGACCGACATGGATATTCACAACTTTGTGACCAAAATTTGAACTATATCCCCTGAGTGCATAAAAAGTCTTAGGTCTTTAAACCTGTGAAATATTGGAGAAAAAAATTACAAGTATTTAAATTTCTGGTCAGTGTAAGATCAAGAATAAATAAATAAATAATTGAATTGAATGGGACCCCAAAAATTACCCTTAGAGGAAATCTGACATTTGTCAATGGATGAGCTTTGCTGGAAACAGCGAGCCTGGCTCAGTTCAAAGGTCAACAAGAATCTGCCTGTCAGCACCTCTAAAGCTCACTAATTGCCATGTTATTGTTTGTTTAATTGATATAAAACCTTAAGTGTTGGCACATACTAACCCCCACAAAACAATAACATGGCCTTTTCACACTTCAGTTTTTGTGCATATTCAACAAAGAAAATAAAACTCATAACTAATGAACTTCTGGGTGAGCTCCATGTTTTCAGCTAATTTGCATGAAAACGTGAAACATCAACCGTTCACCAAAGGGCAACAAAATTGATAAAAGTCAAATGAGTAATTTAGCAAAGAAGGCAACTATTTGAGTTATTCTTTGGTTGGTCTTTGTACACAGCATGATGCATCATGCTGCAGGGTTAGGGTGGGGGCTTGGGTTTTAGGTGGGGTGGGGGTGGGGGTTCTGTGGCCCAGATCCCTGCTGACACTGCTACCTGCTGGAAGAGAATCTCTCATCCAATGTGGAATGAAGGGCTTTTGATGACAACGGCGTATTAAATGGCATCGGACCTGTTGTGCAGATGTATGTGTCGTTCATGCATGTACACCAGAAGCAGGCGCACAAATAGAGGCAGGAAGGCAGGCACTGAAACACATGCAGTCAGGCGACACAGGCAGCACCTACTTGTTACAGGGACATGAACATAGACCACAGAACTGTCCTAGATTGTTCAAATTCTTTTCTGCATCCTTCATGTCCTTATTGATTTGGTCCATCCCCTCCTCGATGCGCTCCAGTTGTTCTGATTACCAACACATTGTCATTTTTCCCAGCAAAAGAACGAATGCACGTGAGAAGAGAAGAGAGGAGGAAGAAGTTGTGGGCAGAAGGGAGGAAGGGGGAGTAGAGAGGGCAAACAAAGGAGAAGAGACAAAAAAAGACATTGACTGTGACAAGAGAGACATCAGACATCACCACCACCACCAGCACTGGACAGGCAAGAGCTCAGGGCTCCTGGCCGGTACCTACTTTTTAATACATGGGCATATCAGACCACAGCATTGTCCTATATCTTTTAAATCTTTCTCGGCCTCCTTCAGGTCTGCGTTCACCTTGTTCATGCCCTCCTCCACACGATCAAGTTGTTCTGGTGAGGACAAAGGCATGAGAGCAGTGAAATAAATTTGACTGGTTTGGTTTTTGGGGGCTGGCGCTCTACACTACGGTGCAAGAGGCAAAACGGTTTGGCTAGATGCAGAAGGCAAAGCATTGAGAGTAGCTGTTGACACAAAAAACATCGCGTGTGAATTTATTTCCTTGGAATCGTCAAGGTTTCTGCATCCTACTTCATTCCAAAGTGACACATTGAGTATTTCATCTGAGTGGTGGTATCAATACCTGCATCAGCAGCTGTGTGCTTCATCCAGAGCTGCACCTGTGTGTGGAGATTTTAATTCTGCCACTTTGACTGCCTGAATACTACTGCACTACTACTGGGAGCAGTGACAGGCGACAGAGAGAGTGAAAGAGACCGTAATAGGCGAAGTACTTAAAAGCAATGGAATAAACGAGCAACAAATCAATGAACAAATCATGGAGTGTAATGGAAAGCACCATTCAGGCAAGTGAAGTCGCCAGCACTTCCTTACTCAGATGGTCAATAGGGCACAGAGCTATAAAAAGCTCTGATTCAAGGTCAGATCTTCTCCCTGGCTGGTTAATGGTTAGAGGACAGGACAGCAGTAATCTCCATCAGTGGAAAGGGGCACTTTGTCTTCCAGGAAAAACTGCAGAGGTTGGATTTGTAACATTGGAGTAGAGAGGACGCAGATGGTCATATAACACTGGCTTCAGATCTATAGAAATTAGTGGTAGTGAGCCATAACTGAGGTCTGTTGTAAAGTTTTCAGTTTCTGTATTTTTTACAGCCGTGCTGATCCTTCCAAAGGGAGGAGGCTTCACACTACAGCATGCATTACTCAGACAACCAAATTATTGTTTGGCAAGTGACAAGTAAGTCTCAAATCTTTGCACTCTACTCCCGAGTCAAGATTGACAAGCCCAAGTTCTAAACTTTGATCTTCAAATCCTAAAAATTAATAATATAGTAAAGTTACAAAAAAAAGTCAGTGTTTTTTTTAAAAAAATTGTAATCATCTGTTAAAAAAAACTTTGTTGGAAGTTGTCGTAACTTAGTAATTTTCAACCTGCATGTTTTGCACAATGCCATTTGGTTTTTGATGACAGCTGTTTAGTTTTGCTTAGTTTTTGTAGACAAATGAAATGATCTTTGGTATCTTTTTTTTCCCATCTGGCGCTGAGTAATGTTGTTGGATTTGTTCAAAGTGGCTCTGGGGAATTACGTGTCACCTTGCTGGGGAAAAGGTTAAAGTTTTTTAACGCATGTTCACAGGAATTATTATTGCTGCAGGTTCCTAGAACTAACACTGATTTGGGAAAGAGTGCTTTTACATTCTCTGCACCATTCACATGGAGTGAACTGCTATGTTAGCTGAAGCTTGATACTCTGGTTCCAATGTGTCTGTTTAGAAACCTAGTTTAAATTCTGACCGATTTTAACTGTGATTCTTTTTAACTTTTTTATTTACCGATATTGTGCATTTTAATTGTTTGTTTTATTGTTTTTTCATTCTGTACTCAGGTCTTTCTTGAAAATGAGATCTCAATCTCAATGGGACTTAAATAAAGGTTTACATTTGATTCAGCAAGTGAGGGGAAAGGAATTAATTTGTGGTGTAACTTGTCTGTGCTTGGGGAAAGGTATCAAATATTTTCAAATCAAAAGGCCTTAAGTCCAAGTGACGACAGGAGTCGCTGTTTCTTTTGATTCTGTTAAGACGAGTCTTAAGTCATCAAATGTGAGTCGAATCTGACTCGAGTCCAAGACATGTGCCTCAAGTCCACACCTCTAGCATTACTTAAGTGAAGCAGATTAATTTAGTCTCCACGTTTGCTTGTTTTTTTTCCAAAAGTTAAAATATATCATCATGTCATGGACCCTTGTTTAAGTTGTACAGCCCTCTGCTATCAGGGTCAAGGGTCAAATAATTTATTTAACCCTGATAGCTGTACAGATTGCCACTCCCAAAATCTAACATTACAGCAACATCTGACCTGCGATGGCTAAACTATCACTTCTATCATCCCATTTTATAAGAGTTTGAGCCAACTCCAAATATCCCTGTTGTGTCCCATTCCCATCCCCTCTTTTTCCCTTATGTTACTCTCTCTGAAGCCAGAGCAGTTTACACTAAATATAACAAACTTTTCAAAAAGAAAGAAACAAATCTTAAAAGCTAGGGAGAGAGGATTAGTTGAAAGGATTAAGATACATTTTCAGCTAACTGTATGGTAGAGGTAGACAGTAGATGGCAACTAAATGGCCTCCAGCAGTAATCCCTGGCAAAGTGAGGGATTGAGTGGAGGAGGAACGTGAGAGAGAGGCATTGTTTATCTCCTCAGCTTCGGGCAGCCGGGCCAGACTTAACAACCTGCCTCCTGCCCTCCGTCTGAGGATTATTGTGTAGGCGCCTCGTCTCCTCTCCTCTCCATAGTCTCAATCAGTCACAGGTTTAACCAATTAGAAAGTAAGATCATTCAAATCAACAAGGAATCAGTACAACAAGCTTTTTTTCCCAGCAGACATTGTTATTTGTTGTATGGTACTAAGTTCAGATGTTACTAATATCATTAATCATGGCTCTCTTTTGCTAAAATGTTCCAGTAAGTCATACCATTTATTGCAAAAAAATTTTTACGGTCACATAAGGTGGTATTTCCGGTGATTTGGATTTTTTTTTTTCCGCAAAACTTCAAAGGAAACGCTTTTGTGACTTTTATAGGTCTCACGATGCCATGGCAGTGCACTGGTCAGTAGGAACTGTCTCCCTCGATGCAGCAGGCGCTACAATGGGTGTTATTGCATCACATAACTCCTCAAAAGTTGAGCAGATCATCTGGAAGTTCTGAGTCCACAATTCCTCTGTGAAATGGTGGACTATCACCTCCCAGAAATCCCTCATACGAGGCCTCTCCCACATATAAGGGGCTCGCCTTTCCTTTATCGCTCACATAACATGCCTGCGTTGTCTTCGATTGGAAAAAATGACTTGTTTGGTAGCTGCAATAGAAATAAACCTGCTAATGTTTTCCATCGCCATGCTTCTTTGAATGTTATCGCCAGAGGAGAAGTCCCATAACATCACACGAGAGGTTGTATAACACACTCATTGTGTTTCATCAACATTTTAATAATATTGCCTAATTTTTGTGCAGATCTGTAATGGAAACCCGTCTAGTGTGGCACAAAATCATTACCCTGAAACAAAATCAGCTTATTATTTATATCTGTGCGTTTTTTGAATTTGCTAGATTTTTACAAAATGCAAGGCAACTTGACAGAGAACACTGAATCCAACAAAATAAGAGTTTTCTGTTGTGGAAATTGAACGTTTTGAAATGTTGCCATCATGGTTATTGTTGCTGGCCCATATGGGCAAAGAATAAAAAAAATATAAAAAATTGTCTGTTGTGAAAAAGGCCTATCAGATCTACATCATGTTTCATCTTTAAATTTGTCTTCATATTCAGTTTGTATACAATGTAAAAGGAAGATAAGTGTTAAAAATCTATGGAATGAAGGATCTTGCTTTCACTAAATGTGGAGAAAACTAAAGATTATGGTGTTGAGGAGACTAAAAACACAAACTGCTGCTTAAATCAACTCTTCTGGGTCAATTTGAATTGAATTCTGCAATATAGCACTGTGTTTTGTTCTCAACTTCACCGATGAAGCTTTTGAATATTTTCTATTTGGGCCTCTGACAACCTTCTTCTCCATGGCAACAGTGGCTGAGGATCCTTACAGTGTAGTATTTTGAGCCATCCACTGGGCCAAAATGATAGACTAAAAATGATTCCACACAAGTTGAAATAATTAAAACTGGTGGCCACAAAATAAACCTAAAGGATTGTTACATTATTAGAGTCCTTTGCTTCTACATGAATTAACTTTGAGGATATTGTTTAAATATAACCCAATCACCCAAAGAAAATGTTTGCACTGTATGTCTCTGCAAACCACGGATATGTAATCAACGCAACAACAAAACTTTGCTTTTCTGACATGAACAAAAAACAGGTGTTTTTTAACAAGACATCAGGGCATTTCTAATTGTCGCTGTGGCAACAAAATTGGGTATTTTAAGCCAAAACATGTTGCTTCCTAACCCTTGCAGATTGGCGTTCTTGAAGCATTAAGCCTCAATGTATCCACTACATATGAAACGTACAAATGTTGAATATCCATGGTTTGATGACATGAGCAATGCCAACATTTATTCTGGCGAATGGGCTGTAGAATAAAGATGTGAAATGGGAATACAGTGGGGAGAAACACTTCTGGAACCAGCCTCTCATTTCGCAAATCTATTGGCTTTAGGCAACAGTTCTGTTTCTAACCGCTAATCTCTGGGGGTGCTCAGACTTTAGAAACATAAGTTTAAAAAAACAAGTAAAGAGAGCATCAGGAAAATAAAGTTTAAAAAGTGGCAAAATTGTGCTAAATTTCTGTGCAATTACTGTGAATACACTTGTATTATTCTGGATTCAAACTTCATCCTTTGCATCTCCTGGCAGGTTTAAATAAAGAACAACCCGACTCTCCATGTTCTGTGAGACTAACTCTTACACTATATGCTCCATCTCTTACATTCACTTCACTCACAGTCTCATGAGATGAAGATGAAGGCAAATAAAAAGCGATGTGTGCAACTCAGTGCCTGGAAAATATCCAGAGTTTTTCCTTTAATGTGTGTCTTTAACTGGTGGGTTTTTTTTCCTTTGGCTGTACAGTAAGTATGGAACACAGATCCAAGAGTAACAGAAAAAACAGAGAGTCACTAATGAAGTGATAAATTATGTAAAAACTGTGATCTCCAGTTGCCAGTTTAAGGCAATTAAAAAATGCGTGCAGCTACAATCTAGCAATGGTTTGCTCTCGGAGCTAAAATGCTCCTGGCGGGAACTCACTGAGGCAGAGCTGCAATCCATCAGCGCAGACCGAGGCGTAATTCAGGTCAACATGCATGTAACAGCAGAGCAGGGAGGGACTCATTAGCTGCAGTGAGACCTCCGCCATAGGTAATACATCACTATAGGAAATGAAAAATGTCCTCCTATGTATGACCTGCATGCGAAAATGCGTGTGAGAGACTGTTTGTGTGTAAAGGGGCAGAGGGATTAGTTACACCCTGCTCAACAAGACAGTATTAATTACCACAGGCGTGGAAAGCTATTACTTATAAGCCTTTCATAGCAATATAAGAGGAAATGCTTGATGCAAATAAAATGGCAATTATGTCAGAGCTGCCAGCTGTACAGGCATGTGTAGTTGTCCTTGCAAACGGAGAAGAACAGATAGAACAAATTAAAAAAAAACAGAGCTTCATCATTATTGTAATCAAAGTTATCTCCAAAAAGGTATAGAGGTCAGGAGAGAAAAGTGAGGAGAAAGAAGAGAGGGAGCATGAGATGGAGAAAAGACGGAGAGAAAGACAGAAAGAGACAGATGGGGGATCAGGTTAAGAGGACATTTGCTGAGAGGCAGAGGTAATTTAAATCTGTGAATTGATTGCCGTCCTGCGCTAACAGCAGTGAGCCGTGCACTGACGCAGCCGTGACTCTGGACGGAGGAAGACAGGAGGGGAGAGAGGGAGAGAGAGAGAGAGAGGGGCAGAGGGATTAGTTAAGAGAGAGAGAGAGAGAGAGAGAGAGAGAGGGAGAGGAAACAGGCTATCTGTTCCTTTGACAGGCCAATTAGGCTGCTCTTTCACGCATGGAGCGAAGCACAAGCCAATAGTGGATTTTATGGTGGGGCATGGAAGCAGCGGACCTGGGTCAGGTTACTGTTTTTTTTGCACTGATTTCAAACAGTTACTAATGTATTCTGTGAGGCAGAAAACATTACAAAAAAAGTCTGATTTAATATCATGTAGTTTGCTGTTCATCTGCAGACACTGTAGTATTCTTACAGTGTTGTATGAGCCCTCTGACCCTCCTTTTGCTTTGCTGTTGTGGCAGTCCTGAGAGTCCGTTAAATATTTCAAGAATGCTTGATTTTATAATTAATTTAGTTTGACGTAAATGAGCCAGTTATATAAGTTGTTGAATACATTTTGAATTAGCACTGGTCTGTTTTTTCAGGGACATATCCACTGTGCTACAGAGTAAGGCCTATTGCAAAAGTGGGAAAGAGACTTTTTTTTTCATTTTTGAGCATGCTTCTTATTTCTTTAGTCATTAGCAGGTTTGCCAGTATGAAAGAGAGAGAGCAATGGGCATCTATAAAGTTCTTTTTAATTAGTAGTCAGTTTGTTATTTGGACTTAATGGAATAATTCATTATCATGGAGTTGAACTAGCCATTGTTAAAATAAAAACAGAGCTAGGTAGTTAAAGATAAGAGTTTGCATGCTTATTAGAGGTTGATCTGTGGCTGCAAAACTGCAAATCGTAGCACAAAGGATAAGCAAGGGAACGTTTTACAGAGTAAATTTTTGTTTACTGATGAATTCAGATTTTTGTCGTGCATGGCCCTCTTCTATTTTTGTGGTAAACTGGTAGTAAAGGTCAGTGTAGGTTAAACTGACGATCCTGGTGTGAGTGCTTTATGAACTGCTATGTCTACTTTTGTTGGTCCAGTCTGGCTTAAACCAGTTTGATTTTATGTAGCTAAAACAGCAACTGTTGATGATGACACATTCTGACAAATTACAACGTATCCAAAGTATCAAAGTACAAAGTATCAGCAATCTGTGCTGATGGCATCACAATGCTGAAGCCAACTCATATTGCATCAGTAATAAGCAATCTGACTGTGTTAAAAAGAATGTGATGTTTGTTTATAAACGGACCGAAGAAGCCAACTGGTGTCTGACAGGCCGGGCGCAATTTACTGCCAACAACAGCAACATGAAGGAGATCAAATTTCTGCAGAGGTGGGAGAAAGATGAGCGTTGCATGTTATTGTTTACTGAAAAGTTCATGTGTTTTGTGGGTGACGCAGAGACACAGCAGAGTTAATCTGCACAAGTATAGCAACAATTTGGATTTGAAGCCGACAAAAGCTTAACTTTTGTTGGATGCCCTGTTGCTTTGTATTTTTGTCACTTGCTTTGGAGGCACCGCAATGGACAAGGAACAGCTGATTCATCAAATTAAAATGAGGAATTCGCAGATACTTTGGTACTTTACTGAAAAAAAAACAAAAAACAAAATAAGGTGTCAGCTGGCTGAAGGGAGATTGCCAGGAAGTTAAAAACTAGTTAGGCTACTTGCTGTTGGTTTTTTTGCACTTTTTTGCACTGATTAAAAAGTACAAATGTTGGAAGACAGCAGGTCGACTACT
This sequence comes from Plectropomus leopardus, assembly GCF_008729295.1. Classification (NCBI taxonomy): domain Eukaryota; kingdom Metazoa; phylum Chordata; class Actinopteri; order Perciformes; family Serranidae; genus Plectropomus; species Plectropomus leopardus. Next base: position 32,454,835 of record NC_056463.1, read on the forward strand.
CACCCATCCTTTAAGTGCTTACGTCTCCGGTCTGATCTCCAGCACACAGCAGCTATTTATGTGCTTTGTTTACATGACATAACAGAACTGCATATTTAAGGGATTCATTATGGACAGAGAGCTCTGATGTTACATGATGCATTGTTAGAGTTGGGCGCTCATTTGCTGTTAGGATATAGTGTCATTATGTTCCACTCAGGTGCAGCTGCCGAGTCAAGTGCCATGAGATTTAGTAGTAAAATTGGGTATACCAGTTCGGCTTGGCTTGATATCAAAGCAGTTTGGGAATGTTTATACAGGCCATCACATTAGACTGATATCATATGAGAGAAATATCCTAAACTCACTGATGTGAAGCCACAAGGGAGGCATTTGCCTGACAAGTCAGCATATAAGTGTCGTAATAGGGAGGCAAAGCAGAAGGCTGCTGCAGCTCAACAGTCACATCCAGAATAATCATTTTAGCCCCATTAGCTCAGACTGCAGCTGAGGCTGCTTTAAAAGACTTTGCAGAAGTTTACAAATATATAGATGTTCTGCTTTAGTAATTAAAGAACCATAAAAGTCATTTTCCCCTTTGTTGTAAATTTGACTGGGTCTGTGCAGCGTTATACTGGACGTGCTGCTGATGACAGCTCCTCCGTTATACAGCATAAAATAGCAGCAAGAGAGAATTGGTAGTGGAGCAGATTAAAAAGTGCAGACAGATGTTAAGAGAGTGTTTAGTGATCTCTCCCTATCAACTTACCTCCTTGCTCATCCAACATGACCAGAGTCCTGATGCCGGCATCTTTACTCTAACAGACAGACAGAGAGAGACATGGGGAAAAAAAGAAAGTTGGAAAAAGAGGAATAAATGTGACAGATCAATGAAGGTCAACAACAAAGCAGAGGAAAGCAGAGGCGGGTCAAATTACAATTTGAAATCACTTTTTTGATGGTGGCGGATCTCATCTGGCACAGCTGAAACTTTGACTTTAAAGGAATATTTTTGACATTTTGGGAAATTAACTTTGCTTTCTTGCCAAAAGTTGGACTGGATATTGATACCACTCCCATGTCTGAGTGTGCTACATTTTGATGCTAGAGCCAGGAAAACAATAGCTTAGGTTAACATAAAGACTGGAAACAGGAGGATCAGCTAGCATGACTTCAAAGGGAATTAAATCCACCTTTAAAGCTAAAATGTAAAATGGGAACTTGCCGTTTTCTGGCTTTTTTTTTTCTAAGTTTAAAAAAATAATTAAATGATTAAAATCTTTAAAGGTACTGGTCTGTGATTTTACTTTTTTCCAAAATCTCAAACTATTCCTTTAAACTAAAACAGCTAACCATCATCAGTCAACAAAGCAGTGGGATGATTTCATTTATTACACAGTGTTGGGGCCAAGAATAGAGCAAAGTCATGGAAATAAACCCTGCTCATAATGAGAATCTTATTACAAAAAATGTCTTTGAGATAGAGATGGCAACATTCAGTAGAGTATGCCACTCTAGTGTCCTAAAGTAACCTATATTAGGAGTTTCATTTGCTCACAATAACTGAATTTATGAAAATCAAAGAAACATAACATCAAACTAGAACAGGGTTAGAAGTCCCTGCACAGACTCCCGTGATAAACTCTTCCACCAAATGGCATGTGCTATATTTGTTATGTTCACTGGGCTGGTACCAAAGATTTGTTGACAAAGCTCCAGCAGTGTAACATTCTGATTATTCTGAACATTCTGATAACATGAACATTCATGCACGCTGTTATTTCTCCGTACATGCATAGCCTGGGCTTCGTCACATACTAACACGTCAGGGAGCAACACAATAACCACATTAACCGCTGTGCATAAAACAAAACAACAGCTTTGTGCTCTCCATGAGCCCGAGGCTTCCTCTGACAGATATTACAAACCAAAGGCCGCTCAGTTCATGCATCAGCTATTTTGGATCAAAGTGTGCTCTGACCTTCTTGGAGCAGTGATAGATAGAGACCAGCGCTGGAGGCCAGTGAGACATGTCACTGATATTAGTATCAATCAAAGCGACTGCGATAGAGGTCTGCCAGTGACAATCAGTGTGGAGTTAAATCATTGTTAATCAATTTTGTCCCCGGAAACATCAGTTTAGAAAGAGAAAAGAAGTGTTTTAAACAAGCTCTGCAGACAAATTAATCATGATTAAATAATCCTCAGCACAGAAATTTCGAGCTAATGTTTACAGATAAACGTCTTTAAACCCAGCCGAAGAATGTGTTGTTTACACACCAGGAATCACAGGAAACCACAGACATGCAAGGGCAGGCGACGCTCCTGAACTACAGGACAGGATATCTGACCGCGCCAACTGGCACAGTCTGAGGGATGACATCACATCTTTCTGTATGGCTTGTTAGATGCACACACACATGCACACACACCATCAGTTTTTTTTGTTAACAGATTTTTATACATTTTTTTTAAAGCAGTTTCTCCCAAAATAATGGTCTACACAGGAAATGAACATAGAAGATGGTGAAGACCTTTTAAGAGATTAAAAGATATTAATATTTTAAACCCATTTTTCTTTCTTTCTTTGTTCCTCATTTCTGTGCTTAGCAGCAGTGCTGGTATAAAGCAGTCCTCTTTGAAATTACTTTAAAGCACATGTGATGACTAATATGGTAGGAAATAATGCTATCATTCTGTTTTTTTCTTAATGTTCTGCCCCCAAATCTGTGTATAACAGTGATGTGTATTAAAGGCTTTACTAAAAGACAGAAATTGTATCAGTTACAACCTTTAAAGTAAACCCATCATTTCCACTTTTCTCTTTATAAATGACAAGAAAAATAAAAGGCAAAACCACCAGGAAACAGATGAAAAACATACATATTTAGGGGGAGAAAATATACAGAATATTGCAAGAAAAAATAGGAGGACAAAGAAAACAAGAGATCTGTTAACATTAAGATGGAGTCGTTGTGTAGCCCGGCATTGATTTTTCATTGAGATATCCACTCTGTTGTCTGCTGGAATCTATTCTAATTCATTCACTGTGGAGACGACTGCAGCTGCCCTGACTTTGGTCAGCCAGCCACCTGAGGTGATATCTGATAAACACAGATCTACTGGAGCCTTACATTTGGGAATAACATCAATCGGCTGATCTGTTGATTGATTAAGGTTGTCCATGTACATTAGGCAATTCCTGGAGACTCTATAGAAATCTTTCATAAAGCAGTTTGAGCATTTTAGGGTGAATAGCACATTGTCAACACACATATTTTGAACAAACACAAACATTCATGCATGTTATGCACTGGAGATTCATTAAGTTTTCATGAGCTTAAGGATAATTAACTTCATTGGCTTTAATTAGCTGGAAATGTCAAAAATGGTTTGACATTTTGAGAAATGCACGAATTCACCTTCTTGCCGAGAAACAGATGAGAAGATCGATACCACTTCTGTATCTATTCAGTGAATATATGACTACAGCATGCAGCTGGTTAGCAAGTAAGAGCGTTTCCCAAAAAGTCAAAATATTGCTGTAAACCATTTTGCCTTTGAACTGCAGTAGTGACCCTCAACTTCCTTTACCCAGAGGCCTCTTTTTTTGCAAACTGACAGGAGGCCAACAGCCAGTTATCAAACAAGCATTACTAATATTTATCAGTATATATAATATATGGATCTCCTGTTTTCAATCTGCTGTCTACACTCATCTTTGCCAAGAGGCAAATCCATTACAGCAGCCCACACTGGCACTTATTATTATTATTATTATTATTATTATTATTGTTGTTGTTGTATTATTATTATTATTATTATTATTATTATTATTTATTATTATTATTGTTTGTTATTTGTTGTTATTTTTATTATCATTATCATTATTATCATTATTATTATTATTATTATTATTATTAACAAGCTCTATTTTGATGCTCTCTATGCACTCTTATGCCCCTTATTTGCATTTAATGTACAAAAGAAATCCTTATATTGATTGTGAAGTAGGAAATGGTCAGGTGACCACCCCTAGCCCTATCATGGGCAAAGTATCCATCATAAAAAGTCTTCTTGTCTTTTAAAGGTGTGTGGGATTTAGTGGCATCTAGCAGAGAGGTTGCAGAACTGAAACTCCTTCCGTGTGCCAAGGAGAACTATGGTGGCTGACACAATAAAAAAAAAGAGAAAGAAAAGAAAAATGCAAAAGGTCCAAACTAGAGTCAGTGTTGAATTGGTTGGCTCTGGGCTGCTGTAGAAACAACTCAGTGGAGGAGGACCTGCTCCATTTATATATACAGTATGAGCATCTCATTCTAAGGGAACTATACACTAAAGAAAAACATAGCTATACTGTAAATATTATATATCATTTCTGCCAATAGATGCCCATAAATCCTTTGCACTGGACTTTCAAATATTTTCTTTTCTACTATAATGGTTGAGAAACTGCCTGAGAAAGATTACTCTTTAAACCCAAATCCATATTACTATATGATTCTCTTTCTGTCTTTAAAGAAAAACAAGATTACAAGCGTGAATAAAATGACTTGGGTCAATATTTTCCTCATCAACGCCACAGCGTAGTGGTTTCTAGTCATATAAGAGCCTGCATGAATGTAACATCACATCCATCTTGTGTAATGTATTCTCTGACTTCAGGCCTGACGCTGCTCATCAAATCAGATGTCCACAGAGGCATTGCGTTTGGACATGATGTCCTTCACAGACTCCAGTCTACCTCTCCGTTTATCTTTCACACTCTCCTCATCTCATCTCTCCTTCTGATGTTCAACTCTATCTTACTTTTTTTTTCCATCCTATCTCCCTCACCCACTTTCTCCACATTTCATTTTGAGCCATAGTTTCTCATTCTGTTCCCTGCCTGGTGTGAAGATAACGGTTTTTATATGTACTTCAATATCTCTGGATCTGGCTTGATAAAACCCTTTCAGAAAAATGTGCTGCACTTCAGAGTTCATTCATTACACTCTATCTCTCCATTGCTGATATACTTCAGATAATGTACATGCATGAGATTTATGCTGCTCATCTAAGATTCTGCAACTGAACTACTTTCACTGTTTTTATTGAAAATGTAAATAGTCAATCAATTAATAACGCTTTAATGTGTTGCAAATACGTAAAGAAACAGTTTTACATTTTGGAAAATACACTTATTTTACTGTCTTGTTTAGAGTCTGATGAGATGTTCACTACACCATGCCAGCACTGCTGCTGGGCACCTTGACTTATAAAATCTGGAAACTGGGGGAAACAGCTAGCCTGACTCTGTTCTGTTATCACACTTAAAAAAACCAAAAAACATTCTCAACTCGTGAAACATCAACACATGGTTAGTAGCCTGTCAACTTCAAAATATGATATGCAAGGTACCTTTTTCCATCAGTTTTGGACTCTCAGCACTGACGTGTCAAGTTAACTTGTGAAGTTGCTTGTTACATGCATTGTCTCTTTTTTTTTTTTAATGTTCTTTTTCACAGTAAATACACTGTTTGAGATTGTTAAATACATACAGTCTTTAATAAAATAAACTTAAAAAATAGGTTATAAAAATAGTTTTTAGGTTTACTTCCTTAAGTTTTTGGGAAAAACTAAAATCTTGGTTATGTTTGTTTATGATGCAGCAACATGCCCAAGCAACTGGATGGAGTTTTCACAGTAGCTGGTGATCTTAATCAGCTCATCCTTAAACTCCAAAGATGTAGCAGGATCGAGGACAAGGTTTAATTTCATTTTTTAAACTATATTTATAAAATGACTAATAAATCTACCTTGTACCTTGAATTGTGTTTAAAAAAAAAACAAACAGAAGTAACAAAAAGCACATGCATACTTTCATGCTCTTTATGCTATGCCAGTTGCCTGGAGTGTCAACAAATGACGTCGCCCAGGTCATTTCATACTGCCACAGAGGGTGACTCTGTGCATCGCTGTCTGAGACTGATGGACCACCCGCCAAGTGTCGATATGTGATGAGTTTGGAGTGACATCAGGTTGACAAACAACTTATAATATGTTAATTAGTGAGCTTTAGAGGTGCTGGTCTGAGGATTGTTGTACAGAGGCATGCTATCTGTATCTCCTTGTTTACAATTTTTGTGCTAAACGAAGCTAACTGTCTGCTGGCTCCGGCTACAAAATAAAGGTCATGTTACACCCTGGTACAGACAATGATTTATTGGTCAAATCTGCATGAGACAAGGACACATTGCATCACTCACTGTGAGTGTTTTTATGATCTGACCACTAACTGACATTGTGAAACAGTCTTGTTTATGGATGTTACAGTGATAAAAAAAAAAAAATACACTCATTTTCAGGAAAAGAATGTCCTTAAGTGTTTTATGGCTTTTGGAGCCAGTGGATAGTGAATTAGTTTTTTAGATTTTTTAGATAGTTTTTTAAATAAAAAAAAAAACCTGTACTATAAATTGCATCATTTAAACACTACAGCGACAGTGCCGGTATAATCCTCCCTTTATTATTTGTTATGTGAGTCTTCTCAGATTAATTTGCATTTCACATAAATTGATTTCCCCGTGTTGCTCTCTAATGTAAGTTCATGCATTTCAAATGAAATCCATGCATAATGATAGTATGATACAGGTTCTGCACAGATTTTACAATTACATTTTAGGTATTAGGCGGGTGAGTTCAACCAGAGCGACTTACTGGGCACAAGAGTGAAAGAAGCTTTAATTTCTGAGTCACAGAGATTATAACAAACACAGAGTAAAGACAGGAAGAGTTAGAGCTGCCCTGTGTGGATGATCCTTAAAGGATCATGTAAAAGAAAAGTTCGAGGCGAGGAGAGAAGCCTGAAAGAGCAAAAGGTTAGATTTATTCTACAAGGTCATTTTACCCATCTTTTACTTTCTTATAATTTAAATACAATTATTTCAGGAATGGATGTCGAATCATCCTTGCGTAGCACTCAAGATAGATATTTTTTTCCCAACAGAAAAACAGATAAAGTGTAGTTTTGTCATTGATCTTAATATTTTTTTTAAGGTTTTACTGTGCTACCAACAACAAAAAACTGAGATTGCCACAGGGTTTGATCATATGCATTATCAGCATTAATATAATATCACTTTAAGCTCCTCTGTAATTTCTTACAACCCTCATTTACAGCAAGGTTATTTTTTTACTCACATTGATCCAATGGTTATTAATAAAATTAGTTATCATTAATATTAAAACTAGCTAAAATGCTGGACATTATCACCCACTTTACACTGAAGAGAGAAAATATGCTGAAGTTGTTCAGGCAAACATCATAAAGACGAAGCATTTTCCAGAATGAAAAACAACATTGGAAGCAACAAAAGGGCACAAAGAACTTCTGCAAAGCAAATAAGAAAATGGCTGAATATATTGACTAAAAGGAGTAATTCGTTTCTGTTTAAGCCTTGGTACGAGCTGCCAAATTAACGTCAAAAAGCTGCCCTCAGTTTCTTCAAGATAAAGCTGTAAAAAAAGTCATGTGGTTTGTTTGTTTGTTTGTGTAAGTTACATGAATTCCTTTAGTCATGTATGATAATAATTGGTGGTAATAATCAGCGTATCACCTCAACTTCAAAAAGGAAGCTCAGGACAGCTTAAAGTAAATGTCATGGCCGACCTTTAATATTTTCTGTACACTGTCAGATCTGGGCAGGCCTAAACAAGCAGGTATTGGCGTACAGATCTCAAGGCGGGTGATCACTGCTCTGACTGCTTTCCACTTATTCAATTAGTGTAAGCTTCACCATAAGCCCTTTTAACACAGGATGTATTAGCACGTGCTCACAAGTTACTGGAAGGAAAGGTGCACCATACGGTCACCAACGAAATCACTTTTAGACATTGTTTTCATTTTGGTAACACTGATGGTTGGTGAAATTTTTAATGGCAACCATAAGACGTTCTCTCTTCTCATTTCTAAGAACACAGAGGCATTACAATCTCTCTGTTTTGTTATTGTGTTGCTATTCTGCAATAAATACTACTACTACTAATAATAATATTAATGATAATATTGACTGTATTGTATGAAAAGTCATGTTGAGTCTCATCTATAATCCATGCCATCTTGCCATGTTGCAGTCTACATTGAGCCTATTTCTCAGGGGGGATGCGAAGTGAGAAGGATAAAGAACATGTTGTCAGCGTGAGAGGTAAAGCGAAGCCAAAACATGACACAGTCGCTGTTTGTGTCTTTTGTTCATTTCAGCTCAAGAACTCGCATATGGGAGCACGGCAAGGAGACACACTGTACTAACAAACCACATGACATCCTCAAACCAGAGACTAACAGTTGAAATGAACAAATGGCAATCCTCTGGCATTATCTTCAAAAGGGCAAATACTCAGCTACTCCCAGTGAAAAGGCTTGTCTGCCGAGCAGGCCACTGTTTAGGTCAGCCTCAGGTCTCATTCTGTCCCTCACGGCTTTGTCTCGTTTAGACATGGTGGCTGGTCCAGGGGTTGGAGCCAGGCCATGTCTCTGAGGCCAGCAGCAGGAACTAGAGGCCTGACAGAAGCTCATGGCAATGTAACGTCAGCAAAATCAAAATCAGCTTGGAAATACTTAATACAAAGACTGATTCTAAAGGCAAAAGACATAAAGAGCTGCCTTTCTTCATGTTTTCAAACCAACAGCCTATAGGAGAGCAGCACATGCAGTGAGGTCCTCACATAAACTCTTCATCATTTTCCTACAGTTTTTCTCCCAATACAGACACCAACAGACCATTTACTTCTACAAATGATTCCCAGCTAATTAAACACCAAATATTTCATTCAAACCTATATTTAGCTGACGATATGAGCAGAGTAATGGCCCTGAATCAGCTGAGTCTGTCCCTGCGTTGAAGTTAGAGATGCAGATTGAAAGTTTAATATACCGAGTGTGAAATAAGTGGTCCATGAGTTGTGTAACCAGATGTATCCAAGTGAAACTCTGGTGCCTTTTTGGTTTCATCTACAAGGTGAAAAACTGAACAATGTACTGAGAAAAAATTCCCTTGTATCCTATACAGCCAACCTATACCAATCAGCCAAAACATTAAAACCCCTGACAGGTAAAATTAATGATACTGATCATCTTGTTATAATGCAATGTTCTGCTGGGAATACTGCTATTCATGTGGATACCTTTTTACACGCACCACCTACCCAAACACCGTTAGAGACCAAGTATCCCAATTAAAGGCAGTGCTGCATGATGGCAAAAACTGCTGGGGAATGGCCTGAGGAATGTGACAAAGAGCTTAAGGCATCAACCTGGCCACCAAATTTTCCATATCCTAATCTTATCGAGTATCGGTGGGACGTGCAGTCCTCTAGAGTATCCCTGATCCACGGTGGGGACTGCTTGGATCGGACTTGGCTCTGACAGTCGAGGCATGGACACTGGGCCTCTGTGGGTGTCCTGTGGTGTCTGGCAAAAGAGCATCCCTGGCATATCCTTTGAGTGCTGCAGGTTGTGGTCGGGCATAGGGGAGTGCCGTTGCCATGAGGCTGTTTACATGGCCTTATGCCAGAGACATACTTGCTGTTAACTACGTGTACCCTGCGTCGGTTTGGCACATCAGCTTTGCCGTCTTCAAAAATTAACGTGACGCGGACGCGAGATGCAGTATGCATATAAACAGCAGGGGCAGTGTAGAGGCAGAGCAGATGTGAGAGACACATACTCCCCATTGTCCCAGCAGGCTTGACTTAGAGGCTTTATGTACCACCAACATTGTTGACCTCAGCATTAACATAATAATATCCTCCTCCAGTGTCACCATGTCTGTTGTTTACATCTCACATATCCAGTAGTTGCATACAGCCTGAACTCTCTTGTGTGCCTGCTAGAGGTATCCTCCAGTAACACGTCACGTATGGTTAAGTATACATACAAAAACGCTCATGACCCAGTCTAACGCGCACCCGAACACAAGGTCAAACAGCAAGTACATCTCCAGCTTTTAATGTAGGTGCATGTCAGGTGACATCCACATGAATGCTAGGACTTACAATTTCCCAGCAGAACATTGTATTGCAATGAGATGATCAATGTTATTGACCTCACCTGTCAGTAGTTTTAATGTTTTGGCTGATCGGTGTATATGCTCTATCTTTGTAACTTAGTATGAGACACAAACCCAGGCCTGTTCCCTCTCTGTTGTGACTGTTCGTGTGATGTGTGTCATCATTACACTCACCTCCTCAACCAGAGCCAGCATACGCCGAGTGCTCTCCAGAGACTGCAGGGACAGAAAGAGGGGGCAAATAATTATCTGAGAGTGCACAAGAGGGCAAGTACAGACATTCAGGAACATCACCACAGCCAAGCATCATAAATACATCTAAGTGTGTTAATATTGAGGGTTTACAAAACACATTTGGAAGGAGAAAAAGGAGAAGAAAAGGCCGCTTATATTCAAAAGTTTAGACAGACAACAGACAAATTGGATACTCAGTCATATAATTAGCCTTGATTATTCCTCTGCTCTCCTTTCCTCTCATCCCAGGATTAATTATCTGATTTCTACCTTTTGTTTGCCAACTTTCCACCCTCCACAGGATCCCTCCAACTCTCATTCATTTCTTAAACCAAACATTTTTTCACTCCTAATCCTCACTCTTGTATTATCTCCATCCATCCCTGCCTTCCTTATTCCTCTCTTCCTTTCCTCCCATCACACCCATGGAGCCTCTTGGCCTTGCATTATCTCCTCATGAATGTTTAATAAGGCCATTTGAGCTGCTCTATTATTCTGCTGCACAGAATTATCTGCTCTTCCTGAGCTGCTCCAAACTCATTAAAAAGGGCAAAGTTCTGCCCCCCCCCCCCCAAAAAAAAGCATGGGTCTTGATGAAAGAGACTTTAAGAACAAATTGCTAAAACAAGGGAGAGTCACATTAAAGCAGCTGCGTCCGTCAGCCTGCAGGCTTTGGAGATACAGTGGTGTCCTTATGAGAACAGGTCATTATTGTCACGCCATAGACCAAATTGTCCTGATTAACTGTAGTCTCACCCCAAATGCGACGAGTGCCCTCAAAAGCCTGGAATGAAAAGTTTAGTTTATTTTGCACTTTGTATTTCTAAGTAATTAGTGTCATATCTAATGTAAATTTCCTAAATTAATTGGTTGAAAGACTGAACTGTAGAAAACAAATACCAGTGGAAGCTCTCTGAGGCCCCTCTCATTCCTTTAAGGCAAAAAAATGGTTTAGCCCATCCCTGCACTAAGATTTATCTATAAACACAACTAAAGATGAGTGAGTGGGTGACTGCTTTGCTGCTAGAGCACAAACATACATTGTCATGTCTCTCCCCAAAAAAGGAAAATCAGGGTTCCAAAGACGACAAAAAAAAGAAAGCAAACTGACTATGTTAAAAAAAATTTAAAAAGTGAATCAAAGAGAGATGGATTAATCGAGGAAAGGTGGGGGGCCCACAGAGATTGCTTATGTATACAGCCCAGAAATTTGTGCTTTGCACCTGCTGGGTTACTAGCATTTTTTTGGATTTCAAAAGTAAAATTTGGGCTGGCAAATCACAATGAAAAATGCTTAATGTTTATGCGTATATCAGGGGTCTTCAAGGTTTTTCAGGCTAAGATCCCTTCGCTGTAAGAGACAGAGCAGGGACTCCCTGTTACATATATTGTATAAAAGTGCCATGCATATGGAACTGAGGGCTGGAGGTTGTTGTTGTTGTTGTTGTTGTTGTTACAAAAGGCAAAATGGTGGATTCATGATGATGAGTATTTTATAACATATTATAATTCCTGAAAAAAAAAAAAAAAAGTCAATAATTTGCTGCCCCCCTGCAGTAATTCTGAGGACCTCAGAGTCCCAGAACCCCTGTTGAAGACCCAGGCTGTGTACAAAATACTTTCTATGGCAAGAATGTTTGCATCTGGCCATCTCAATTTAGCCAGCTGTGACCACATGTATCTTCATCTGACTGAAGACTGGTACCCAAAACAGAGTAGAAAATACATTAAAGTATCGATAATGATGTGTCCCATATTATGATAAATGCAACACTTCTTGCTGTGATTAACAATGAAATAAAGTGCAATTCAACGAGCATATAACAAGCAATACCTGAGAATAAAAGAATAGGTTTTGTTAAATATGATGAAAGTGACAAAGGTGCACAATTACAAACTAGACATCAAACAAATGCTAGTTATAAGTTAGACTTAAAACTCTTGCAGCCATTTCAGCAGGTAACACATGAGGATCACACACAGAACAAAAAACATAATATTTCATACTTACTAAAAAGATTATGTGATGCATAATCTTTCTTTTCAGTATTAGAGCAGATAACAGTGTTTGTGTCTGGATGAATATGCAGGTGTGTTTGTGTGTTCTACTGTACCTCATCAGCTATCTGGTCTGCGCGCGTCTGCAGGTCAGCCAGCTCATTGCGCATGTCTGATTCGTCGGCCATGATGACTGTTGAACTTTGACCTCAAACAAGAAAGCCTGGGAGAGAGAGGAAGAGAGACAGGGAGGTTAGTGCACCAGTGACACTAGCAAATAAAGCTGTGTGACAGATGTCGCTTTGTACAGCATGTGACCTGGAGTGTGAGAAAAAATCATGAGATTTTAGAACATGAGCTGGTGCTGAGTTCGAAAACAGCCCTGCATCAAAGCAACGCACAGGGGTGGTCGGGGTTTGCTGCTTCAGGTACCAGTATGAAATGAAATAAAACTTACAAAGTCCAGTTTGAGTAACAGAACGGTGAACGGTTATGTACTGGCTGCTTGTGCTGACATGTGAGGTCACTGAACTGCTGATTTCAAGAAAAAAAAAAAAAAAATCCATAATCATCTTTCTGTTTCTTGGTTTTTACTGTCCCCATCTGTTTCCAGATTCATCTCGAGGTTAGAGCGGTGGATCTATAACAGCAGGGTTAACGGTTTAATCTGTCTCCGTAGCAGCTATTGTTGAAGTGTCCTTCAGAAAAACAGTAAAGAGCTTTTTACCGAGACTTGATCCCTCTCTGAAATCTAAAGTTATCACTTGACAAAACACCATTTCACACAAACCAGGACTACTTTTTCTTGAGCAGAAAATGTGACTCAATATAGGTAAAACTCTCTGATATCCTTTTTCCAATGACATGAAACAGGTTCTGTTCCAGTTTGCTCACCTAATTTTGAATTGTTGGGAACATTTTGACCCCCCAAAAATTGGTTCAGAACCAATCGGCGATGCGATCGGTGATGACATCAGTGGGCATGTTGTATTTTATAGGTTGGAGAGAGAGGATGGAAACTTGTCCTCTACATCCTCTTATCATTAATAGTTGGCCCACGCTTGTTATTTGGATAAAAACAAATATTGGACAGAAAAAAAAAGCTCACAGGTAATAAATGTGATCTGCCATCATTTAGTTTCAACTCATGGAGCATTTTTGATTACAATGGTTCTGCACAAAACTGGTGGCAAGCAAGCAGCAACCTCTAAGGTTGAAAAACAAAGGCAATATGGACATGCCAAAAACTCACCTGTTAACATTTCATTAAGGTTTAAAGTTATTCACATTTAAGAGCGTGGCCACTTCCAGTGACAGTCTGTGAGGCGTCAGCACAGTCTACGTGCCAGATCCAGCCCTCGCTCCTCCATAGCTCCACCCTCTCTTCTAAATATGTTCACTTCTGGCTTGTGCAATGCCCTCCATTAGTGAAGCAACCTTTATTAACAATGGTTCTGCAAACACTGGTGAATATACGCTGCTCCCTAAATAGCACAGAGGTTCCAAGAATCCAGAAACAGAGTTAAATTGGTGGAAAATGTGCATGAATTTCTTCAAAGGCTTTAAAGTTCCTGCCGTCAAAGCTGGCAAATACTCAGGTGAGAAAACCTTTGTCACACCTGCTCACTGTATACAGTAAAGAAAAGACCATCAACAAAAATATTTAAACTACTTTTCCAGATTTTGAAATACAAAATGGCACCAGAGTTGCTGACTGAGCCAAAGTAAAGGGCAGAAGTCTTACCTCATAAGCACAAGCGATGCATAATTTACTGTTTAAAACACTGTGGGTATATAGCTTCAGCTTTTGTTTACAGCTGCAGTCATGCACGCAACCAACCGTGTGCACCCAGAAACACACTGTCCATTAGAGAACGATTGCAGCTCTGGACACCCTGAGTTCAAACCTCCACTGTGCCGACCCCGAGGGATCAACAGTGAATCAAGATGAACGAGGGAGGAGCTCCATCACTCTAACGGTTTGAAGACAAAGTATCAGGACAGAGACAAGGCTCTATTTTTGCTCCTCTGACGCGCTCCCAGACAGTATTTCATATAGCCACACACAGTAGGGCTGGAGGTATGGTCCATGAAAAATGCATGTGGCTGTAACTCTGCAGGCTGACAGAGCTACACGCTGCTGCTGCTGCTGCTGCTGCTGCCTGTCGGGCAGAAGGAGACGACGGGAACCGGCTCAGTCTCTATGTTTCCATCATTCCTAGTCTCTCTCGCTGTGCCGCTGTTTCTCTGAAAATTAAGCCTTTAATGAGGCAAATAATCTGATCCAGTCCAATCAGATCTCATTTGTCCATCTAATGCGTTTTTGTTTCTATTGCACAAATCATATTGAAGAGCTTTGATCTCGTGGCTTGTCGCTAATATAAATTTAACCACCCAGCAGCTTTCAGCTCTGGGCTCATTAAAGCTTTATGCAATCTAATCTAGTGCAATATACAGTGCTGCCATGGGACCAAGGGAACGCTGACTTTCGGGCTCAATCAGGTGTCGTGGCTGCAGGAGGAGGCTGTCAGTTTGATGTGATCTGTCGGCAAAATAACATTTCCAAACCCAGGTTTGCATGGTTAAAGTGGAAAAAACTTACTTAAAAGGGGACCTTTTGTGCTCATTTTAAGGTTCAAACCTATATTTTGGGTTTCTACAAGAACATGCTTACATGCTGTCTTCATACTGTCTTTGCTGGAACACCTGTATTCACCCTCTGTCTGAGACACTTCGTTTTAGCGCCTGTCTCTTTAATGCTCCTTCCTAAAAAGCCCATTCTGCTCTGATTGGTCAGCGTTCCAGAGCTTTCCATATCTGTGCCAAGGAGGTTAAAAGAGGAGAAGTCACTTTGTCGTATCACGTCATATCAATGGGGTACAACATATGCGCAGTGAAATCTGGCCTGCAGTTGCTGAAAGGCTCGAAAGCTTTCAACCTTTCATAGAGCATGATGACTGAGGTGTCAGCAGTCGGACTTGGGTTGGAATATTTTGTTGTGAAAGATTTTTGTGTTATAAATGCTGAAAAGTCTGCAATAAAGACCATAAATGCTTTTCGTGGTTTTCTATTGTATATAGGTCACCATGCATTTGTATCTAAACTTTCTGTCAGGCCAAGTGCACCCAAAGAGCACCGCAGTGGACACCATTTCTTTTTTTAAAATTCCATTTGCTGTAACCCCCCAACATCACAGCTCCAGTTACACTATGTGTGCGTTTAACCCTATTGCTCCCACGTGGTCAAAGACTAGATAGTCTTGTCTTCTCCCTTGTCTCTGTATTGTCATTACAGTCGGGGAATTACTGTAACGGAGTAAAGTTTTATACTATGAAAAATCACCAACAAAGGCACATAAACCAAAATCCTAACCACATATGTTCCATAAGGAATAAGACTGGGGAGAAATTAACAACTTCTGCAACCTTGATGTTAGCATGTAGCTACATGTAGCAGTGTAGGCTCCATAATGTAAACACTTGCAGTAATGTTCCTGGAGCCCATATGATATGAAGAAATCTGTCACGGGCTGATGTCAGCTTGTCTTGAGAGTAGAAAAAAAAATTCACTAAAATCACTGTAACATGCACCGCCCAGGAAAGGAATTCAACTGACCACAAAGAGACACAAAACAATGAAGAAAGAAGTTACGAAATCACCTCAAAGAAACAGAAAATTACAAAAAAAGATGCATAATGTCAACAAAGAGATGCTAAAAAAAAATTAGAAACGGTCTCATCTTGCTCCTATGTAAAATAGGTTGTGGGGCCTTTTGCATATCTGTCCAAGTGTCCAACTGTCTCATAATCCACCCATGCTCGTTATTTTATATGAGAGACAATAAAGAAAAGCACAAAATGTCCTCTTGTTCAGGCCCCCTGTGTTCTGCAAGTGTTTAAAGCCATTCCGAATATTTTAGCTTTCTTTTGACACTGTAAAAAAATATGTACCAGATTTTGGAACAACAAAGTTAGTTTTCTACTCAAGCCCAAGGCATCCATCAATCAGTCCCCTTCACAACGTCTCTCAGGTGAATGGACACAAGGTCAGTTTGAGTCACAGCTGGATGTTTGATAAAGTATCTCCTTGTTCTGCCCCGCCTTCTGTCTGTCTGTCTCTGCCTCCATCCCGGCGGAGTCGTCAGGGCGGTTAATAATTGAACGTGTGCCGGGAAAAGAGATGGAGGGAGAGAAAAAAAAACAGTTTTCAAAGTGCTTCTCTCTGCATCTCTCTCTCTCTTTCTCTCTCTTCGTGTGTGTGTTTTTGTCTGCTTTGCCTCGTGCACAATTGCACTTTAAAATATTTATGTTGACATTTTACATTTTAGCCATTTGGATGACGCTGTAATCCAGAGCTCCTTACAATGGAGTACAACAGCAAAATAAGCTTCAGTTCATAGATCAGGTCCGTTACAGGTGAACTGCACAGAAGAGACGAGGATTTGCATGATAAAAGAGAAACACTGGGAAAGAAAAACGCACTGTGAACACACATCCAACTTAGGTCAGGACATTTAGCGCACACTGTCTGAACAGACTCAGTTAACTTGAAGAAATGCGGTCATTTATTCAGGTTATTATCTGGCCTCTCGTCATCGTTTTGGATATGAAGTTTCAAAATGGCATATCCATTTCCATGCTCAGATCAAGCCTACTTGTTGACAGTGTTCCCATGGTTGTGTTGTCAATGGCAACAGTACTGATAGTCCATTGATGCTCTCCCCGTCAGACCTGCACTCTCATGTGCTTCTACATACATTAATCCTCCCAGTGTTATGTTCTGCTGTGTTATTGATCAGTTGCTGATTGCTCATTTCTTTACAGAGGAGCCACTTCCTGTCAACACACGCGTACAGCATAGCTTCGTCCTCTCGTTTCCTCTTCCATTGACTGTGAGCGCTCTTTGCATCATTGTCTGTCACTCACTTCTCGATCAATCAACGTAATTATCTAAATTTCAGTTCATCTTTCAACCAGTTTGTTAGCGTGTTTTTTCACTTTTTTGAAAAACTCCAATCAAATTATACGTTTATGTGTCACATACGCTATCTTACACAGTAAAACATGCAATGAAATTCTTTAACAATGCAACATTCATCTTATTTTTTTAATTAAGCATTTATGGTACACAAAATCTATTTCCTTGTTCTTGGTGATGCTAGTAAGTCTTCACGTGTAAGATTCGTGTGGTTCCTTCCTCACTGCTCATCCTGCATACACTGACACCATCTCTCTCACCACTTACCATACCACTAATTCATCACTTTATAGCAACAGCTTTGGCTGGTAACCTATAGATTTAACCCACTGGACATCCATTTAGCACACTTGTTTGACTGACAGCCATCTGATCAGTTTTAATTACAATAAATCAGATTAATATGCTCTTACAGCTTGTTCCCGGATTCATACTACACACTAAATCCGAGCAGGATTAGAGTCTGGAATGTTTTCACACTGGAAAGTATACTTAGTATACTAAGTTTACTAAAAAGTCAATACTAAACAACCCTTAACTTTAGCGTGCTGTTGATGGACACTATTCTCTCACAATGCTGATTACAGCTGGAAGAAAAGGAAATAAATCATATGTGTTGGTGAAACAGCTCCAGGAAAATGTCAGAAAACACAAAACTAGGAATTAAAGTCTATATGTGAAGTTTAATTAGCAGTGATGTTCCATGTTGGCATGAAATGGTTAAGTATGTTAATCTTTGTGGATACTAACTTCCAAATCACTGCTAAGATGATTAGTATGTAGAGTACATACTGTGTAGAATTACTAGTATGGATTTGGGACACACCATAAGAGTCCATGTCATGCTGCCAGCTCTGTGAGGCTGCATTTAGGCACAGCCGTACTTCAAGCTAAATGCTAGTATGAGTATGCTAACATTCTCACAGTAAGCAGGCTAATATTTGCTAGCTACCACTAAACACAGGTATGGTGAACAGGTAAAGCTTAATGAAAGAAGTGGTGAACGTATTTGGAGACAATGACAAAAGTATTCGACAAATTAAGCTGTTGATAATGGCAAAAATGAAAAGTTTAGGATCTCTAAAGTCACATAACTTCCTCTGGGAACTGTGTATATGTATTAAATTTCCATGGCAATCCATCAAATAGTTGTGGAGACATTCCACTGAAAAACAAAAATGTAAACCTTGTTGTGGCACAAGTAGAGGCAAAGTCACATGATCAACGTCAGAGGTAATTCATCCTCTGGTGACCATGAATGTCTCTATAATATTTCACAACAATTCTCTTCTTGTTAAAGTATTTGCTATAATGTCCACATGCATAGTTAAGCAGAGTATCTGTTCAAATGACTCCCACCTCGGGCTGGGTATTGTTTTAAAAAATTGTACCATTACCAGTACCCTTAAAGTGATATCGTTACCAATAACAATCAATACCCATCAAGTGAATGAAAGCATTCAGTTGCGTAAAATGTCTCCAGATGCCACAGATGTGTAATACAATCATACTTTCGAATGTTTTTGTGGCATCTCCAGACACTGAACTGCCAACTCCGTCGTATGAACCATGCTCGACTTCAGCTCCAAATGACCATTTGTATATCAATTATATAAATTTATGAAGAAAACCCTTTATAACACCAAAGTCAGACAATAACACAAAAAACCTACTGATTATGGCAGTGGTAGACCAGGAGCTCCCGTGTTTAGTGAAGTAAAATTACTGTTTTTATCAGTGGAGTCTGATTTTAATGAGAGCATACAGTTCACTTTTAGTTCAGTGCCGTGTCAGAAAGGGCTGTTTGTTTGTGTATCAATTACTCAAACAAACAGCCCTTTCTGACCAGTTCAGATACCTGGTACTGGCTTATTTCAGTCAATACCTTAAATACCAAGTACCTATACCCAGCCCCTCTCTCCGATGCCCTGTAAACACATACAGTTTTAACAAACAACCAGGTAGAGATGATGTTTAAATTCTGTTGCTCCACTAAGTGATCCTGCTGTCTTGCGTTAGTGAGTAACAGCAACAAAACCAAAAACAGCCCAACAGAAGGCTCATGTTAGCTCTACTGCTCCTCTGAGCTACAACTGGGATTTGGAGTGAAGACGCAAAACACTACAGTGTCCCAGTAACCTAAATTCTGAGGGAAACCTATTGATTTTTACTCGTAACATCACCTCATTTAGATCCACAGCAACACTCTACCTTTGGGTACAACGAAAAAGCTGCAAAAATCTCACTTTCTCCAGCTCGTTTCACGTTTTATTCCTGAATGTTTCACATTACACTGTAACTCAGACAATCTAAGTCTTCACTTCACGTCCTTTTCTCTCACCTCCTCCTCTGTCCATCCACCTCACTCTGAAAGTCACTTCCTCTTTAGCATGCGTAACATGTTTCACAGACAAACAGACACACACAATACAGTGGAGCTGACATAACACAAGGTCCGGCTGTCCCCATCCCCCACCTGCGGCCCTGCTGGCTGTCACCCGTCTTGACTGACGGCTGCTGTAAGGCCTGAACTGCCAGGCTCAGCCCGTGGAGAGATTAAAGTCAGCAGGGAAAGAGGATTTACTCTCCACTGTTTTCTCTCACACATACACACTCACTCCTCTCTTCTCTCATGCTTTCTTTCCCCACTTAATGCTCTCTATACCCACTCTGTCCATGAATGTATACAGCGTACGAAACCAGAAGGAAAAGGCAGAAATTATGGAAGATTTGAGTAACAATCCATAACATTTAACAATAGAAAAGTCAGTTTTTCTCATCTGTAGCTGACTGACTTAACATAGCAGTACTTCAGTTTGCTGAATATGCTTCAGCTGGTGTGATGTGGGTGCTTCCTCGGGCAAATCTTCTAACTCATAGGAACTGATACAATTTCCCTCAAAGGAAGGAGGACTAAGTATTCAACATAAGATGTGATTTTGGCTCAACTCTTACCACCTACAGAAATCCATTATATCAACGGGATAAGGACAGCAACTATATAAAATTGGTACATGATGGCTACATGCTCCATCCCAAAATGAGCTACAAATTCGAGTGTGTTGGAAGAACCCCGAGTTAAATGGAGACATTAAAAGGGCAGTGATGAATTATTGATCAAAAATATTAATAGTATTAATCCTAAAAGCTGTTAAAGGGAGATGTGGAAACAGGATGAGAGGAGGTTTGGGAGGAGCTGTGACATGACCTCAACATGCAAAAAAAGGTCAGAAACTGAACACAGCAGCAAATTTGCCATTTATAGAGACAAAAACAATATTGAAATTGTTTCATAATCGGACCAAATCCCTGTCTGTCTCACTCAACAACAACAAAAAAAAATACAGCTGCTAATATTTGGACTCCTACATCTGTCATTCTTTTTGCATTTCTTTTGTTGGTTAAATCCAGAATTTGTTTCCATCTTGTCTGTCTGTTTGCCTCCCACTTTGTCTGTCTCATCCATCATCACATCCTCCCCTCCCAACAAAGCCATGTAGCACCAGCACACCACACAAACATATGAACAAGTTTTTGTCATGGCGTGCGTATGAACAGAGTACACAAGTAGAACAGAGCAGCATAAAGTTTTTGGCACAGAGCTCCAGAAGGGGACTGGATTAGCACTGTCATAGGCTGACATGATTAACACACAGCTACACGGCCTCGATCGTGGAGGACTCCAACGACAAGCTATTTCAGGCAACAAAGAAAAATCCTGTCAAAGCATACAAATGGAAAATTCCACGCTGAAAACCCCGAAAACACTAAACACCCAGTTGAAAATACAGCATGCAACTATATATACAAGAGCCGTCAGTGATGACAGAGCCTTGTTGGGAAGATGGTGCTTTTGAATTGAAACTCAGAATGAAGTTTAAGTCAGAATAAAGTTTAAAATTTGTAAATTATTATGAAAAATTATAGAAGGACGCAACTATTCAGTCACATTCACAAAGCGTCTACCAGTCTTTACAGTGTACTCGTGCATTAGTGTAATCTAATTGACATGAAGGGATTGTATTGTACCTACTGACAATATGTAGTGATTACTAAAGAACATTTCATGGAACATTTAAAAACGTAATTCATTGTCTGTATAACAAACATAAGTTGAGGAGAAAAAGGCCTCTTTCATATGGCAGGAGAGGCAGATGTTTTTTGTTTAAAACAACGTTAACAGGTTAGAATAAGGTCACCATTAAAGGTCCGTGTGTAAGATTTAGTGGGTTATTCTGGCAGAAATGGAATATAGTATAGTAATGTTTCTCTAGTTTTTAATCACCTGACAGTAAGAATGGTTGTTATTGTTACCTTAGAATGAGCTATTTATATCTACATAGGCAGTGAGTCCTTATCTTATCTATGGATATCACTATGGTGCAAAGCGATGCTTCTACAGTGACCCAGAATTGATAAACAAACATTGGCTCATGTTTTCATGTCCACCACCATAATCAGAAGCCCCTCTGCGACTAGTGACATTGATAAAGAATGATTTTTTTTTTTTTTAATGAAACTGCTTGTTATCAGGGTTTTTACCAGTTTTAATCAACTGGTCCATTTATTTTGATATAACGTGACCTTTGCAGATCATTCAGCTCCTACACATTGAACAATGAAAAATTTTTAACGAGAAAAATGTACTCACTTTTACTGCAATTGTCACTGCTAGACACCACTACATGTCCCAAAATCTTACACACTGGGCCTTTAAAAAGATGTCCTCCACTGTTTAGCACAGCACATTTTCAAATGTGATATCTTATTGTTAATTAAGTTGCACTTAACTCAAACTTAGTGGTGGATCTTTCTCTGAGCGACATCAGCAGCTTCGCCTGATGCACCTCCCAGAGGGGGTGATTAGCTCATTAGCTCTTGTTCTTGCTCATAGTTAAACTAACAAATATAACAGATAACAGCTGAAGGGACCAACAAACAAAAACCGAATGTGCTAAGTCTGGCTCTGCTCAACCTAATTGATCTCTTTGTCGAAGCATGTTATGTACAAAGAAAGTAATTCTATAGGTTTGAGACCTGTTTACATCAACCAAAAGAAAAAAATATCAAGATAAGTCATGATACATTAAAGAGACATTATAAAAAAGTAGATTTTAAGAATTCATGAAAAACACCTGCAGGCAGATTTAATGCAGCCTGGATGAAGGATAAATGCATTGACGGGAGGAATATTTACAATGTCTTGCACTGCATCGAGGGGAAATTCAGTAGAGGTGAAAGATAAAATAGATGAAGCCACCCTGGTTTAGCAACCTTCACTGCAGCACACTGTCGGGCTGTTGTGATAAACTGCCTCGACTCTGAACTGAAAAGACTGCTATCAATCAAGCGCCATGTTCACTTGAGATAAACATTGTTTGTGAGGGAAACAGGACATCAGGACACTCTGTTTGCGCAGATATTCCCAGTCAGGAAAAACCAGGTCAGCTTGTCAGTTGTTGGGTTGTATTTTTCTCACAGGTTTATAGAAGTACTAACCCAAATCTGGAGGATTTTTAGGATAGCTGATGCACTTTTCTCTCTCTTTCATGTATTTGTTTCATTCGCAGATTAGTTGGAGAGGCGGTGGCAAATGAGACGGTGGGCACAGGCAGCGTGACTGAAAATTAGCATTGCTATTTCTGTAATTCTCATTTTCTTTGTATCACTGCGAGCAAAGCTGGGCTTGCGGAATTGAATAGCACAAAAGTGAGCGCTGGGCAGCAAGTGGGTTTCTGGAAAGGCAACAATTAAACCCTGCGGGAAGAATATGCATGAAGTTGCAGCAATGGACAAATGAAAAGACTGCAACACAGTGACGTTTTCGGTCTTTTTCTTGAACATCTTACCTCAGCAGCGTTGTACAAAAAACACACTGACGTTAAGAGGGGTGAGATTAATGATTCTGAATAAAGATAGGGCAGAAATGTCTTTAAGGAACAATTAATATCATCTTATTCCCTCTCTCCCTCTTCTATTTGCAACAGACTTGACCTCCTGTCTTCCCTCCATACTGTCCCATCTTTCCTCTTGAACATTAGTGCAACACCAGGTCAACTAGGCTGCAGCTTAAAACTTTATTATAATGGCCTTATGGAAATCTCTGAAATTGTAACACAGACATGCAACCAGTTCATACTGTCTCTCTCTCCTGTCCAAAGTTAAAGTGAAGGAGACTCCAGACTCACCATGTCACACTGAAACATCTGTGTGTGTGTGTGTGTGTGTGTGTGTGTGTGTGTGTGTGTGTGTGTTTGTGTGTATAGGTGAGGCCATAGGAGTGTTTTTCTGAGGGTCCAACATCTTACTACATCAAAGCAGAGCCATGTTTCATTATTCACTGGAAAGAGGCAGGTCAACATTATTAATGCAACAGCAGTGTGTGTGCGTGTGTGTGTGTGTTTACATGAGCATGTGTGTTTCAGTACACACCTGCACATGTAGCTGGGTATATGCATGACTGTACAGTCTTGTTTTTTTTGTTTGTTTGTTTGTTTTTTAAAATGTTCTATCCTATCCAGCTCTCCATTATTATTGCGGCAGTATGTCTTACTGTGTGCTAGATTGCAGAATTTATTTTCATAGATTTTTCAAATTCAGCATATTTAATAGTGACCATCTGGGGTCCCCACCTGGTGTAACAAGAGAAAAAAACCCAAACAAATAAAGTAGGAGAAATTGTCTGAAAGATACATACTTACACAGCACCACAACAGATAAAAGTTACAAACAGATTTGATTTTGTAAGGTGAACCTTTATTCATTGTCTGTGTTTTCGTCTGTGTAAATAACTGTTCACATGGAAATGAGGCACAAGAGCCAGTCATATTCACACAAAACGTGATTTTTAGGTCTTCTTAGTGCTCAACCTACCATTCTTCTGCATCACACAGTTTGGCAATGCTTATTGCCTGCATTGCTTCATGTCCATGTCATCACTGAGTGTGTTTACATGGAATTACATTACTGCAATTTACAGGCTGTGATGATTACAAAAACAAACCAAAAGTTTGCAAAAGCACACACATCCAGATGACAAAAAAACAAGCACTGGACTAGAGTTAATACAAGAGAAGAAAAAAACAGATTTTGCATACTAGACTATGTTCTCACATAGAAATGTCATTAAATATTTATGGGGGTATAGTCCAGTGTGCAGACTCAGTTTTTCATCTCCAGCGAAAAACAAACCAACCTACTTTGCAGTTACTATCACTTGATAACGTAACAGGTGACTTTTTGCTCTTTCAATCGCCAACATCTGTCCCGAGCACATTCACCCTCACTCTCTGTCTCCGTCTCAACCGCACACACACTACGTACTGAGCTTATGTTACTCCTAAAAACTCTGTTCTTGTAGCATTGTCCTCCACACCGGAGCCAGCCTGTCACTGTCACTACCACTTCGTAAGACAGGGGTGCATTGGATGAAGAAACACAGCTGCACATATGATATATATGGGCCAAGGTGTTTATATGCTGAAACAAACAAACAAACAGGATACTTTAAAAAAACCCACTGTGAATGGGTTATTCATATAACGCACTAAGTGAGATGATCCCATCTGGTCAATGACTCTGTCCTCACTTGAACTGATGCTGTCGTCCTAATTATAAGTAGACCTGCGAGCCAGTATTCCACAGTTTAAGCCTCCAACACAATGCAGAGCCAGGGAACAAATAGCAAAATACCCCACCCATTTCAAATGCCATAACTCTACTAAATAGGCATTGGTAGCAGGAACAGGTCAGAGGCTCCTGCTACACAAACTTGTATGTTCAGAATGTCGTTATCACCTAATTAAATGGCTGTCTCTTTACATAACGCCGGTTAATGTGTGGATGGTATGGTTCAGAAAAAGCTCATGCTTTGGCGTAAAACATCCATGTTTGGTGGCTCAAAAGTTTCTGTAAATGCATTGATGGAAAAAAAAAACACCCACATTTGGAGACACAAAATCTGCTGGAAATGTGGCAACAGTTGGCTAAAAAAAACAACAACACATGTTTGGAGGCATAAAATCTGTGAGAAATACAGTAACAGTTTAATAAATCTCGAAATCTTCTGGAAATGGTGTGATGACTGGCCAAAAAAACATCCAAGTTTGGAGGTACAAAATTTGCTGGAAACGCGGCAACAACTTGCTTAAAACAAAAAAAAAAAAAAAAACATTTTTGGGGGCACAAACTCTGCATGTCTCCTGCTAATGATCAATAATGTTGTCATTCGGTGGTCCACAGTGCTCTCTCTAGCTTGACAGCCATCTTTCCTAGATGTCAGGCCATTAGCATCCCCTCCACTTCCAAATGACAAAGTCAGCTCATGTAGCTGCATAACAACAAAACATGGCCATTTAACAGCTGATAACAGCTTTCCAAACATACTTGTTGGTGTAGCAAGAGCTTTCTTACATTTATTTATAACGCTAATAACCACTACTAACACCTACAGTATTTATTAAAGTGACAACGTTTGAACCTGGTGTATCAACACTATATTTGCTTGCCATCGAATATTTTTTTGAGGCACAATGGCTGTTTACACGAGCTGAATGTTGTAAACTGACAATCCGGGCTACCCTGCACTTCTCTGATCTGATTAATTTTTGCTTTTTGTTGCAGTTAATATACTTTAGTAGATCTCCTCACAAACACAAGCACAGGCCCCTGTGTAACACTGCAGTTCTTACTTTTACCCTGGAAATCACTTATCCTGGCATCACAAAGGCTCTTGTAAAGATGGAGAGACTGATATTGTTCAGTTATACACAAATACATGTAAACACACACAAACAAACATGCTCACATGCTCTTGCATCCACTACTATGTTCACTGATGCCCTGTCAGTGGATTTTTACCTGCCTGGTCAGGACCAAGCACAGCAATAGATAATCAAAGCTGCCATACAGACTCAGTAAGCATGTGCTGACACCACAGATATAACATCATCCATTCTCCATTCTCAGGCAACCTTCATGTTATATTAGGCACATCCACACAGCAGCGAAGGTTCAAGGAATTTTGCAGTGCATCACTCACTCATGTTTGTTTGTCTTCATGTCCTGCTGCGTCTGTCTGACAGAGAGAGGACACGTATTTATTTTATTCACACTGTGATCACATATGTTTTCAACCCTGTCTCCTGGAAATAACATTTTTCTAATTATGATGTGGTGACAAACACAATCACTGCCTGGACTTTGTCAAAAGGCAAAGGCTGTTTTTTTGCTTGGTAAATGACTGAATGAATGAAACGCTATATTAATGTACCATGCTGGCATGGACGGATTACAGATCAGGAAGTGGGCCCCTGGGCACAGATATGCAAACGGCCCTACCACCTCTCCAACAGAGGAGCAAGACTGTCTTTTAGTGTCTCTTTTAGGTCACTCTGTGTCTTTTTGATGTAAATTTGTGAGTCTTTGTAGTGTTTTTGTCTTCTTGTGGTCTCTCTTCTGTGTCTCTTTTTAGTTGTTTTGTGTCTATGAAATTTTTTTGAGTCTCTTTTGGGTCATTTTGTCTTTTTTGGTTGTTCTGTGTGTCATTGTAGTCATTTTTTGTCTCTTTGTGGTTGTTTTGCCCATTTTCATTGCAAACTGGTGTCTCTTTGCAGTTGCTTTGCATCTCTTTGTGGTCATTTTGAGTCTCTTTCTCATCCTTAAATATTCATTTGAGTGACATTTTACAGGTGACAGTCAGGGGGGGCCCTGACTCTTTGTGCCCAGTAGGCCCCTATAATCCATCTTGGTGTGCTGGAGAGCAAGGACATATTTAGGGTCCATGGTGGGTATACAAATCGCAGCTCTTTGACAGCAGACTCCAATGTTTGTATCCTGAGTTTTATCTATAGTTAGGTTTAGGGGAAAAAGCACTTTAGAGAAGGTTAGAAAAAGATTTTGATATTACGTAAATGTCACCTTTTATATATAACCCAGGGCACCTTCTGCTAATGTAAACAGATACCTGTCATGCCTACACATAAGTTTGGTCATGCTGCCGTCACTACAAGCAAGAGTGGATATTTGTCAGATATGTAACAACATTTACTCTTTAAGTTCATAACGTAGTTCCTTTTCTCCATTAGATCTATATAAACATATTTTTTTGGAAACAGAGTTACTTGATTTACATCTCTGCTACCAGATATAAGTTTCAGCTATCTATATTTAGTCACTTTTTGAGTTTAGCACCATTTCTATTTATTTGCTAGCCAGCAAGCAAAACTTTATTTATGCACATTTGACTCTTGGGAAAATAAAATGAGTGTTTTACACCACGGGCATGACATGGAGCAAATGAGGCTGGAGCACTGTGACTCTGACCTTTACACCACTGCTGCTGCTGGTGGCTATTTTCTATGTTGGAGATAACTGTTGATTAATGACTCTATTACTGAAATAGAACATTTTTTTATCTGTCTGCCTATTGCCACAAGAAAATTTTATTTATTCAGCCATATATTTTACTTTCAATACAAGTAGATAAAATATTTTCTGTTTAGCACAGTTTTTCACGGTCACTGAAATTAAAGGCACATACTCTACCTCCATGCTGACCTATGAGCAGTAAACACATATGCCAAGATGTGACCAGGCCAGAGAGCATGATGGGAGCCTGAGGGCTGAACTATTCAGACAGAACACCCACCACTTCATGCCTGACTGCTAATATACTATACTATGTACCTACTACCACACTACACAAATGCAGGGACTGTGCAGGGAGATGCTTTAACAGTCTAACACTCATATAGTAATTCTGAAACACTGATGGTGAAAATTTGAAATATAATAACAAGGGTAAAATCCCACAGTTTGATCTGCGCTGATAAGAAATTAAGGCCTTCAGTCATTTCTGTGTGATAATGATCTGGTGCATAAAAAAGTCAGTTTCCGTATAACATTTAACTTCAAAACCAGACAGTCAAATGATAACACCAACATTATGATCTCAATTCTTTGTGGTCTGGATGCAATCAGTCACAGTGTGCATACTAGAGCTCCCCAGTTTGAGGAAGGAGGCTGAAGTCCAACATGGAAGCTAAGCAATGTACTGCTGTGGAGAGATCAGCAACAAAATGTATTTTAGCCACCTCTAAAAAGTCCCACCTAAAAAAAAACATCAATATCAGTTTCAGTGTACGTTGTATTTAGGATATTTTCACTGCTTCACCTTAATCTCAGACAGTGATTTCCATGGGGAAAATAAAGCTGTTATATCGCTCTCATCAAAGCCAGACTCCATTGCTGGTCTACTATTGCCTCCATCAGTAAGTTAGTTTGTGATGTTGCGTGAATTTGGCATTTACAGGGGTTAGGTAAGATTTACCAAAGTCACACGATAACACTGACAAATGCACTGATCAAGGCAGTGGTAGACCAGCAGCTCTTGGGTTTAGTGAGCTTAAATTACTGGTTTTGTCAATGGAGTCTGGTGGTGAGATTGACAAGAGCATAGATGAGGAACTGAAGCCTTTAATGACTTCTGCATTGGAACGGGCTGTTGAATATAAAAGTAAAGCAGTGAAAATACTCTCAATATTGCAAGAACTTGAACTGACATTGTTTTTTTAAGGTGGGACTGTTTTTAAGTGGCTAAAATACATTTTGTTGCCGACCCCTATTTAAAGCAGTACATTGCTTAGGTTCTGTGTCGGACCCCAGCCTGCTTCTCCAAACTGGGGGCATGCCAATTAACATATCATATACATACAGCACCACTTCAAAAATCTGAACCACCTACTACTCACCTTATATTGTAGTTATATGGATTTAGCTATTTATAACCACTCCTATTAAAATGATGTCCATGTAAAGACATTTTCTTTACTTGAGTCAGGGCTATGGGTCATTTCATTATTTTACAGTCAATTCTATTCAGTAACACTTTGAAAAGCTAAAATTAGGTTTCCGTCTACTTTCAGATTCACAATACCAATGTCAGAGGTTCAGAAAACAGCTTTACAATCAAGTCTCCTTATTTCCATCCAGGTTGACCACAATGGTTGAATGTGAATGGAACAAGGTAGAAAAGCTCATACAGCGCTGGTTTTTTGCCCAAAGCAACGCCTGCCGTGGCAATATGGCCTCACCGAATTAAAACATTCCCTATGGAGAGACAGGAAGGACACACAGAGGGAAATCTGCTGTGGAAAATCACTGAGGAAATCTGAAGGATAAACGCCTGAGCATGGCACTTTTGTGCCATTTTCTAGTGAAATGCCACAAAAATGGACATTGACTTTAGTAATCAAAAAACTTTGCACACATAATCAGAAACCCTAGTGGTTCTGGCCAAACCATTCTGTAACACGATGATTCTCACATAGTAACTGCTTGCATCTGCCACCCAGCAAGCAGACAACCCAACCACCTGGCAGCAAGTGTAAAAATGTACCATTTAAGATGCCCCGCTCCGATTTTAACACCTTCGCCCAGCCGGAAGATTATCAGACCCAAATGACAAATGGTTCCCAGCATTCAGCCATTTTTTTTCTGTCTCAGCTGAGCAGGGATGATGGGGCAGATTGCATTTCTGATATTTCCTGGTTATATAATCCAAAGGAGGACAGACAGACAGAAAGCTATGGCAGGCGGGCTGGGATTGAGACAGGCAGATTAACTAAAGAAATGTACGATTGCGAAGATGTGCAGAGGTGGTCAGTCAGACGGGAAGAAAATAAACATTAAGCTAAGCATTAAAACAATTTTAGAGACAGTTTTGAGCTATGTGAGAGACAAAATTAAAGTAGATCCTCTATGAAAATGATGCAAGCATCCACAGCCACCTACAGACATCTTCAAAAGTCGTGATCTGTCAACATGTTTGCGATAAATTAGAGGGAACGATGTGCAGGCAGGGAAACATGGCGGTGTGGGACGTACAGGAGATTCAAAGCAATCATCTGTGGCCTGCAGGGATAATCACTGCAAAGCCCCACTGTCCCATTCACTGAGGATAAAACCCACTGGATTAATCTGTAGGCCTACAGAATACACACACACACACACAGAGATGCTTCACAAAACTTACATAACACATGGACCACTCTGCTTCTCGCTCTCTTTTACTTTCCCACCCTCATACACGCTTTCCCTTTTCTTTCACATTTGCAGCCTCTCTCTCATTTTCTGCTCCCACTAATGCACACAAAACCTCGAGTGCACACAAACACACACACTCTTCTACCACCCCCTCCTTTCCACCGTTTTCTCCTCCAGCTTGCACACATTCGAATGGACACCTGTCAACATGCTGCTCTTTACATGCTGTTCATTTGTACACTCACACATACACAGCGGTGACAGGCACCTATAGTACACTGTATATTAAAGAAGATATAGGTACATGTACACATACATTCACCTGATGTACAGGATAAAGATAGACGTGTAAAAAACTACTGCACACATGATACTGCACATGCAGAATACAGACAACATGCTTACACAACACTCACAAACAAACACACACACAAAACTGACTAACTTTAACATCACAGAGAGAAATGTTAGTAAAGAGGTTAAAAAAAGAGGAATGATGAGCATCCCTGCAGATTGCATCACTGAACCAGAGGAATCAGGTTACTGCACATCCGCCATGTCATCCTGATCAATAAGAGGGGATATACATATCACAATTTCAAATATCTGAAGCGATCCGTTTTGTCGACGGAGCATAAGGATCAAAATACAGAGTCGGTTTCTGTGAAGGGAGAGATCGGTTGGTCAGCGCATCAAAAATGATGGTTCACTGCCTTTTGAATCAGAGTACAAGTGTTAGAGGTGCCCTGTGGAGTTTTCTTGTAAACAAACAAGAAACACCAGAAGTCATGTGTGTAAGCTGTAAAAGCATTGTAGCACTACGTGGTAGCTTTGCTGATTTTCAACCTGCTTTGTAACACAACAATGTGGGAAGTGTGTGAAAATGAACAGTGGTAGAATTCCAGTGCCGATAAAACGTGTCAAGCGGCGGCGTTTCGCTGGTTCTCAGGCTATTGTTCAAACTACAGGCTGTACTTTCGCTTTTTTGTGGAATGCAGGCCACCCATGCCACGACCACTGACACAAAGAGTATAAAAGTGGACCAAGAGAAAGCCCCCCACCCCCTTCTCACTTAATCTGAGACCAAACACAGATGAAATGGTAAAACCAGATGGAGTTAACTGAATATAAACAAAGACTATGTTACTGCACTGCCCATTCTCACCTACAAATGTTTTTAGAAACCTACTTTAGTGCCCTGTTTAGCTGTAATAGCGAGTTTATGAACAGGAAGTCTGTGCCAGACTGTTTTCTGTTAGCACTGGTCTTTCCGCTGGTCTGCACTGTCAAAATATAATTTTCTCTCGTGCTCATGAAACATTATGGAAAAACTGATCTACCTGCACACTTAATTCAAACATAATTTTCATCTTTTGTCAAATTGAAAGGCCTATGAGCTTCTCTTTCATTATACAATTCTGTCTGCCACCAGGCTCAATCTCCCAGAAAAATGAAGACTAGATTCACAGCACACAGGAAGTGCTTCCGCCTCTGCACAACCAGAACAGGAAGAGGATCGTACTTTTTCTTTTCCCCAGTAGCTATCGGTAGGTTGAATGGTGAACCAACCAAATTTACAGTAGAAACTGTGGCTGTGGGGTAAAGTTGAAAAGTAGTCCATATAAAGTCAGTAAACAGTCTATTTAGTTTTTGTGAAGTCAATCCTAAAGTCATGTGACTCAAGCCCACAGCTCTGTAAGTAGCACAACTGATTTAAGACTAAATACGCTCCATGTGGGTGAGCCGAAAACATCCTGCAGGGCTTCTAAAAACATCTGCCCCTCCCACAAAAGATGGCATTAACTAAAATGAACTAAAGATGACAAACAACAAGTCTGTTTTGATGGCTGATGTGCCATCCAAACATGAGCAGGCTTTTTTTAAAGTGCACATCCAAAACAAATCTGTATATCAAAATCCCACATGGTAAGAAAGGCAACCGTTGCCAAGAACGGACTGCAAATGCGTTCTCCCTGCTCTTTTCATTGCTGAAACCTAATAAGTGAGAAACATGCGCTGAAAAAGGAGATTGTGATCACAGCACATTCTTGGATATTACTGTTGTTCTACCATCTGGCACTTTTGAGGCAGATTACGTTGAAATTCAACAAGGAGAGTGCAAAAAGAACAAGATGAATAAACAACAAGGGGAATAAATTAAATTGTGTGACTGTGAAAGGGACTAGAGGGAAAGTGTGTTTCTGCTTGTGCGTGTGTGCCTGTGTGTTTTCGACAGATGTAGGAGAAGGCTGGTGGTAATTTCTCACTGTTCTGTGGGTAGGGTGATGGATTGGTGAGTGATGGGTGTCGGGGGGGGGGGGGGGCTGTGTCGAGGCAGAAACCATTTTCTCAGCAGGGAACTGATTATTTGTGCACCCTGGGTTCATGTTCATGTACAGATAAACACCTGTTTCAGGTGCAACCCGAGCCAATGAAAATCACCATTTCACTCACTAACAAGGTTTGATGACTCATCAGTTGTGTTCTTTCCTGACAGAGAAGAATAGCTCACCAGCTGCAGCCACACTTTGCATAATTCAATGCTTCATTGTCCATCGTACTCAGTGAAATTTACACGCTGATACGACCGACATTTGTAGTTGAACGCCTTCACAAAATCCTTTCAATTAAACTGGACCTCAAATGTAGGACATGTTTAGACGAGGACATGCATGAAAAGTCAGATGAGGTTGTGTTTTAGTTAACTGTTATCTCTAAATGTTTTAATGGTCATTCCCCGTCCTAATTAAAGTATTTATGTGTTTACTCCTGGTTACACAAAACACCAGCCTCCCAAATGAAGACAACACACACGTGTTGATCTGCTTAAGGGCCGGCCTGAGCTCTTTGTCCTCACTGACACAGACACTGGCAGGATGGGAAACAACGAGGGCCAAAACGTTGTTGGTTTTTAACTAACTAAATCTCGTAACAAGGCTTATTTCACAACTTGACTTTACCAGTTCACACACGATGGCGCAGACACAGAACTGTTTTTTTCTAAGAATATTTTGTCATTTTTTTTAAGGAGAAATATTGCGCTTCACTGAGTTAGAGCTGTAATTATTTGTTCCTGTATCCCCACATGGAGACACAGGAACAAAACTGCTGCCAAACTCTTGGTGTGCCAAATAACAACAGTGCTTTGGCCATCTCACTGAATGCTTTCCACCACAAAGTGCACACCTCACTTCACAAGAAAGACAGACAGAAAGACAAGAAGGAACGCAGGTAGGTAGGTAGTAGGTAACCATTAATGACTCCCTTTTCAGCTGGGGTTTTTAAGGCCAAAGAGCTGTGGCTCTGATTGCGTAGGAAACATTAAGTCGACGGGAGGTGAAGGTCAGACCTCTGGAAATCACCCCAAACAGCCTCCTCCATCATAACACCTCTGTGGCCGTGGCAGCTCCACAGAGACCATACAAAAAGCCCAAATATGACAACGCAGAGAAAATCACCAATCAGATCAACTTGAAACAATTTTCCTGACACTCCTGTGTCCCGCCTCAATATGTTTGTGTTCTCACAACCAGACAAAACTTCTAGGCAGCAGCGAGAATAAGAGGGTGTCAGATGTCCCCCACTTGTTTTAGGAAAATGAACACTTTTACTACAGATCTGATTTGACCAGTTTCCACGTTTTGTCCGTCTCGCGCTCTTTCAGTGCGTGCAGTGTTTAGCTCCGGAGCTGTCCGCGGTGCTGAACACCCTTCAGTCTGCTAAACCCTCCGCCTCACACCACCCTTCATAGACACGGGGAACTACTTCACACAGGCGTCTTTATCTTTTAATTTAATCCGCACAACAAACAACTATCTAATCCTGTAATATATTTAAGACGGAAGCTCCGCTCCAAACAGATGCATAAAATATGCCCCAGTTTGATTTTTTCGGCACATAAATCTACATAACATTTTAACTGTTGTTTTTTTTTTTTTCATGGGCTTTGCTGTAGAATCGCAAAGACAGTGACAGTTGCTGGAGAAAACTTTAACAAGACAATTGCATCATTGATAAATAAGCTGCAACACTTTAAAGCCACATAACTGATGGATAAATTAAAGTTGAAGTGATGTCTTTCGGGTTTTTTTAAAAAAACAGTGAACCCGGTTGAGTACAACAAAGAAAAGAAAAACTTACCTTGTTAAGTTTCTTCTGCTTTTCTTCTTCTTTTTATTTTGCTCTATTTGTTTCGATTCAGGATGAAAATGTCCGTCCGTGCTGCCGCTCCACTCAACGGGACTGTCCCCGGTGCAAACACACCGCCCTCCCCCACCCAACCTGTGAAGCCGGACGGATTAAGAAGTCACACACTTCCTGTTAATATTTCACAAAATAAAACCGTTAACTAAAGTAAAAATTTAACTTTAAAAAATAAAAACCTTTGAGTGAGCTCTGGCCGTTTGAAACACAGTGTACCAGAGAAAGTAACACATATTTACCAACAGCGAACGATGTCTTCATGTTGAGTCTCCCTCGGCTTGCTCCATTTCTAACTGCAGCATTTCCCGCCCAACTTCAGTTTACACTTAAATGTCAGTTTCATTAGTGTTAACTGCAAGTTACCGCAACAACTGCTCTTCGGATATATTGTCGAAAAGCTAGCTAACACCTCTGAACATCCCAAATGAAGTGAAAACTACACGAAAACACCTCAGCAGCGCTCAAACATCCAGAGATGTTTCCACCGCTGTCCCTCAGCAATAACAGTCCCCACCGCAACAGTTCCTGCCGCTCAGTCGGTGATGTCAGTAATATTCAGCCTAATAAATGATAACCTAATGGATTTTATTTGACAATCTGTTCTGAATTTAAATAACCGAGTAGATATGAGCTATTATTTAAAGGCAAAGCAAGGAAAGTTCCTTCATACAACACATTTGAGACACAAGGCAATTCAAAGTTGTTTAGGGACTGTTTGTTATTTATGAGAGAGGAGGGAGTGATTTGCGCGTGGTGCAAAACAGGAGAAACTTCGGATAGGGTAATTTTTTTAAGCTCTGGGGTGGGGGATATGTTGTTTTTTTTATTTGTCTCATGGGAGGGACATTCAACTTTAAATGGTCATATTATATATTCATTGTAAATACCCACCTTTTTTTTCTTTAAACCATTTATCACAGCCAGAAACTGTGAAGTATACAGTTATTTATGGTGGAGGGAGGGCCATCCATTTTTCCCAATGCACATCACACCGCAGCCACCTGCCAACTCTAAAAGGTAAAGTACAGTCCCATACAGGGGCATAGAAATACACTAAATATTATACTTTCAAAACATATTAAAATTATTTCCAAAAAGACAATGAATAGATAAATTGGGAGGAAAAACATTAAAGGACAACCAAACAAGCCAAAAATAAGCAAATATTTTGGTTAAAGAAAAAGACATGAATGTAAAGCCATTGAACGATAATGTTTTAAGCTTTTAAGTTAGAAGTTTTTGGCCCTCAGGTATTGAGGAAGTTTACTCTTCAGACAGGGAGTATAGTAACTCAAAGCTTCACCTTGGTTGCATTTGATGCTGAGTCTATTTAGTGCTTTACTGACACGTAAAATGATTATAAAATCTATCATTTGACACACAGGCAGCCGATGAGGTGATTCAAGTTGTAATGTGCTCAATTTCCTTGGTGTTAGTGATTCTGCAAACATGGATTGATAGTTTAACTTTCAATGGGCCTAATAATATATCTATATCTATATCTATATCTAATCTATCTATCTATCTATCTATATATATATATATATATATTATATATATTATATATATATATATATATATATATATATATATATATATATATAATATAGAAATGTGTTGACTTTTCTATTATTATTATTTATTACTATTTGAAAACGTCATTCACATTTGCGTCGCCTTTATTTTGATGGTCGACTCACCTAACTTCCTGTCTCAGTATGTAAAATTGATGCTGCTCACAAAATGGCCGCGCCCTCTGATGTCACAGGGAGTGGATAAAGGATTGTTTTACAGAAGCTGTTGCAGGACAACATTCAAAATAAATTCAATTAACATTAAATTAAAAAAAAAAAAAAAAAGATAAAGCGCCATCACATAAACCTTCACACAATGCCAGTCAAGTAATTGGCTGTACTTCTCAAGGATTTTAAAAAGGTGTTTTTTAAATGAAAGATTAAAGATTAAAGATTATTAATAGATAATTAAAGATTATTTTCTGCAATATAATTGTAAATATATAATTAGAACAATTATAAATATGGTTTTCCGGACGTATTTTTTTATATTATTCCTATAAATAATCACGGAAAGCAGGAGGATGATTCATGTCAAACTGTAGATTATGGTTAGCGTTTGTGATATTTATTTTCAGTACTTTAGTCTGACTGCTTTCTAATTGCAGAACAGGATTAGTAAAAATAAATGATAAAATAAAACTTAAAATACAAAAAATAAAAATAAAATACAAAAATGCCAATAAGATGGAATATGTGAAGGCAAATGGCTGCTTTAGGACAGAGTTTATTAAAGCGATAAAACAAACCTGCAGTACAACTTGAAAAAGTAAGTGTGAGAGACTGAGACAGAGAGTCAAAGTGTCTGCCGTGCTGTTTCATTTTCTCTGGTCCTTCCTCTTCACATATCTGACCTTCTTTCCATTTGTGCAGAAAATAACCTGTTGGTACCTTTCAAAGGGCACAAGATCTGCAGGTAAAATCTGACCTGATGTCTTCTGAAGTTGACACAACTGCACACAGGCACGCACACAGATACACACATTTGCACACACCACCATCACTTAGTAGTTCTCACACTCAGCACAGGCCCCGACTGACCCACTGATGGCGGATGGCATTTTAAAACATGTGTGGTGACAAAGAGTGCTGCCAACTATGTCTTCTCTTTTAATTCAACTCATTTTTATTCAGTTCAACTGAGTAAATTCTCCATAAGATGCTGCATAAATACTGAACCACTAACACCTGAAAATTTCCATTAAAACAGAAATAAAAATCTCAAACCTATAACCTTTAATGCATCACAAGCTTTATGCTCAGCAATACAAATACGAGTTCTCGAGTTACAGTCAAAAACATGTTTTATGAGGTCACCCTGACCTTGACCTTTGACCTATGACCACCAGATTCATATCAGTTCATTCTTGAGTCGAAGTGGACATTTGCGCCAATATCTTCAGATGTTGTGTTCGCGAAAATGAAACGGATGAGAGGTCACTGTGACCTTGATCTTTGTCCACCAAAATCTAATCAGCTCATTCTTGAGTCCACTTGAATTTTTGTGCCAAATATGAAGATATTCACTCAAAAACTCACTCACTCACTTACTCACTATTCTCTATGTAGTGTGTATTAAATAGTGAACTATTTAGGGAATAACCAAAGGACATTTCGGACACTACGCTGGAATTTTCTTCCTCCAAAAACACACAACCGCATTGCATTGTGGTTTACAGGAATAAAATGAAGGGTACACCGTATGTACACTCAAATTTGATGTGCATTGTGGGTATAGTGCACTTTTTCCGTGATAGGGAACAGTTTCGAACACAGGTATCTCGAGGTATTGTGTTTACAACAATGAAACAGACAAGGTCACTGTGACCTTCACCTTTGACCTTTGACCACCTAAATTTACTCAGATTATCATTGAGTCCAAGTGAACATTTGTGCCAAATTTGGAGAAATTCCTTTGAGGTGTTCTTGAGATATCACTTTCACATAATGTGTCTGCCAGCCGGCCGGACAAATGGACGGACAACCCGAAAACATACTTCCTCAGCTACTGCCAGCATGGAGGCATAAAAAGAAAAAAAAAAAAAAAACCAAGATCTTTGGACAAAAGGTCAAAGGTCAGCGACACAGTGCATTAATTATTTCTGTAACCTTGGAAAAACGATGTCAGAGGTCATGTAAGACAGAGAAACGTGGTGACGGACAGCTATGGAGAAGAACACATATCCTCTTACTCCCCCTCCACTCTCCACTGGAGATTTCTTTTTAACAGCAGAACATCGAGTTCGACCTGCAGGTCTGATAAGAAACGTCAGATCTTCTCTTTACAGGTGATGGATCAGCCTTTTCCACGTGTGGTTCAGATCATTACCAGCCCATCGAATAAAACCGTGAAAGACCTTCCTCCCAAATTAATGATCCAATAGTCCGAGCACACTGAATATAATGAATCTCACTGTAACGCCATCGATTGAAGCACGACTGATTTCTCTCCTCGTGTGTTGCGCTTTCAAAATTACTCAGAGTGC
Organism: Plectropomus leopardus; assembly: GCF_008729295.1. Classification (NCBI taxonomy): domain Eukaryota; kingdom Metazoa; phylum Chordata; class Actinopteri; order Perciformes; family Serranidae; genus Plectropomus; species Plectropomus leopardus. Next base: position 32,493,379 of record NC_056463.1, read on the forward strand.
AAATTTATTCGCAACATGGTACATCCAGTAAAAAAAAAACATTCATCTGAGAGCAGTTTTTATATGTGTCACAGATGGTAAAATTGTTAGTGTGGCAGAAGTCAGCGATCGGTTTACTTTAAATCAAAAGCACAGAGGAAAAGGTTCAACAACTCTTCTGAATACATCTTCATTTTTACACCTTGGTTTAACACATCATGCCTGTATGTGAATTAAGAGCTCACTAATACCACATTTCATGAACATGGGATCACAACTCACGGACGGCATTTAGGCTCGGCCACGGAAACAGGTGATCAAAAGTACCACCAAATAACCGTTTTGTATACGTGACGTGACATTTTGCAGTCCGTGTTATCTACAGTGGGCTGAATAGCACTCCAGTCAGCTGTTGCTCAGGCTATTAATCCCCCCGCCCAATCCCCTTCACACTCTGCCCCGCGTGACTCACCACAGGAAATTACTGTGGTGTTGCATGATGTATCCAAATGCCACAGAGCGTCTCATAATATGGGCTCCACTCAGCATTACATACAGTTTAACACAGTTACTTTTATCAACTTGAGTGCTTAGAAAACCCTTAATTAACACTGAGATGATAAATGATGAATCAGGCACACAATACTACACCTCTACATAATACATTCTCTACATATCTGTAAAGAACAGCTATCCACTTACTGAGCACGAGGTGTAAACAATAAGCCAAATGATTGAAATCGATAGCCAAACTTAATGAATAAACAATTCAAATAGTTACATATGAGGAATTGTTTGTCCTTTATTAAGGAGGAGGAAGTGGTGCAAAAAGGGGGAGGCTTTTCAAATAATTTTTTAAGCTCTGGGATGGATTTATGTTTTGGGGTTTTTTTTGGCTTAGGTGAGGGGAAAACAATTTTAAATGGTTGTTTTTTTAAAAATCTATTTTATGCCTTTGAGGCATGTTTTCATCGAAATTACTGATGGTCCTTGATCACATCATGTGATTCCGTCAGAGAAAACAAAAACATACTTTATCAAAATCACTTTACTCTACATCTCAATTAAAGTGTGGCCAAAAATAAGACATTTGCATTAACTAACCAGCATACACAAGAGTGAAAAACCAAAGCTTTTTTCAATTCCTCTTCAACGTTGTTTTTTTTTTTTAAACTTTAAAACAGTAAGTTTTTACTAATTTATGGTGGAGAAAGGGCCATGCATTTTTTCAAGTCACTCAGGGATTCTCAAGGAAAATATACTGTATGTTGCTTTGGGGAGAGTCAAAATAAATAAATAAATAAAAATAACAATGTCACACCCCAGTCAACCTCCTCTGATAAATACAGAATGTTCCCTGAGAAATGAGTAGTTAAAAAAGTCAACAGTAAACAGTTAAAAGTTGAAAGTAATAAATACATACAATACAATACAATATGATACGATATGATACTATACGATACGATACGATACGATACGATACGATACGATACTATGCGATACGATACTATGCGATACGATATACTTTATCATATCCTATTTATCGTATTTATTTATTACTTTCAACTTTTAACTGTTTACTGTTGACTATTTTAACTACTCATTTTTTAGCAGTTAAAAAACTACTAAGCATTCTTAAATTAAAGATAGAAGAAAGATAAAAGACAGAAAATGAACCACTGCTCCACTATATTGTAGGATAAACCTATTTCTTATTTCAAAATGACTTAATGATCTGCAGAGAACAAAAAAGCGTCAGAAATTGTTTCTGTCATTCATTCTGGGTCGTACAAAAAATCTTTACATAGACTTTGATCATGTTTGGTGTGAGCACACCCTGTGTCTATGTTTTCATACGAACATGCAGCATGAAAAACTGTTATTTCATACGTGCAGTCAGCAGAGATTCGATACTCCCACAGGGAGGGCAGAGAGCTGAAGCACCAGCCAAAGAGGATCATACACTCACACTCGTCTGAACACTCCATCGATCCTGGTAATGGAGCCGCTGTGCTCTCTGCTCCATCACAACACTGTGTTATCACATACATACAGACACACGCTGTACATGCGAGTATTTTTGGCTATTTTTAGACAGAGAGATGCCAGGAGGGTTGGAGATATTTAGGATCGAAAACGTTTGCTGTCGTGTTCTCTGTAAAGTATCTTTATTTAAAATCTTGTAACAGTCAAAGTGTTTTTTTTTTTCCATGGCTGAGGGTTAAACATGCAAATGTCCTACTGCAGTGTTGGATTGTAACTAAGTACATTTACTCAAGTACTGTGCATTAGTACTGTTACATTTGAGGAACTTGTGCTTTACTTGATTGTTTCCATTTTATGCTACTTTATACTTCTACTCTACTACATTTTTTTAGAGGCAACTGTTGTACATTTTACTCCACTACTTTTATTTGCAAACTTGTTACTTTGCAGGTTTATATTTTTAATTAAAAAAATATGAATAAATCATCTAATGAATTATTTATTATTATGGATTGAGCTACACAGCAGTTCATAAAGAAATTAAAATTGACCCCAGCTTTACCGGCAGCAACATTAGTGAGGCTTACGCATTAATACAACAATTATTATATTACAATAATATAATTGTATTAATATAATACTTATAATTATTCTTAAATGGGCCTTTCTGCATGAGTCATTCTATTTTTAGTATATATTTTCATACTAATGCTTTTGTGCTCTTACTTAAGACATGAATGCAGGAATTTACTTGTAACTTGAAGTATTTTTATACTGCAGTATTGTGACTTTTACTCAAGTTAAAGATCTAAATACTTCTTCTGCAGCTGTCAAAATGTCATATTAACACCATTCCATACATTCACTGTAACAAACACTCATAAGTGTTAAAAAAAGAGAAGAGAAAAAGTCCAAATTCACTGAAAGTTGTTGAAATCAGTCAACATTTACTGTCCAATGCTTCACAATCAAAAGAAATGATAAATTAGGATTGTACAACATAGTAATGAACATCACACGTAGCATGAGTTGACAAAGAGAACCACACAGTGTCTCTGATGTGTACAAACTTGATGTCTTACAGATGATGACAGAAACATTTGACCTCACACTGAAAGGCCCTGCAGACTTTATACCTATTGCAACAATTTGATCATTTTTGGGTTCGTGCTTATGTTACAGAGTGCATTAAAGTTTGCATAAAGATAAAAATATTAGTTTTTAACATATTAATAACATATGAAATCCTGTGCCAAACTCAGTCAAATTTTCAGAATGGATACCTGCCAAATATGACTGACAAACTGACAAAATTCTGTTTCTTTTATGACAAACGCGCGAGACGAATCCTTGGCTCATTTTATCGACTGCTACCTAAGGTCGTATAAATATCTTAATATTAACAATCTGACAGGTCCCTGTGCCTGCTGCTGAAAATGACACATATCAAATAGATAGATACATTCTTTCAATATTAAGCCTTCAAATTTTCTTCAGTAAACGGGAAAACAAACCGTACTACAAACTCCATTAAATATGACTCCGCAATCAAAGGGGTGTCTGCTGCGATCAACTTCTGTGAGAAAAATCACGGATTTCACAAAAATCAAACAGTGCTTGTTTTAAAAGTGCCCATTTGTGAGTACGTCAGGTCTAATACTGTTAGTTTACTGTTCACACATGGAAGTTATTATTTGGACCTCCAGCGTACACACAGGAATACAATCCTCCTGGATTCAGGAACATCATGTAGGTTTGAGTCTTTGACTTGAATGTTTTGGAAACGTTACGGTGCATCCGTCGTCTGACATCATACTCCCACAAAGGCTGCTTCTCTGTGCTTCTTCGTTTTGACAGTCAAGCACAAAGTGCAAATCACAAACCGTCATCCGCCACCTTGTGGAAACCACTCAATAGCTCTTGAGTGAATGTGCACGGGGCGAGGAAAATGACGTCATCACTGGAGGTCAAAGGTCCGGAGGCAGCGACTGGAACAGCAATAGGCCACAAAACTCACAGTCGTCCTTCAGAGGAAACAAGTGTGGAAACAGTTGAGAGAAAAATGCATGTTAACCTCAAAACAAATGATTTGCAAATATGATTTGTTGAAGATTTGTTGTCATCTTTCAACATTTGAGCGAGAAATGTTGCGCTTAATACCATGCACTTTATCAGGGTTTATCAGATTCCACTGCTTGGATTCCCACCAAGTTTAAGAAAATGAATTTATTATTTTTTTAACAAAAAAAGAAAAGAAAAAAGATCTCACCAATTATTTTGAAATGTTATAATGCAATGTCAGAAAAAACAACAACTCAGAAATCCTACTTACTATGTCTACTTTATGCTGTAAAGTTTACACTGCTACTGTTACTGTACTTTTGTCATCTGTATGAATTGTTGTATTGTTTTGCCCCCCCCCCCCTTTTTTCTTCTTTCTTTATTTCTATTGTATGTTACCTGCCAAGGAACTCCAGATGTAAATTAGCAGTCCTGCTAATTCCGGCATATTTACATTTGTATTTTATACTGTTGTTCATTATTCATTCATTGTCCGTAACCGCTTGTCCTCGTAAGCGTCACGGGGGGGCTGGAGCCAATCCCAGCTGTCATTGGGCAAGAGGCGGGGTACACCCTGGACAGGTCGCCAGACTATCGCAGGGCTGACACATATAGACAGACAACCAGTCACACTCACATGCACACCTAAGGGCAATTTAGAGTCACCAATCAACCTGAGCTGCACGTCTCTGGAACGTGGGAGGAAGCCGGAGACCCTGGAGAGAACCCACGCAGACACAGGGATGCTGTTCATTACTGACATTAAATAAGTCGCTAAATCCAGTAGACCTTGGTCTTGTAGGCAATTTTGCGAAGGAATGGGGGTGTGTTAGTTCTGACCTGCGGTGCACTCCTGCCAGTGGGGTGTCACGGAGGGGAAAGAGTTTGGGGTAGATGATGGTGAACATGGCTTGACTGCATCGGTGACAGTGTCCCAGCGGGAACTGCAGCAGGTCCAGCAGGCTCTTTGGAAGGCTGATGGGAGGCAGCAAGCTCAGGTCTACAAACACAACAGTAAAGGAAGTTTTGATAAATATATGCAGAGTCATTTTCAATAGTTTAATAAGCAACTTGATTACAAACACTTTTTTTCTCAGGCTGGGCGATATGCCAAAAACAAAATGGTCATAATTGTTTCCATATTGGCCAATATTGATATTTTTGACAAAATATAATTTGCTAATCTGCTAGTTTCTTGGTAATAACTGAAGCCTACAATAAAATATCTGTGCAAACATGGCTTGGTTTAGGATACATTTTGTGATTTTGTGACTAAACGGAGATAGCCTGGAAAAACCATCCTTATAAGATGAGTTCAACATTCTGTGTCTTTCTCTGTGTCGTTGTGGACTCTCTGCCGCCCCAAACACTTTCAGTGAGCGGGAGTACTCGCTTTGACACACAAACCCTTTCAGCAAATCCTGACCTTGGTTATAGTCTATAAAACAAATATATTGTCAGAAAGACAGGAACAGTCTAAAAAATAGAATTTAGCTATATTTACCATTTGTATTTGACTTGATCCTTGTGACAACAAATCAGCAGTGAAAAAACAATGAACATGGATTTGTTCTGGGGAACATCTTCTTCATCAACAACAGAGCCAGTTGATAAATCAGGTTTTTGTCAAATCCAGACAGAAAACCGAACAGAAAGTCATTTTCTTCAAGAAATTCAGCGAAAGCATCCTTTTGTTCTTGTTTAATTAATGTTATTGACTCTATCACTAATTTAACTGTACTTATTGCTGTGTTTACTCTACTAATATAGGAGTAAGAGCTTGTTGCTGCAGGAGCCGCCATTGCTGTTCTGCAATTAGGGGCCCGCATGCTTCACCTATCACCTCTAATGCAGTTCCTGATTGGCTGCCTGCGTTGTCAGTGACAGAGCAGACCCCTAACCGGCCCAGCTGGATTTTGTGCTCTGAAAATTGTTCAGGGGGGCAGAGAGTCCAGACTGGTGTGCACAGTTAGGTAATCAGTGTGGTGTCACCAGGCTAATATAGAAAATCATCTACATGCAAACATTTCACTGTAAAAACACACTCTATCTGCTTTCATAAAACAACACAAGTTAACTTGCCTTAGAATTTATTAAAATAATGCTGTGGTCATTGGCATGGGACCTTTTCCTGGTCATGGAAAAGATTTGTTGTGTTTCGTGTTTTGGCTGACATCTACTGTCAGCATATTTCCATGTAACTGACTAGTGTTAGCTTTTTTTGTCAACAATTTCTTCAGCTTTGGAGGACAATGCAAATTCACTTTCAGCACTTGAGCATGACAAGCTCCATCGCTGTGTGAAACAAAGGGGGTGTGGATTAGGAGGAGGCAGCAATTATTGTGGGTAGAGTGGCTAATATTTGTGTTCTGCTTGTTCAACAGGTATTTGATAAACCGACCATACTGTCTCCTTTCTGTTGCACTTATGAAAAATGCAGTCATCCTTCACTATGGTAAAATATATCCTAAAGTCAGTTCCGTTCCTTCTGCTCTGGAGCCACGCTGCTCTGGAGCCACGCTGCTCTGGAGCCACGCTGCTCTATGTGTGTGGAGTTTAGCGCTGCCCGCTGCTAAAAGGGCAGCAACACAAAGCAGAAAAGAGACATATTTTTATCACCCAATCCTTCTGTTTTTCATCTCAAGTGATCGGTGTTTTCATGTTTATTTGTTTGATTCATTTGTTGTTGTTTTATTCTTTTTTTTTTTTTTTAAATGTCATAGTTTCAAGCATTTGAAGTGAAATCACAAATTTCTACTGGGAGCTGCTCGGTAGGAGCTTTAATCACAAGTTTCATCATGGTACAATATTTTGTTTGCTGACACAAAGTCCACCACAATACTATTTCAATTTGATTCAACTCAGGGGCCTGATATTAATATGAGACAATGTCAGTAAATATCCTTTCTTGGCTTATTGTCATTATAAGCTGTGCGAAAGGCTGCTAGCACTGTTTGAATGTTTAGGAAGATATTGTGCTTGGACAGAAGTGGTACCACTGACGTGCCTTAATAACAAAAATGATGATTCACTTTAGGTGATACGTTAGAGACACACAGCTGGCTATGTGTGTAACTCCTCACCTGTTGGACGGTAGTGGTACATGCGGTGCAGCGTTCTCAAGGCGATCTCCTCCAGGGGAACCACGTCATCTGTCTCTGAGCCCACCACCTTCACTTCAGCTGGAAGCCCGACCAGAGCCTCACTCAGCGCCTCACCCAACGCCTCCCCAATGTCACCCTCCAGCACCTGGGCAGACACGCCGCACCTGTACAGGAGCAACACACCCGCGCAGATATGATCCCTCAATTCTTTTTTAATCTCATATGAAACATTATGTAACTGAATTCTCCTCTGGTGTCTCCATCATAGTTTCTTTTAATTTAAATAATTTTGTTCCACTATTCCAATAATGGATAGCTAAACTAACTCATACTGCTCGAGATAAAACTGGGTAAAACTGATCCAGCTTTGATAAGCTGTATTACCCGCTGCAGCCGATGACCTTGTTATACAAATACGAGGGAAGGCCTTTCAGGTCCACGTTGTTGTCCACAAACACAAACTGCAGCTCTCGTGATCTGCCCAGATCTGAAACACAAAGATATTAACATTGCCTCTCCAACGATATCTGCATCACTATGGCAACACACAGATAAGGGGTATTACAGACCGAGCGGTAGAAAGGTCAGCCGGTTAGCTGCCATGGAGAGCTGGTTGAGGCGGTGGAGCCAGCAGAACTGCCGGGGGACGTGGCTCAGCAGGTTGTGATCAGCCGTCAGATTCTGCAGAGAAACGCAGCGGTGCAGCCGATCCGGTAGAGACATCAGCTGGTTCATCGACACGTCCAGAGTCTCCAGGTCCTGCAGGTCTCCGATCTCTGAAGGTGCCACACAGACATGACAAGAGAGCCATAGATCAGAATAAAACAGCACAAAATGTGGATGTTTTTATTTTAATGGGATAATTTGGAACTTTAGAGGTTTAGTTGACAAATTCTATTATAATTTTAGATGCTGACTAACAGCAGCATATATTTTATGTCCGCTAACATTTCCAAACAGCCTGGAATCAAGAAAGAACACTCTGATATTCAGGCTGGAACCTGTGTGTTCCCTGATATCACATTTCCCTTTCCTGCTGTGTTGTGCAGACAGTGAGTGAGAGGATTCAGTCTGCTGAGGACAACTCACATCTCTGACCTTTTGGTATCAAACAGTTATTTTAGCATAATAATTTCACTTAGCAAATTTCTGAGCTGTGATTTAAATGGCAATACAACTTCACGCAGGACAAACAAAAACAAGAGAGGATCTTCAGGAGATAAACAGATCTTTGTCTGTCTGAGAGCGTCACGATACCAGTACGGACAAAGACCTTTGAGGGAAGACAAACTCTTACATTTTTGTGATCTGCTACTAAAAGTAGACTCTTGAAACATCACCTATGTTTCTGATTTCTTTACAAAATGTAATGAGATTGCTATGTAATTAAATATTAACCCTTTGAAAACTGGATCAACACAGATTTTCTTGTGCTGCGTTCAGATGCCTTACACAGGTATTTGGATCACTGTGAAAAAACATGGAAAAAAAGGCAATGAGCAACTTGACAAACTTTCTGCAAATTGCAAGAATTTAGTAATTTTAGAAAAATGTATTTATTTAAAAGCTGGGGGAAATGTTGAAAACTATCAGAATGATATATTTAGAAAGATAAAATTCAGGTCACGTCCTTGTTTGTTATTGTTTTTTTATTGTTTTCTGTTCAGGTAATTGTCTCATACCTTTTTACTACTTTGTTGGCCCATTCCCTTTCATAAGCTTATCATTGCCTTCTTCCCATTTTTGAAAGAATATAATCCAATTTTCAATGGTTTAGAATGTCAAGTTAACCCATTATTGTGTATATTAATCCTACAATATGAATTATATGAAAACAAAATGATCTTGATTGTAGCTTTGGATATCATTCTTTGGCTTCTACATTTGTAGTAAAGACACAGTGTCCATACTCTCAATGAGTTGAAGGCACCGAGTACAGGAACAGTTTTTCATTTTCATAGCTCTGTTGCCCTCTGCTGGCCAATTAAATACTTGCAACTGGTAAGTATTTTTAGAACAAAAAATCAATAATGACCAAAAACATATGAAAAAAACATTTTGTACGTTTACTTTTCATGATTAAAGTGATTGACAATATAAACCAGAGCTTGCACTTAAAGATGACCTTGAAGACTAAATAATAACAATACAGAAGGTAGCTGTGTTTTACCTGGAGGAAGGCATTTCAGCTGGTTGTTGGACAGTCTCAGGTGCCGTAGAGACCTCAGACGACCAATTTCTGGACAGAGGAACTGGAGGGCGTTATTGCTCAGGTCCAATGACTGCAGCCTGGCCAAGTTTCCAATAGCTGGGGAACAAACCATAGCCACCATCTTTATAATGAAGAGACAGATTTAAGCAGCACAAGACTATGCAGTGAAAAACTACCATCAGACTGACTTCATCTCCAAATGCTGCTTTGCATTTTATTAAAGGGCTTACTAATGTACCATTTGATTTCATGCTATGTCAGTATTAATAAACTAATGTGTTAAATAAGATTTCTACAGCCTAAATATCATTTTCTTTTATTGTGATTGGTGGTTTGCTCATTTTGTTTCATTTAATCTTTCTCTTAAACTTTGAAAGGTTGTCAGCAGTCCCTTATTTAATATTTTTGAATTGCTTTGAATCTGCGTTATTTACTGCGCAAACAATTTAAACGGAAAATATTAACAAGTATAACATACACATACAAGCACTTGGTGACTATGTGTTCAACCGAAAATACTTTCTCAAAGTGGAACAGCGATAGACTCAAATGCTGCTGTTAGGAGACAAAGTGAAAGCAAAACATGTATACACAGGAACATTATTATGCCATTACAAAGGACTTACCTTCAGGAATAATGACTATGTTGTTTGAGTGCAAATACCTTAAAAGAAAAAAAGAAGTTACAATATGAAGGGATTTACTTATTTCGTGTCAAGTTGGTAAACAGTGAGAAGCCTTTTCAATTCATGTCAGTCAAGTGTTGGGAATACACCCAAGCATAATAGTCAAGAGTTACAATGCATCAATTCCCCAGCCACCTTTCCAATTATTCCAGGGTAACCAGGCAATACACAGTAATGTCATGGTACGTGTAGTTTCAGCTCTTCATGACAGCTCCTTTCTTTCAGTTCAACTGTAACCTAAATACTGAGAGAAATAGGTAATATTAGAAAATTCTTTTTAAATGCCTGCTTTTGAGAAAAAATGCCTTTGAAGTTTGTAGTACCGTGGTTGGTAAAGATTATTTTGGATTTTTTTGTCTTTATTTGACAGGGAAGCTTAAGCGTGAAAGGGCGAGAAAGAGGGGATGGGTTGGAACTGAACCAACAGCTGCTGTGGCGAGGACGTAGCCTCTGTACATGGAGCGCCCGCTCTACCAACTGAGCTACTGAGCGCCCCTTTTTTTATTTTAATTCTAAACTTGGTAATGAAGTAACATTTTTCACAGGGTTGTCCACATTTAGCCCATATAACATGAAAACATCAAAGTAAGAACGCACAAGGTGAATTAAGATGATAATAACAATAACTCTTAAGTCTATAGCGCACTTTTTAAAATCCATGTTACAAAGTGCTTCAAGTAGAAAGTAGTGCAAACATCAGGTTTAAAAAACTATTAAAAAAACACCTAATCGGCCCATATAAATCAATACAGTGAAGATGCGCTTTTGGTAATTCATCATCTGAACGTAGTAGTTTCATCACAGCAGACCCTCCTCAACATCTGCCACAGCATAATTCCAGAACTCAGTGTAAATTAAGATTCTCTAAAAACACCACAATTTCTTTCCCTAAGTCCCGATGAATTCTCCTTATCTTTCCTTCACCTCTTGACATTTTCTATCGAGGTTGGGAAAAGTGGTTATGAAAGGAATTTTTTTTAGTTTTCAACTGTAGCCTTCATCTCCCTTGTTTACAATCATATTCTGAAACCAAGACATTGTTTATTTAAAATCAAGCAATAGCCCAAAATGCCCCAAAGTCCATCTCTACTGATAAAAATGAACAAATCAGCAACTACATGAACTTCACAAATTACTATAATTAATATCATTCCTAGTGATTCTAGTATTATGGTGTACTACAGTTCATCGAGTAATTTGTGGCATTTCTGTACTCAAGCAGAAGCTGATCTATTGCTCTACAAGCTCTAATGCTGGGGGAAGGTACAATCAATGTCAAACACTGTACTTTCTCTATTTCAGTACTTTCAACTGCATTATACTCACAATTCAATTAGATTTGGGAGCTTCTGAGCAAGATTGTCAGGCTGAAAGAGAGAGAGCGAGTAAAGAAATAGCCAATAACAACATAGGAAATAATACCATGGAAATGCCCTGCTCACTGTTGCCTATTATGTTGAACTAACAGAGTGCATCAGTATTAACTGCATCAGTAATAAATGAAATCAGCAAAATCAGCATGCACTGTATGAATACCAGCGTTGTGAGTGAATTCCTCTTCATGTACAGTCTCTCCAAAAACTGCAGGCCTTCATCCTTCAGCAGTTCTACGGGGAAATTATTCAGATTTCTGTAGTTAAGAAACAGATTTTTGTGGCGCTCTTGCTTGGCCATGCAAATAGCCTCATGGAGTTCAGTTGCCATTTCTGAGGAGTCCTCTCCTCCCCAGTGGAGGAGACTTGGCAGTGCCTCCTTTCTCAGGGTTTCCTGAAAGAAAAATAGTGGAGCAGAGGCATTAAGAGACAGCAGTGTTTGTTTCGTTGACGTTTGCAGCAGAACAGACTGGATAACACACCATACAACAGGCCAATTCAATGCAAATTTTGTTGCACAAAGTAAGTACCTCTGCACTATGTACAATTGAGTTAATAGTGCACAAGCGTACATACAGCAGGGGCGTATTAGCCTACTTCATTTGCATTTAAAATGAAAACAAAAACACACATACACAGGGCACCGTGACGTGCAAAATAACAATAAATGACCTCCAATATCTGTATGTATGACAAACTATGCTGCTGTAGGATGCAGTGGCTATTTAATAAACCACTTGTGCCTAAACGACAGCCAGTCACACATTATTTTTCCGGTGGTCTGACACCGACAGCGCAAAGAAACTGTTGTAACAGACGAAACATACTGCAAAAAGACACGGCAGCCTCAGGCTACCGTTATATTAGAGACGGCTGACAGCCTCTCTGTGTTTAACGTTATATCTGTCATCCCTAGCAACATTAGCATGCTAGCTAAGAGGCTGCGCATCGCATTATTGTCGATAACAATAAGCCGCGAGGACAATATTTATTTACCTTAATTGAGCAGGGACATTCTGTTGTACTTTATTCCCCACATATGCACACTAATGCTAAACGTATGCTTGTTAAAGTAAACAAGCTAATGCTAAGTAGCAGTTTTTTAACACCAACAGGACTCCGACGTAAACAACATAAGACGTCAACACGCTCGTTCTTCTTCTTCTTCTAAATTCAGTGCAGGCAGGACACTGCTGCTGACCTGCTGCTGCCACCTGCTGTCACACCGCTACATTGCATCATGAATGACATCCTCAGGCAGAGAATAGGTAACATTTCAAACTACTACATCACATTCGGAGAGAAGTATTCGACTTTTATTCGCTACATTTATTTAGCTACGACTCCTCCTTTAGCAAAATAAAATTGATATAGAGTATATGTGGCCTTCTTATAAAATATGATGTGTTGCTGAATATCAAGCTACCTAACAAAACAGTTAAAATTACCTGAACCAATAAAATGCTGCTTACATATCAATGCATCGGTTTGTAATGCATTGTTTTACTAATTATCAAAATTACATATATGTAACTTAACTAAAAGATATATTTTGAAAATTGAATATCACTAAAACCATAAATGCATAAATACAATTTTAAAAAAGAGATAAACTAGAGGAATTTAATAATTAAGAAATATTTATAAAAAAGTGGGGTTGGTATAGTAGATTATTACATGTATGGCGTTTTTCATATTTGTTTTGTATTTACAATTTATTGTTTATTCAACATAAATGAAATTAAGGGATTAAGATTAACGTTTATACATTAAAATAACCTAATAAAAAGAATAGAATAAATTGATGTTGTATTAAAAATAAAGCCATAACACCGAGTGCACTTTTAGAATTAATCAAATCATAAAATCATGTTTAAAATGTTCATGCAACGAAAAATGTAATAAAAGGTTTTAGTATTTCTTCGCCAGACTCCAAAGTCTGTTAATACATCCTGTTTTTTTACATTTTATTTTGTATATATTGGCATTATCTAAATTTGCTGTGTCATACTTTATAACTGCAGTCATAGTGGAGTAAAGGGCATTGATCCCTAAAGACTCCAGAGATATTTCATGTTATCTCGTCAGTTGACCAGGCCTCATCATTACACCCTTCTGTTGTGGTGATGTTTCAGTTTCAATTCTTTTCCATAGACCCAGACAAAATGCAAAGTGTAGAAATGTGTCCCCTCATTAGCACTGTACCACTGTGGAAGCACAAACATACACACTTCCCCAGAGACGAGCAGCAAAACAGTTTGCATACATTTTTATTCATCTTAAATCTTGTGTATAAAAAAAGAATCAGAGAAACAGACATTCTCTTTTCCTTCAGCCAATCATTTTTCCCAGTTCTCAGAATATATCGATCACAGGAAAAATTCTTAGAACAGCATGTACAAAAGAAAACCAAAATGAAACCTCAATCTAACAGATCATTTCAATAGAAACGCAAAAGTTGGAAGGCTATGAATAACTTACACACATCAAAATCTTGGTAACATATTGACCATCGATGTAACACAAAAGGGGAAAAAGAAATTTGTTCAATTTGATGTCCACTCTGCGGTGTTCCAGTGGTGAAAGTGAGGCAAAAATCAGACCACAAACACTGAAATACCTATCCTGATCTCACGCGGTCGGCTGTGGTCAGACTGGGTGAAAGGAAAAGCCTGACACTACAAACCTGCCTTGTAAGGGGAAGGGCGCTTTTATTTTACTGATATTATGATTACCATGGTAACAAGTCTAGGCACAAGGAACAATGCCAAAAGTCCCATTATGGCAGTAAAGACTTGAAGAGGAGTAAAATACAAAACCAATTGCTTCCAGTGAACATTAGAGCTCAGCTGAGTGTTTTGGGAATGCAGATTACCTGTCGGTTAATTCACTCTAACAGCAGATGGAAAACTGGACACGTCATTAACAGTTACCATGCCTTTGGATCAAATTCACTGGAACAAATACTAGCAGCAATATTGACAAATTTGTTGAAAACTAACCAGTGAAAACTGTCTCAAAATAGACACACACAACCACCCAAAAGAGGGGATCATGTCCTTCTATATGTATTGAAACTGAAACAGTGAGAAAAATCTGTCCATGTTCCATTTCCATCCCTAATGAGGCAAAAAAAGACAAAGTAAGAGCATTCTTTTTACGAAACAGGCCTAAACCAGAATTTAGGCTCAAAGTATAAAATGACTTCTCATGTGTCGTAGTTCCATTTGAGTCACAGAGCGAAGCGGCCAACTTAAAGCTGTTCAACAACACGACTGTTGCTTAAAGGATTTTCCAGAATCTTCAAAGACTCTTCTGAACATCCTGCATCCTGAATGAAATGTGTTCAAGCGTAGAGTTCAGTTTCAGGTATGTTTGGGGGTTTTGGCAACTGTACAAACGTACTGTTGGTTCCACATACAGTGTCTGTTCATGACATAACTTCTGAGGGAAAGAACTTTTAGTGTCAGCCAAGATGACCAAGAAAGAAAAAAATCTGGAAAAAAATGTTTTGTTATCAGTTATATTTGTCTGTATTTGCGTCACATTGCATTATTTTAGATTTTTATATAGAATTGTCTTATTTTTGTGTTGCACAAAACACAACTAGAAAAATACAAACTCAATTTAGGTATCTGGTTTGATTTTTTTTCTCCATCCATTAGGAGTGTCTTTGATGATTCTGCAATAACCGACAGAACAGCAGAAACTGTTGTTAAATGAACATTAAGGTTTTTCGAGAATCAAAAAGCAGATGCAAAGCAATGTGACTTAAATGTTATGACGATACATGACAGGCACAATCTGGGGTTCAGCTTCAGACCGTAGGTCTGAAATTCGGAGGAGTACTTGGGGACAGTGGGAGGTGGTCAGGGAGAGGGCAAAGGTGCGGAGGTCAGGAGGGTTTAATAACTGGAAAGGAAGTTCCTTCCTTCTTACATGTTCAGAACAGCTCCTCTAACAGCAGAGCATCTGAGAAATAAACCAGACCCCGAGAAAACCAGCAGCTGTTCTGATTACATGACGAAAGATTTGTTGATTATCTGCACAATAGAAAGAAATATTTCCCAGCATTAACCTGTTTTTTCTTTCTTTCTGTACTGACCACCATGTTTATTTTGCCATCTTCCCCCTTCAGGATGGTTGGGTTTGTGGTTTGAATTTAACCATATCAACAGCACACAGTATGATCGACATTACAGCCGGGACAACACAGATGAGATGTTTTGTTTTTCTGTACATGTAAATAGATTGAAAAAAAAAGAAAAAAAAGAGAAAAAAGTGAGGTAGATGGATGGTTGAAGGAGTGAAAAAAAAAAAAAAAAAAAACTTCCCCCAAAATAGCAAAACAAACAAAATATTAGAGGGAGAAAAAAAATGTGTGGGGAATTTGTACAGTGATTAACACTTCACAAAAGATAACATAAATAACCAAGAAACATTTGGGCTGGGGATTCAAACTATTTCCTTCCACGTGGTCCTCTCAGATCGTCTTCATATCTTAGTGCGATGGGTTTCTTCAGTAAACCTTGATAAAGCTGTCTGTTGAACGCACAGATGTTCAGCACAGGGCTCTCCAGTTACAGTTAGCTCTCTGATACAATTATAGAGTCCTTTAATCCTCCATTGTGAAATCTTATTTTTCTTAAGGCATTAAAAATATCTTTATGCTGTGAGATCATTTCACTTAGCCTATTTCTCAACCCAGTTTTAACACCAGCAATCATCTGCAAACATGTTAATATGTCGAAAGAAGATAAATAATGTGGATTTATCAGCAGCATACAGAAAACCACCCGTGATCCAAGAGAGAGAAGTTGATTAGCAGAAAGTGAAATCGTCAAACGCACAAGTTTTTGCACTCGCCTCTAGAAAAATAAGATTTTAAGGCGTGCTGTTGTACTGAATAAATTAGATTTTGCATTAGCTTGTACTTTTAACTCAGTGTTATTACATTGCAAAAACATTTGGAGCCCCGAAACAGACAAAATGTGGCGAAAGGTTATGAGAAACATTCAAAATATTACTGTACACCACAATGAATAATATTGTTAGTTAAGAAATCATAGTGGAGGGATTTTTTTTCCCAACGTTACCACTAAGCTTTTTGTATTTATATATACCAACAGACTGGAAGAAAAAGAAAAGTACATTTCATTTATATGTTTCATATTAATAAAGTAACAATATTTTTAATTGATGTATTCAGTTATATGTGGAATACTCTGACAACCTTTGGCTACATTTTGTCAGTGTTGGGGCTCCATACATTATGTGCAAAGACCCATCTAAAACTGGAAACCCCCTTCTGGTTTCAGACTGAAGTGAGAAACGCTCCTCCTGTCTAATGATCACAGACAATGAAATAAGAGTCAGAGGGACGTAGAATCAGACAAAGGTTAACACACAAAAAGGCTGGATGTCTCTAGGTATGACGGCACAAAAAAGTTAAAGAAAAAAAAAACTAGAGAAGGATTTTACTTTTCTCTTTGACCTGAGATTTAGTTGGGACTCAGCAGTGATGCTTGACATCTGGCCTCTGAGTTTAAACCAGGACTCTCTAAAAACGCAGTATTTCATCCTGGGGGCAGTTCCTTACATCCTGTGTGCCTGTTGTGCATTCTCGTCGGCTCGCTTGGGGTCGTCTTGTCACTTTTTTGGCTAAGATAGCATAACCGTAAGCTAAAAAGTTGTTTATTAAACTAATCTTTTCCTTTACCCCAAGATCAAACCTACAGGACACAGAACTGTAACTTTAACATGAGATCATTTTTTATAATTTTGTGAGCATAGATTCACGAAGATACACTTCAACTTTTACATGTTTTTTTTAAATTAAAAGGCTGAACTCTTCATGAGTTCTTTTTTTCCAAAGCAGCAATTTGCAAGGTGGATAACTGATCAGTCAATCAGCTCGTAATAAGATTGTTGGATGAGAGGAGCTGCTGCTGCAGAGGCCAGTGAATGCAAACTTTTGGACCCAGTGCAATGAATGATTAAGTTTAACTTTCACTGCTCCTAGCGTTCTACTGCTCCATCCGTGTCCAGAGTGCGCTCTGCATTTAGATAGTGTGGTGCAATCAATAACCAAACAGTATTCTAATAGCGCTTCTAATGAATGGTCCAGCTCCAAAAATAGAAAATCAGTATGTGGTGCCAGATGTTTTAATCATGGCAGGCGGTCATAAATAATTGAATGTGTGGGAAACCCCGAAAATGATAGGAAACCACGGGTATCCTCTGTATGTACACTTGGCATGCATTAAACAAACTGTAAGAATGTTTTCTTCAGTCTAGTTTGGCTAATTTTTCAGTTAACCCAAGTATGCCCTGCTGCGCCCCGCAACACCACGCTGATCCAAATACCGACTTTTTAGGGAGTCCCAGTATAGACCCTAGAGTACAGAGGCCGAGGCTTCCCGAGAGAACAGAACATCGATCATTGGTACCATCACTGTCCTGGAGTCAGATGGGAGGGGAAGTTACCGGTGTTTCAGAACACAAGGCAAACTGTCGTACCTTTACGCAAACACAGAAACCAAAAACCAGCTCAGATACACTTTACACAATTACAAGCATTTAAAAAATGGACTGTAGTGGAAACGTTCGTAGATCCAACCTGAAGGAGTTTTTTTTCTCTTTTTATATATAGATATCAACTATATTACAACCACAAGAGAAATAAGGAATAGCAGCTTCTTTCTGTACATGATGAATGTCTCCAACTGTAGAAAAGTTAGAAAAGTCACACAAACAACTGGTGCGTACATAAATGCTCTGCCCACAGAGAGATGTTGGAGACTAATGACTAGTCTAAAAACATACCTGTTTGACGCCTCTGAACTCGGAGCAAACCTCGATCGAGAGGTGTTATAGATCTAGTGTTCATATTCGATTTCCTCTTTATGAGCTTCCCTCAGCAGCCCATGCTTTAAGGATTTCTGTTTTTGCTCTTTTATTGAGTGGATTTGGTGTTTAAACCGTAACCGAACGGCACTTTGTGAGAGGATGTGGCTCAATGTCAGATTAACTGATGTTACACACGTCAGTTTGATCGAGTACAGCAGCTGTGGATAGTGTAGGACTGTCGAGGGAAGTTACTATCCCATTGACCACAGATTCTAAAAATGACCTGGAAGCAAGTGCTTTTTGTTTTGCTTCCATTTTCAATCCGTTGTGTTGGAGAATTACAGGGCAAGACTGCAGAAGAGAAAATTTGTCAAAAAACCCCCCACAATTTTGGCAACAAATTTGGCAGATTTGACCTCTTCTCCTTCTGGTTGTTAGTTTAAGCGGACTGGCTGTTGACCCGGCATTACGCTGACACCCAGCCCGCAGGACAACAAGACTACTGAACGACCGCCGGAGACGCTGGCCTCTCTGAAGTGCTTCTTCATTAGATATGCTTAATAGTTTCACCATAATGCCCGCCCAAAAGCCACCACGACGCCGGTCATTTATAAAGGCCTAAACAGTTTGTTTTCCCACTTGAAAATACGTATAAAAAAGTAACAAACAACAATTTATAAAATAAGTTCAGCCATAAAGAGAGAGAGAGGTCTCCCTCAAATCAATTTGTTCTTTTTTTTTTTCCGTTTTTTTGGTCTTCCCACTCAGCAGCGAGGGCAGTGTCACATCTGACAGCCAGCTGGTAGAAACCAAAACTAGAAGAGTATGAAAAGGGTGGTGTGGAGGTACAGCAGAACATGGACTTAGTGACAGTTGTCTTCACCTTCCCGTGAGTCTTTGCTCCTCGCTGAATAGCCACAGCCAGCTGGTGGACATGGTTTGTTATTTTTTTTAAAAGAAAAAGAGATCCCACCTGCTGAGACATCAGGTTTTGCTGAGGAGGATGTGGCAGGGTTTGCAGTCCGGTGGGTGTCCGTCCGATCAGCAGGCAGAGGACTGTGGGAGGGGCATGGCACGTTCATTTTTGCGTCCTCCATTCATGTGAGCGTACGGCGGCAGTTCGTCCAAAGACGGCCGTACCGCCCCTGACCCTGCTGCGAGTCCCGACCCCGACAGCCCGTTGGCTGCCTGCTGGCCAGCGGGCTGCTTGTCCATGGCAGCGGCCGACGTACAAGGGGAGGAGGGGGAGCTGGGCGCTAACGAGGGGGCGGGTGGAGCCTCTGAGCTCGGGGAGGGTGGGGTCTGTTGGGGGACTGGAGTTTGCTGTGGCTGCTTGGAAGAAGGGGGCTCAAGAGAGACATCATCCATGTTGTCCAGCTTCTCCAGGTGGAGCTGAGGAGCGTCAGGCGGCTTGTTGTCGGCACTGTAGAAGAAACTGACCTCTCTGAAAGACGGTTCCAGCTCATCCTTCAGGCTGCTGATGATCTCCACGAAGGATGGACGCATCTTAGGATTGTACTGCCAACACATTCGCATCAGCTCGAACCTAAAAACACACACACACACACACACACACACACACACACACACACACACACACACACACACACACACACACACACACACACACACACACACTTTAGCTCAGTCTACATCAACAACATGTCCTCCTGTAGTAATTACTCTATCCAGAGGAACTGTGCCTTCCTACCGACAAGCCAATATTTACTTTTGCCACATGTTTGCTTTCTGTTGCTAAAACGGCCGTGTGTTACCCCCCCAACTTCTTGTTTATGAAGCACAGAGCTGATGCTGCTTTCACCAGGGTCCAGCAGCTGGCACAGCGAGCTCTACATCAAGCCTGGATCTTGACAAGCCTCCCACACCAAGACGGCAACCTTTACTGCATGTTACATCATATGTAGCAAATGTTTTTTTCTGATGGAAACTCATTAATATCAAATGGAAGAATCGCTTTTGGCCAAACGCTGACATCTTTTTGTTCTGCTCTTGGTTTCTACGACAAAGCTTGTAGTGTGTGATTTAAAACAAATGCTGTTTTAACTGGGCTCCTGTGACAATTCATCTGTATTTACATGTTTAACTTTCATTGGATTTGTATTAATAATATGTGCTGGTTAGCTATATAGTTCTTGTTTGTGCTATTAAGTCAATTTTTATTGTTGGAGTCAGAGACAGCAAGCAAGATTAAAGAAATAGTTGAACATTTTGGAAAATATTCCCATTCTTGCTAAGATGAGAAGATTGATACTACCGATATGTTTAATTGGGTAGCTACTGCCAGCGGCTGCTTAGCTTACCTTAGCTTAGCTTAGCTTAGCACAAAGACAAAAGTCGAGTATCTGGCACTCGACTTTTGGGGGTCATCTTTGCAAGCTGCAAGACTATTTTACGCACTTGACATTGTTGACATCTTGCTTGCATATTTACTGTATAAGCCTGCTGTGTGGTCAAACTGTCCAAGTTAGACCACTAACTATCATTAACTATCACTTAACTATCATTAAGCCTAAATGTCCTTTTCTAAGAATAACTGGAAATAATTAATCTTGATGCATAATAAACAAAGTTGAATAACAATTTCTTAATTTATGGGACTTTTTTGGTAAGGCATATAGTACACACACAATATATATATAATATATATAAGAAAATTGAGCATTCAAATGCTAATTTTGATGTCAATTACAGCCCTAGTCAGGTCAGTCCTAATATTATCCATACAAGACTTAAAAATATTTGCAATGATTTTCTTAAGTGTTTTATCCACATGTTAAACAATACGTTTATGGAAAACATATTTCAAAATAACCGTTAGACAACTTTCTCATCAATGGAAATTTACTGTCATCATTATTCCCACAGTGAACCCTGTGGCTTCACATTTGCTCTCCTTATGACTTCACCATCTGATGCTTCCTGATGCGGCCAAATTCGTCTGCCACGCTCACAAGTCTTTTGATGTGGATTTATACTTGGGCTGTTTCATATTAAGAACAAACACATCATTGGAGAACACAAGAGCACAAACAGACGGTCTGTGAATGCAATCAGCACTGTGGTGTGGAAATCCCAATGCCTGCAGGCTGACGGGCAGAAGTGCTGCTTCACTCTGTTGTTTGTGTGAATAAACGTCGTCACTTATGATTCAACTAACGAAGGAGAGGGAAACATGGCAGGAAGACATCGGCTTGCGGATAGAAATGTGAGAAATCTGCAGATTGTACGTGTTTTGGTGTCTTACAGCATGTCGGGACAGTTCTGTGGTTTCTCCAGCAGCCCTCCCTCCATGACGAAGCGGAGCACCTGCTCATTGGACAGACCTTGATAGGGCTGCTCTGCCAGAGTGGCAATTTCCCACAGTACAACTCCAAACGACCTGAAAAAAAGGGATGGAGCGAGAGGGTTAAATCAGTGTGTTTTCCACTGTCACTGCCACACTCTGAACATATTCTTTGGAAGTAGTAAACAAAAGATGAAGCCACCATGTGTGTTTGTTTGTGTGAGCCTGCTTACCAGACGTCAGAGGTGGTGGTGAAGACTCCGTCCTTCAGAGACTCCGGTGACATCCAGCGGACAGGGAGCAAACCCTTACCGCCTTTACGGTAGTAATCCGTCTCATAGATGTCTCTAGTCATGCCAAAGTCTACCCACACACACACACACACACACACACACACACACACACACACACACGCACACATGCAGAGGAAGTGAAGCATTGACATTTATTTAAACAACCACAGCATTTGATAAAGATGGTTTTAATTGCTCTAGCTGGTTGTTGTTGTCATGGCAGCTCATATTCCACAGGAGGGCACTCTTTATTGATGTTATAGGACCAGGGTTCCCACACATCTCCATGGACTAAATTTCCAAAGTTTTCCATGACTTTTCAAAGACCCATGATAAAGAATTGTTGTTTTTTCTTGCCCCACTTTGTTTTTAAAACATATCAGATTGAAACTCTATTCAAACATAATTTCAGTGAGCTGGCAGGAAGAACAGGAGAAATAAAACCCAGAGAGAAATTTTGAAACCTACATAATGGTAAACAGTGGGTCACACACTGAGGCATATTAAAGCTACGTAACATCCACAGCTACAGAAAATTAATTTGCCATTATGTGACATTATGTGGAAGATTATCCACTGGAGATAACTGTAACAATTTCTTTGCACACAACAAAATTTTCAATGGTTTTGACTAATTCTGTGATTTTTACATGCCTGGATAATATTACTGTGAAATTTAATGACTAAGCGAGCAATAGCTATGGGATGGCAGGATGTGAAGAAAACAAGTATAAAGCAATATATTAAGGATTTATCAAAATGTGTTGCTTTGGAAAAACTGACATAAATTACACATAGGAAAGCTGGCAGTTTTTGAAAATATATGGGGGATCTTCGTGGACTCTTTTTAACAAAGACTAATAAAACCAAAGATGGGAGAGGGGTCAGACAGAAGATTATTAAGTGTTTTAGCCCTTGTAATCTTAAAGATTTCTGTGCATTGTAACTGCTGTAACATCGTTTTCACCTCTGCTTTTTTTTGTTTGTTTGTTGTTAGGTTTTTGTTTTGTTTTGCCTTTTCATTTTGCTGGTATACCATATTTGCTGGTGCTATTTTATTTATATGTAATTTCTGTTATAAAAAAAATAATAAAGATATGGTTATGGTTTTTATATTTGTAATTTTTTTTACTATTGTATTGTTCTTTCACTGCTTATCCTGTACATCATAGCTGCTGCAACATTGTGAATAATAAAGGGTTATCTTACTGGTATTCCTGGCACATCAATCTAACCACAGCGGCCTTAATGATGGCAAGCTCAACAAGGTTTCACTTTTAGAATGGGTTAGATGCTATTCTCTGATGCAAAAAAAATCTGTAAACATGTTTACTTGCATCACATTTCTAATGAAGAAGGTCAGCTCTGGATCTTGGAAGGAAAACATGTTGACAGAGCTACGCTGCTGCCCCACTGAGAGTTCCTTTACTGGGTTTAAAGTTACCCTGATCATTTGGTCACACAGTAACTTGATAATGAAGACATGTCCATTTAATTAGCACAATCCCGACTCCCTCCTGCCTCTGCCTCGTAGCCGACATGGACCTCCAACCTCCTTACAGTTCTTTACCTCCTATCTTAACGGTGAAGTCCTCGGCCACCATGCAGTTCCTGGCTGCCAGATCTCTGTGGACAAACTTGTTGGCGTTGAGGTAAGCCATGCCGTCAGCGATCTGCCCAGCCATCTGAAGCATCTTCTTCAGAGGAGGGAGAGACAGGCTCGACCACTGTTGCTGGAGACAGACAAACAGACCATTTGGAGAGAGTAAGTTCTCGGAAGAAGAGCCGAGCCACAGGTTATCAGTTCACTCACAGTTTACTGTGTACAGTGCAAATACTAGAGTTCTATAAAGAATGCAAAAATCTAAGTAGACTTTGTATTTATACTAAAACTGCCCAGTATTGATTGCATGGCAGCTTTGGCCATTAGATGCATTCAGATATGTCTTATGCTCTGTCACAGAAAACCGCCAGCTGATTTTCCTGACATCTTTTACTCCTGTGATAAAAAACATGACTGACTCTGGACATGTTTTAAGGGGAAGCTCACAATGACTGCCTTTACATTATGCCTTGTCATATTTTAGCCCTGATATTGTCTCTAAAAATGCAACATATATTTGTTTTATATACCGTATATTGTTACACTGTAGATTTAGAAGGCAACATGGAGGCTGACGAGGATGACACAGGCCTATCTGATTGTAAAGACAGTGATTGACAGGAAGAATACATAACAGATGATGAAGACACCGCAGTACTGTTGGCATCAGATAAGAAAGAGACATGTGTGCGTCACACAGCGTCAGATGAGGAAGAGCTGCTGCTACCTCATTGATTCTGAACAGTCAAGCCCGATTACGTATTTCAGCCAGGATGTTGTGTGTGAATTGAAAACGTGATTGAAATTACACTTGAGCTCAATAAATTCACAAAACGTCCCCTGACCACCTCTGGAGGTGGTATGGCTGATCAGATTACAATCCGTCCTCAGTGTGTTCTGTGTGCTTCTACAAGCGTACTTTTCTTACACCCAAATCACCCAAAACGCTTTTTAATGCAAGGTGCAAAGGGGTCATAGACCGAAAGCCAGACACAAACTTTCCGAACAACAATTATCAAATCAAGCCAACTCAATTATCCATGTTTAAAGAACCAGAACCTGGTGGGAAGAAGCCCATGCATATGTAAGTCGGTCAGTACCTCTTTGGGTCGGAGGGAGCGAAGGTAGCTCTTCAGGTCTCCTCGTGTCATCAGCTCCATGATGACCAGGGTGGGTTGTCCCTGAGAAACCACTCCCAGGAGACGAACCTGCACCAAACAAAGCACGTCACATCACCGTGACACAAGAATTGACTGACACCTTTATGAAGCACACTCTACCACTACTCAGTATTATCATAACGTGTGTTTGTGTTCGTACCACGTGGTGACAGTTGAACTCCTTCATGACAGAGGCTTCATTGAGAAACTCGATTCTCTCCCTCATGCTGGCCGACTCGTTTACAGTCTTAATGGCAACGCGGGTCTCTGGTTCATCTTTGACCACGCCCTTTGCCAAGCCTTCGTACACCATGCCAAACGAGCCCTGGCCGAGCTCACGACTCAGGGTGATCTTCTCCCGTGCCACCTCCCACTCATCAGGAACATACACTGCACAGACAAAACACACAACATTAAAGACCCTGCATAGACATTTCCAGTTATTCTGACAACAGCAATAAAACTGTGCACTTCATTTCTCTCCTACACACAAACACTTCACTCACTTTCTGCAGCGCTGAAGTACTCCGGGTTAACTGAGGCGTACAGGACTCCATTTCCCAGCCGATCGCTGTTCCTGACCAAAACAAAAACAGAAGTGTTTAAAGACACATACACACTTGGACATACCTTCATACTTACCTTCTTACCACGTGCATGCATTCTTTTGGGATTTGCGTGGTGTATAATCGTGCATATCACAGCTTAAGCTTCCAAAACATATTGGCAATGCAACACTGAAACACTTCTGAAAGCCTTCAGGTGCTGCAGCAATTCGAAACATTGATTTAAGATTTAAACAATGTTTAAAAAAAAAGCTGAGAAATACAGTAACTATGTCAGCAGGGCTGTTGTTAATTTCCTGCATAAATAAATGTCTTAATACCCAAACATCTCCCAGTTTTTAAATCTCATAGACATACACAATTATGCTTTATGGTTTGAGTTGGTCAGTTTAAGGGTAAATTTGGTATTTTTTACCTGGACCCTATTTTCCCATGTTTTTGTGTCAAAGTAACAAATTGGAACACGAACTTTGGAAAATGGTCCGGTATTGGATTAGAGTGCCTGCAGCCGGCTGCTGTGAAAGAGGCTGCAATGTAACCACTTAGGACATGTTTGCAGCTTCAATGGACGTCCTCTAAAAGTGCTTGTTTTTGCTTCAGACGGGCTCAGATTGTTATTCTAAGTGTCTGACAACTTGTGGAAAGGATCCTTACAGATATTTCTTTTTTTAAAGAATAAGATCCTCTTTTTCTAACCACAATGAGCAGGAAAATCACTATTGTCAAACCCACCAGACTCCATTTAAATATATATTAATTTCAGCCTGTATGGAGCATGTATGTATAGAGCAACATATTTTCACATGTAACTGGGTGATTTAAGGATTTATTTCAACCAAACCTGAGAAGGTGATTGTTGGAACAGTGTAAAGATAAACCACGATGTTTTCTGTGAATTTTAATTTGTTTTTGTTTACTTCAAATGAAGTGTGTTTTACAATGGAAAAATGCTGGGTGTCGGGTGGGTTTGGCGGTAGCGATTCACAGATTGTTTCTGGTTAAACAAAAAGGTTGACCTCTGTAGGGATCCCTTCCGTAATATTGTCAGAATACTAAGAATACCAATAAGTCATTTGGACACAAAAACACAGGAACATAAGGTCCAGGTTAAAAAAAAATACCAAACTTACCCTTTAAGTTTTGTTCATTGTAAATATTTTGACACGAACAATACTTAAACATTACAGGGTACGACCACAAATTCAAGAGGGTGCCATTCACAGTGAAAACAAAAGCCTCTGCCACTTAGTTTTATGGGCTGTAATTGGTACGAGCCTTTTCCTTTGGACTGTGTGCTTGTCTGTGTGGATGGTAATTGAATAGGGATCCTAGTGTGACCATTGAAACATTTTTTCGAGAGGAGCTATCTTCCATGTGTTTTTTCCTGTCACTGGCTTTGGCTTTGGCTCGGTTATTCAGGTTTAGGTAGACTTATTTTACGTTAGGATACATGATATTCTACATTGTATTTTTTGTTTTGTTTCTATTTGTTTTATGCAGATTAATTCTGTTATGAAACATCAGCTGTGTTCTACACACCAAACTACAGTACACAGAAACACACACACCTTTTCCTGCTGAGGACCACCAGCATTGGGACTAAAAGGCAGATGAAGAGGATGATGACGATAGGAACAAAGATCATAGCGTAGAGGACGTTCTCATATCCTGTGGGGTCAAATACTTCGATTACGTTAGTGATCACAGGCATCATCATTTCTGTCTGTTCGAAAATAGTACAGATAAAAGGACTGAAGAAGTCACATGACAGTGTGTGTCTTACGTTCGGCCACGTAAAGATCCAGAGCGTGTGTCCAGGAGCCGTTGCCAGCCAATGACGTGGCTCTCACTCTGACTGAGTAGTTTCCTGGACCGAGGTTGGACAGCCGAACGCCTCGCTGCCCTTGATACATCTGACCAGAGACGCATTCGTGCTTCTCGGTCTGATACACAAACATAAAAGAAAGCTTAATATTAGACAGATCTGACAAATGTAAAAACAAAAAGAGTCCAAGACCTGCTGTTTTTCATCTTTACTGTTCAGTAAAGAATAAGGGCTGGACTGTTCCTTCCTAAAGATTAATAAATAATAGGGTCCACCATGTTTGGTCATTGGGTAAATACACACACACATATATATACATAAATACACACACACACACACACACACACACACACACATATATATAATATATATATATATATATATATATATATATATATATGTGTGTGTGTGTGTGTGTGTGTGTGTGTGTGTGTGTGTGTGTGTGTTTTTGTGTGAGAGAGATTCAATTGTAGCCACGGAAATTGTGCCCTTTTATTTTTCTTGTTGTGTTTCTCATCTCCCCTCTGTTTACAGGAATGGTCTTTTCTCTGTGAAATGTCTTTTTTCTGGAGTTCATGAATTGTCTGAATTTAATTTGAGGTTTAATATGTATAGCGTGTGGAGCTCCACACTTGAATGTTTTTTCCCAATAAACTTGTGGGCTTAATTGCAAAATGTTGCATATAATATAATATTATACTTTTACAAAGTATATATAGTTTGTAAAATAAATTATGAAAGAAATTAAACTTGCACTCTTTCTTTTTTCCCTTTTTTAAGATTTATGTTTGGCTCTGTTTCTATAGATGTGCAGGACTTCTATACTGCAGAAAAGAAAGAGGCCACAGTGAGTTAAATGTAACAGGGGTAAAAAACACCTCAAAACTGCTTGGGGTTCAGGGGATGAGAATGCACTATCTGTACATTATACTTTCTGTTCCCAGATCTAACTTGCTTGTAGTACTGTAAGACCACTAGGTTACACTTCAACGTCGTATCGATTAATTAGTGGAATGCTGTCAGACCACTATATTGTACTTAACAATAAGTATGGCCTAAACAACAAAAACATTTTTAATCACATAGTATGGAGTACTCATCAGATGAACATAAAAAAAAAAGAAAAATTGTTGGACATCAAAGGGTCAACTTTGATTCTTTCACTCTACAAACAAGGGGGCAAATTATTTAAGCAGAAAGTAACAAAAGATACGCATAAAGGGGATATTGATTTTTTCCGCAAAGGGGATGATTGACAGAAAGAAATGATGGAGGGGTTGACCAGTGGACAGCACTAATAAATAATCTCTTGCAATTCTTAGAAAATATGACTTTTGAATTCATTTTTCGGCTTCCTTGTTCTTGTGAAAAACAGCAGGCCCTCATTAAGGTGGCAGGTAGATGTGTGTCGTTTACCTCAGCAGCCAGTTTAAACTTGATCTCGTACATGAGGATGAGTCCGTTGGGGTGAGGAGGCTCTGGCCAGCGCAGAAACACCCAGTCCTCGTGGCCGTCCCAGGTCACTGGGCCTGGTATGTCGTCAGCCTTTTCTGGAGACACACGTGGAGAATAGGTTATCACGGTGAACAGAGAGGTCAGCGGTTTGATTACTGCAACAGCCTGCGTATGGCCAGAGTATTTTTTTTAACAGTCAGCAGCTTGTAAATTTTAACATTCACCAGCTACATAATGTGTTTCAGCAGAAATCCATAGCTGGTATCCCTTAAACTACACTGCCGGTCAAATATGTGAATTAATGTGCTATATTTGTAAATAGATCATTCCTCGTCTAACCTGCGGGCTTGGTTCTTGAGAAGACGAACTCTGCGGCGCTGCAGCGCTGGACCTGCCGATTGCAGGCGTGAATGTCTATGCGGTAAACTGTGAATGGCTGCAGGCCAGAGATCTGCAGCTCACGCTCCGTCACAGCTTGCTCCACAAACTCAAACTCTCTGTCAGCTGGCTCCATGTCTGCGGT
This sequence comes from Plectropomus leopardus, assembly GCF_008729295.1. Taxonomy (NCBI): domain Eukaryota; kingdom Metazoa; phylum Chordata; class Actinopteri; order Perciformes; family Serranidae; genus Plectropomus; species Plectropomus leopardus. Next base: position 32,522,358 of record NC_056463.1, read on the forward strand.
GCTGCTGTTACTAGCAGCGAGAGGAGGAGGGACGGTGCTGCTGCTGTTAGTGTGCAGCCGGTTACGGCGGGGGTGAGTGGAGTTGGCTATACCAAAGAGATCTCGACGGCGACGATCTGGTGGCCTGGTGGTAAGAGGAAGAGCGTGAAAGGGTGGAGATACAGGAGGGAGGAACAGATGGGAGAGAAAGTTGTGACAGAGAAGACAGAGGACAATTTTAAAATGAGTATTGACACATTTCAGCTTTATATAATATAGGCACATAACAAGTATTTGCTAAAAGTTGTTTTTCCTGGCCCAAAGACAAATCTGAAAGAAAATAGCAAAAGTAAAATGAAAATGTAACTTTTATAAAGAGTTCTGTATACTAAAGTGAATGAAGCACAAGATTGGATTGTCACAGACTGTTGGGAATCCTGTCTTGCTTAACTTTTAGTCTATGAGTGATTTGATTGTTTCTCTCTTTGAAAATGGCAGGCATCTTGGTAGGCACATTCTTAACAGAATTAGTCACAGTCATAGTTCGGAGCTTTTGAACAGAGGTTGTATGACGCACTTATCCAGTGTCGTTGTATTACATTCAGATGGCGATTGGCACTCCTCCTGTTCAGAGAAGCAGGCAGGAGTACTGCCACAGAAACTAAGGAACGTACTGCTGTAGCCAGGAGCAGCAGCAAAACAAATTTTAGCCACTTCAATAAAAGTCCCACAGGAAAAATTAAAAACAATAACAGAAGTGTATGCATTATTAAGAATATTTTCAACACTTAACCTTTCCGTTAGGTCGCCTGTTCCGATGGGGAAGCCTCAAACAGCTTCAATTCCCTATCTATGCTCTTGTCAAAGTTGCCAGACTTCACTGACACAAACAGGAATTTTAGCTCGCTGAAGACAGGAGCTGCTGGTTTACAGCTGCTTTGATTAATTAACTTGTTTTTGTTACTGTGTGACTTTGGTGAATCCAAGCCAACCCTTGAAAACACCAGTAACGCAATAAAATAAACTCACTGATAAAGGCAGCGGCAGACCACTAACTCCTGTGTTCAGCAATGTTAAATTACTATTTTTTTCACTGGAGTCTGGCTTTGAAGAGAGCGATTAAACGACTTCAGTTCCCTGTCAGGAATAACTGTCTGACAGCAAGTAAAGACGTGACAATTGTCTAGATTTACTGTACATTTAAACAAATGTTAAATATTTTAGATGGTTGAAATATGTTTTGCTGCTGCTCTGGTAAACAGCAGATCGCTAAGCTTTCGTGGCTCTTGCCGTCCTCTCCAAACTGTGGGCATCTACTGCATGTAATACACTGACTACAAATAAGAAGTCCATACAACCCCGCTTCAAAAGATCTGAACTATCCCTTAAACAGCTCATCAGATTTTGTAACAATTTAACTTTCACGTGCAGTTAACCGCACCCACCACTATCATATTTAAGCACAGTGCAACAACAGTTTACCATGTTGGCCTTAAAGCACGTGCATTCAATTTAATGACATTTGGTTCAATGTGAGAGCAGTTGCTGTTTTTTGACCTGATTAGAAAAGACAGGTTTGTCATGTGTGTACCAGGTTTTATTTCATCTGATGCCAAATGTGCACAAATAACACATGTGAAGGGCTTTACATGTTCACCTTTAACTATATTTCTCTTTTTAGAACAAATGAACAACATTTTCCATCTCTTGATTTTTAAAACATCTCCACCACATGTCAGTAAGTCTCCTGTATGTATGTAATAATAGCGTTAACAGAGATTTAAGATACAGTCCAAGGTGGTGTGTGTTCACACGCAGTCAGGATCTGATGTCAGCTGAAAGTAAGAATACAGGAAATATGACACTTGTTGTTTATCTATCCTTTTCTACTGAAAAGCATACTGAGAACTAATTAACATCAACTGGACCGAGCTCTGCATATGTGTGTGTGTGTGTTTGTGTGTGTGTGTGAAGAGACGAAGAGAGATAATGTGATGCAGATGTTTAAAGCAAAAGGCAGCAGGCAGACTCCCTAAATCAGTCAAAACATAATTTAGAAAAGCAGCAAACAGAACTCTTCATGGCCATGTTTGTTTTGCTGCTACATAAACTATATAATGGTCAACAACTGAAGAGAGTTACTGATCTGCACTGAAGTTACCTGGAAAGTTATCCTCTGATGTTACAGAAAAAAATGCCCATTAACAGCAGCTCTAGGGCTCGGCGGTATGGCTTAAAAGTAACATCATTATATTTTTAGGCTATATCATGATACACAATATATATCTTGATATCTTGAGATTTCCACTAAACTGCTGTAAAAAACTGAAATATAAAATTATTAAATGAACTAGTTACAAATAAAGCAGCTAAAATAAAGTTATACAAACCAACGTTAAAATAAAGTTTAATACAAAACGTTAGAATGTTAAATAAAATCAAGTATAAAGTACTGTTATAGTAAACTATCGTACTACTTTTACTACTTATAGTAAAAAGTTTTGTTCTAAATAAAACAATTAAAGTGGAACTCATGGTGTTTTTATTTTGAAGGATCCAGCTGAATCCCTACATTCAGTATCAGTTTCCAGCTCCTCTATGTTTGTTTGTTTTGGTGCTGTACATTGTGTAGACGCCCCCCCGCAGCCACGCAGACAGACGCAAAGCGCTATCAGGTGATGTAAACGAAATAAACGATAAAGCATCATATGAAACGATAGACGTTTTTAAACCATCAGACAATATATATTTCGTGAAATCGCACAGCCTTAAGCAGCTCATTACTATTTTGGTTCAGACAAAAAAAAGGGGTCAAACGTTAAGTTAAATTCTGCCATGACCAATCCAAACCAATATAAAGCAATGATAAAAGTCACTTACCTTGGTGTAAAAATAGAGTTGTGCAAGAAGTTTTCAAAGACTTTTCTGTACGAGGCGTCGGCAGCTTCGGCCTCCAGAACCTCAACTGATTTGGGGCAGGGGCAACAGGGGCCTTTGTCTGGCCCATCAGGATCTGGCTTAGTGGGCTTAGTGTCCTCTTCCTGGTCTCCCACACCTATGGCAGCAATCCTTATGGGGATCTTTAGCTCTGGAGGAGGTGGCAGAGGACATGTTTCAGGAAAGGTGTACTCTGTAACTCAACAAGTAGCATAAAAGTGTAGAAGTTGTGCGTGTTTGTACCTTTAGAGCAGTAATTGTGCTGATACAGCTCTCGGTCTTCAGCTTGTTGCTGCCATCTGACCAGGTAGTAAGTTTGGTTTCCATTCGGTGAGACAGGGGGCGACCAACGCACCACCAACTGTGTAGATGAGTTCGAGTACGCCCGCACATCCTGAGGCATTGAGGGCGCTGAAAGAGAAACAAAACAACGGAATTATTCTGATCTCGGTGTCACCGGCTGCTTAATACAGTAAACCTTAGTTTCCTCGCCTTTCTCCTTCAGGCTGTGATGAACAGTCTGCCAGCGCAGATGTGATTCACATCCTATCACGGGGCTGCTGCGTCTTTACAGTGCAGCTGGATTTACTTAAAGCAATCTTCCATTTCATCTAATTATATCGTAGATTTTGCAAATCTGATTTTCTCCATCTCTTTTGAATTGCAGCTGTGTTTACTAAAACAGTCTTCCTCTCCATCTTCTTACACTATGTTTTGGATCATGTCCAGAATTGCTAGCACACTGTCATCACAAAACAATCCCACAGCTATTTGACAAACAAGCAGCAACGTGGACAGAACGCTCAGATGTCAGTAATTGTATTCTGGTGAAATTATGCTAATATAGTGAACTGTAGTATTAATGATTTTTATATCTTCCAGCACTATAACAACCACCATTGTTTCCTACTCCTCTTTTACTTTCTACCCACATCGACAAATGACTCCTGACCTCTATATCAATCACATATTGTATAGAAAAGTAGCGCTTCTAGACAGTCTCCTTCATTGCTGGCTATTCCAGGCTTATCTGGGGCTTTGTCAAATATCACTCTCACTCTTTTAACACCTCTCTGCTGTTTGTAGTAACTTGCAATAACTTCTGTGATAATGCATCATTTAGCCTTTTACCATAAACTTCACAACTGATTTCTTGTACCATTTGTTACCTGTGAAATTATATTTACCTGAAGGGCTGGTGCGGATGTAGACCACCTTGCTCTTGGCACCCGGCAAATGTTTGCCCTCCACCATGAGTGTGATGGCCTTAACAAACACAGCGTACTGCGTCCAGGGCTTCAGGCCGGACAGCAGAACTCCGGGGTCTGAGTCCTTGTCAGGCCTCAGCTCTACATCCACCATATTCCAGCTGTTGTAGCCACAGCCGTCCTGCCCCTCGAACTCTGTGATGTTCTGGTATGGCCTGGAAGAAGGAGGATCATAATTCATTATTTACTTTAGGCTCTGTTTATTACAGTCGTATTCATATATTATTGACACCGGTCACATTGTCACCTCAAACTAGACTCTGTTATGAGCCTGGGAGATTAAAAAAAAGGCCAGAATTGGCCAGAACTCCCTTGAAAAATAGATTTTGAATCTCAATGGGATTATTCCTGGTTAAATAAAGGTTAAAGGAGCAATATGGAAGATCCTATAGAATTTGAGTGTTTAATCATTGTTTTGTATACCAGTGGGTCTTAAGATTATAGCGCAACATGAAAATAGAGCCCATCCGTGACTTTCTACATTGCCTATAATAACCAAATATTCAATTTGTATGTGAGGGAAGTGGGCTGGATTTTCTGCAGAAATCCACAGGATGTGAGGTTGATGTGTGCACCCGAGTCTGCTCACTTGTGGTCCAGGCATGGACTCAGTGGCGGTGCTATACGAACCTGTGACCATTTTCTGATATGCATCTGTCAGCTTATTATTAGCGGCAGTGATGCGCTGGGTTTGGTAAACATGATTAGAATATACTATGTTTCTGCCCACCTGTTTTTATGCACATAAATCTGCACATTAAAAACATGAAGGGGAAATGCCAGAAATTCAAACAAGTCAAAATATACAAAAGAATTTTAAAGATTGTGGGGAAAGCCAATATCTTAAATCAAAGAACACAACTATTCATTAGCGTATCTTCTTTTTAAATGTTATTTTATTTTGTATTACAATTACATAATATTTAATTATGAGTTCAATTTTATTTAATATTTTTATTGTAAATTTTGTCATTACAAAAACAATAAATAAAAAAATTACAGAAGAAAAGAAAATTGCGGCCGACAAAATGATCAGATCTGCTTCCATTACATTTCTGCGTCATTTTTGTTTGCTTGAAGTTTGACTGCTCCCCTTTCAATGACATCGTCTCATTGCACCCTCTCCTTCTGCAATAGTTAAATGGCACCCAACCTGAGAATTAGCAACACCAAATGTTTATCTCTACTCATTCAAGAGCAACAGTAGTGAATGGAAACACACCGTTATGTTTGCATTTCTGTTCCGAGGTTTTTCACAGTGTTTTTTTTTTAGATTTGTGCTCAATCTGGATGGTAACTTAGATTTATTTGTTGTTCAGTACATTTAAAGTCCTGTTTATCAATCTGATAGTAAGGTTCTAATAGTTTCCTGATTATTGCCTTTAAACAAGTTGATCAGTTGGAAATCAGGTACCAGCTCCAATCACTGCTGCACCGGATAGAAAGAACGAACCAGTAACGACAGTGGTGATTTTGAAAAACTTACGCCTCCTTGTAGTAGACAATAAAGCTGATGAGGTCTCTGTAGTCGGGGGGACGGTAGCGCTGCCAGGTCAGTTTGATCCTTGTACTGCTGGTGCTGTTGGACTTAAACTTCAGGATTGTACTTTCACCTGTGAAGACGAGAAGAATAAATATCTTTCTACTCAAATTTACAGCTATCGTTGAGGGGTCACGCAGTAAATACTGACACGTAGTACAAAATGACAACAGGCTTAGATGGGGCTTTTGCAAACTGTTGTACTCAAAATGTAGCAATATAAATTTTGCTCTCATGTGACCCTTACAGCTGGCTCTGTCCCCGTTGTTTCGGAAGTCGCTCTCATCGAAGCGGCCCTGGATGCCCGTCTTCTCCCACATCTTGCGGATCTCGGACATGCACAGCTTCGGGTTGGCTCTGAAGAAAAGCTTTCCTGCCTTTATGGTGAGATTGTGCTGCTTCCAGTCCCAAAGATACTGGAGCTGCTGGTTGTCAACTGCCAAGAAGGCGTACATGCTGGAGGGCAGAGAGAAGAGAAGATGAATGGATGATACTCAACAATATGCTTTCTGATTCTTCCCTCAATGTATAATGTTTCTGTGCTGGTTTATTGTGTGTATTGTGAATCCTGCCAAGCTGAAGGCCAACTTTCCCATCAAGGACAATGCCTTTTTTTCAGTGCATAATGAAAAACTGCACAATAAGATGTCAAAGAGAGAGTGTCTATAGGAGACCCATATACCTGCTCGTCCTTTTCTGTAAGAGGGAGCTATGGTAATTGTACTAAAAGAAACAGTAGACTATTTTACTCTTCTCAGTAGATCTCCAGGTATTCAGCTGGTGGTTTAATAACAAAGTTAGACAGTGTGGGGAACTGGTTCATACAGTGGGATAAAAACAACCTGGGAACTCAGATTAACCAGAGACTGCTTTATATGTTGGAAAGGACAGGAGAGGAGGTACAGATTTTATGAGTCATTGGGTAACACCCAGACATTCAGGAATGACTGTAATGTGGGCCTTGGGACAGTAAGATTTCTGTGAACTCAAGGAGAAACAGACCGTGGAGGGAGTGAAGGCCTCTCTGTGACCCTGAGAGAATGTTTCCTTGGACTGCTGGATGTTATGCTGCATTCAAGGTCTTGTAAAAGAGACATCTGCCATTAGCTTCAGTCAGAATATTTACTTTTCCAGTTAAAAACAGAGACTGAAGTGTTTTGCTGTTTATTTCAGCAATGATATTACAGTTACCAACCCAAAACAAGTAAGTCTGTCCGGCATAAAACACTTTCCAGTCTGCACCCTCACAGCCAAAACATCCTTTCCTTCTCTCCCCATTCTGCCAACCTTTCAGAGACGACCTCGGCGAGCCACATTAGAACACTAACGCCGCACAATTACTCTGCTTGGTTACTACGACAACTCTCACAGCAACAGGCACATTGAGAATAAAAAGGGCAAAGTGTCGTCTTCACATCAGAATGTAGCGACAAAACAGACTTCAAGTCAATATTTTGTTTGTGAATTTGTCTATTGACTCTGGAGCCGAGTACTACAATACGTTGCTATTAAGGAGAGAACACAAGAGAACACAAAGGCACACCAACATTGGTCTAAACTTGGAGGTGTTGGGGCAAAAACTGAATTTCTGGGTATGTGCTTGCACTTAAATTTGTGTGTTTGTGTTTGGTCCTACTCGTCCAGAAGCTCTTCTCCGTCGATGTATCTGAGGCTGCGGAGGAAGGCCAGGGAGCTCAGAGTGTGGGAATGTCTGATCCACACGTTACCGGTCACCCTCTGGATCAAACCTGTGAAACTCTCCAGCTCTGCCACAATGTTGTCTGAACATACACAAAGACACACACAGACACGCAACAGTTATTACACCATCTTCCCATCAGTTTAAGACTATTTTCCATATTTATAGCTTTTGTTTTAACTACATTCATGTCCCAGGAACTTCAGGAATTGTAAATGTAGCTTTTATACTATTTATAACCTCTGGAACTCTCTAAGGTTTGGCAGCTTTGTTTTTGTATGTGTTTTACTGGAAATTGCTGGATATCATAAATCATACAATAAACACCTCAACGCATGGATTGCCATTGCTTTCTCATTTTCTTTTCCTTGCGTTCATCTCCCTCCCACCTATCCCTCTCACTCCCTTTCCTTTTGGGCCTTCTTTCTCATGTGTATTCAGTATTTTTCACCTGGAAATTATTCACTTCTTAGACTTTCCAGACTAGACCAGTGGTTTTCCTTAAGGGACCCTTTTTTCTATTATTGAGTAAACTGACACCCCCCTAAGTGGCATATTTTATGGATATTTCATATTATCTCTAATGGATTGCAAAAACAGTAAAGAACAACTAATAAACTGTACATTTAACCAAAGTAGTAAAGGCAATAACTGTAATTGTACGAACAGCAGGGAGTGAGCCATCTGGATGAATTTTACACGGTGTTTACCATGAGAAATCAAGTTTTCCTGATACTTTTAGGAACTTTTTATACAACTCTCTGTCTGTATTATGCATTTTTTACGTTTTAATAAATCATACATACTTAATATGCTTCTTTTTTTAAATATATTTGTTTAGTTCACCCTGGTGCTTGTTCTATTAGCTCATTAGTTGTTTTAACTTTGCATCTTTAAATGTGATTTTTATAAAGTTTATATCTTGAGTAATAACTGAAACACAAAAACTAATGATTCTATTTAGTTTTCTGTGTATTAAAAAAAAAAAAGTTTTTTATACCCTTTGAAATAAAAATAAAAAAGACTTGTGACCCCCTGTGAAGCTTTGGCAATCCCTAATGAATCCCAGGTTGGGAACCAGTGTTCTAGACTAGTCTTGACATCACCTCTGCTTTGTAGAATAATTTCTGTTAGCAGAACTGTTCTGTGAAAATTGGTCCAAGGTGTTTTGAAAACTCAAGTTGAGAGTTGTTGAAAAGAAAAAGTTGATTTTACCAGTCTGGAAAATCTTAGAGCACTGCTTTCAGGTGTCAACTGCCGTGGTTTAGCAATATGTAACTAACAATATGTAACCAAGTAGTGTAGAGACGTCAGTACTAACAGTGTTGTTGCTGTGGTACACTGCAGTACTTACGGCCTCTGCGGATGTTGATATGCAGGTTGCCTTTGATAACAGTGCAGCCTTTGAGAGACTGAGCGGCATCCATGGAGTCGATGACCTTCTCCTCGCACACTTTATCACACAGACCATCACAGGCTGTACAGAACATACTGGAGACAAACAAGGAGAGACAGAGAGGGACAAGAGATGGTATAAATACATAAACTCCTGTAGCTGCCTTGACCTTTAATTTTTTTTTCTGTCCCTGAAAAGTTTTACATAGGTGTTTGATAGTACCAGTTAAATGATGTGGAGGAGAGATCTCCGAGATTTAACTAGAAACCTTCATTGTTTACCAAACTATTACAGGTTTATAATGCCACAAAGGATGGACGGTTGCCTCAACACTAACTGCCATTTATTGTAGCTGTTGTATCACATTTAGTTTTTCCCTGATGACAATTCAGAATGGAAACTAATAGCAGGGTGTGGAACCGGTACCAATGTCAGGCCAACAAAAACAGCACCTCCACCCAGTGTCTCCATTTCAGCCACTAGGTTGGATTGCAGCTCACCTATTGGGTGCGGTCTGCATGTACCCATGTGGGCATTCGGACATGCACTCTCCGCCGTGGATGATGAAGCTGTTGAAGTCAGGGAGGTGAACTTTGGAGCAAAGCTCAGCACTAATGCATCGCCAGCCCTCGAACTTGTAGGTGCCGGGAGGGCAGTCAGCCACGCAGCGTCCTTGGTGGTAATAATGCACACATGCTGCACATGCTGTGTCACTACCAGGGACTGTGCAGCTGCCCAGACACTGAGGGTGGCAGCACTCGCCGTCCAGTGTGCACGCTCGCCGCACACACTTCTCTGGGCACTCTAGTAGGCAGAAAAACAGAGACAGAGAGAATGCAGATTAATGAAAAAAAGATCCCATAAAATGAAAATCTATTCAATATTATACATATTACAGTTTTACTGATAGAGATACTATGACTTTTTTTAACCAAAAACCCCAGTCTGATTGTGATGTATATTACAGTTAGGGCAAAGTTAGCAAAACAATCTTTCAGCTGAAAAGCTCTTTATTAAGGAAATATATTCTACAATATAGCTATTCTTTTAAGGAATAATTTGAAATTTTGGGGAGATACACTTATTCCTTTAAAAAAAAAAATTAAACGGAGCACTGTCTCATCCACTAAATATACAAAACAGTGTTCCACATTTTTTGGCACACCTGCAAAATTTTAAATTTTGCCATTAAGCAGGAAAACACAGTTCTAGTGTGATAATGGAGTACAGTGTGGTGATTTAATGGTTCAGTGTGTCAGACTGAGGGGAATTTATTGGCATCTAGTGGTGAGGATTGAGGATTGCAACCAGCTGAAACTCCCCTGGTTAGAATTCCTTCAGCGGTCATTGTTCAGGACGTTTTTACTAGAATCCAATTGTACCCAGAGGTCTTTTCTTCCAAACAAACGGACTAGGTTATTAAAACCAGTAAAAACTCTGAATAAAGCAGTTTCATGTCATAAATGAGTGATTCTCCAACGGTGTTTGGCATGTTACAGACAGGCAGCTTGCTCTTCACATGCTCATCAACACAAGAACCAGTTGATTAAAATGGATAAAAACAATGAATAAAGCAGTTTCATCTTAAAAATTCTGTATTTTTTTCTAGGCAAGGCAAGGCAAGGCAAGTTTATTTGTATAGCATGTTTCAGCAACAAGGCAATTCAAGGTGCTTCACACAGAACATTGAAATACAACAACAGGGGGAAAGGAAACACATTTAAAACATTATAAAAGAAGCATGTAAAAGGTGATTAAAAAAATTCTAAGCTGTCATCACAGAGGTGCTTCTAACAACAGCGGCAGGTGCAAAAATGCACATTGCATTTCTAAATCCAGTGTTTGGTTTGTCTCTTCTAGGCTACTGTAGAAACATGACTGTGAACATGTTACAGGCCCGATCCCTATGTAGATATAGAACAGCTCGTTCTAAGGTAACGTAAGCACAGTTCTTATTTTCAGTTGATTACACACTAAAGAAAACCAACCTTTATTATATTATACTTAATTTCTGCAAAAATATCTCCCTACATCCTACATAACTTTAAATAGTGAATGTACATAGAGAATTGTTGGCTGCAATGCAAAGAAATTTGTGCTGAACCAGGCATTAAAAAGACCCTGATTAGCCGCAACATGTTTTTGCACATCAGCTCAATGTAACACTAACAATACCTGCCTGAATCACCCTGTTCCTGTGACTCCTAATCCACATCAAGCATCCAGCAAACACAGTGCCCCCTCCCACAGTAAAGGGGCATTTCCCTGCTTTAGGAAATGTCAGCATGTGACAAATAAGCCAGTCAGTACTCAGCCTGAATTAGTCTGTGGCATAACACTTTTGGCTACCATCCTGAACAAATGATCTGCATTAAGTGGAGAGTGTCTGACAACACACACACACACACACACACACACACACACACACACACACACACACACACACACACACACACACACACACACACACACACACACACACACACACACACACACACACACACACACACACACACACACACACACACACACACACATCATCTCTCTGAACCAGGCCTGTAAAAGACCGTACACAGGCACCTATAAAAATGGTTGCTTCAAAAACATTTTTTTATTTTGTCTAAAAACAATGTTAATACAGCTAACAAACTATAGATAAAAACCTCTGACTGGTTGTTTTTATTAGACAACACAGTTGTTTGCTGGGTGGGCTGGTGTTGAGCCCAGTGGTTCATCCCAGATCCACAGTGACAAAAGCCTTTCCACTCCGGGTTTTCCACTGAGCACTGCTACAAATAACTCCTCCAGTTGCTGTGGTGTCCCTCTAAATAAGAGGATATTGTAACTGATGACAGGGAAAACTGATTGAGGAGCTCTAGAAGGAAAACACTGGACTGATCTACGTACAGTAAAGAAAGGAACCACACCTCGTGGTGTCTTTAGTCTCTACAGCAGGGAGATTTCAAACAAGCATGACTGAGGTCAACCAAACACAACGGCAGATGACACACACCTTCATCATTAGATAAAAATTTAACCTGGCTTTCTTGCGAGCAGATCATTGGTTCAACAGGCAAACAGAGACAGAAGCTGATTGGTTCAAACTCAGTCCGCAGAGAGAAATGAGACCTTCAAAGCACTTCGACAGTCTTCCATAGAAACAAACACTAATTGCTATGGAAACACTTTGAATCACTGCTTGAAATTATTTGTGTGTTGGTGAGTGTGTGTCCTGTAAGACATAAACAAAAGAAGAGGGATATCTGAACAAGAAACAACTAGATGAACAAAAAACTGTAATTTTGGATTATGTCATCCACTTAGGTTAGCCAGGGTTGTGTTTAAACAGAGACCAAACAAAGTTATGGGAAATGATGTGCTGTTTATAGGATGCTGAGTGATAAAACACTGAAACACGCTTCAACATGTTGCCTCCAGCGTTACTGTGTCAAACAAAGTGAAGGCACCGGGCCTGAGGAGATGCCTACTGCTACTCCTCTTGTTTGTTTCGGCAATGTATCCGTCACAACTCCAGAATCGATGTTATGGTTAGGATATCTGCATCTTAGGCTTGTTCAAAATGGGAAAACTGTAGCTGAGAGCTCGGGGTGGTGACTGTAGGGCTCTTTGGAAAAAAAAGCCTCCAAAAAACAGATGTCATATTGAAATAGGAAGTCATTCACTCAGACTGAAATACAGCAGAGGTTCCAACCATCTGCTTGATCTTTTACCTCTCCAAATTGGTGCTAAGGGCTTAAGGAAGTGCTCTTTTGGGGAAAAGTGGCTGTCATAAAAGGCATAGTTGAATCTTGTCAGTTAACACGATACCTTAAATGGACGTCAATCAGGCACCTTTAGTTGCAACCAAGGGGTTAATTCAAAGTGGTTTATTCAAATGATTTACGACAAGCCCCAACCTGACCACCACTGACAAGTTCAAGATATGATAAGGTAATATCTTACAAGACCAGCCAATTCACATTTCTATTTACACATCTGGAATGCTGCATTTCTGGCTTTTTGCTTAATCTAGAATTATCGACCTGTCAAGTTGCAGTTACAGTTTACAGCCATGTCTGGTTGTTTCACACACACCTTCCCCCCACAGCACAGAGGATCTATATAGTCAGCACAGGTTAAAGATGGGCACCTAAGATGAGTATCACCAATTCAGTACCTGACCAAATGTCTCCGCTTCTTTTCCTGGATTACAATACTGAGTAATGGCCAGAAAAGTGTTAATGCAGAACAGAGAAGACTGTGATGTCACAGTGAAGCTGACTTTTGAGAAATATATTTTCATCACTCCATCATTTTTTACTGTTAGACATTTGTATGGATTTTTTTTCATAATTAGTGTGTGTGTTAATTCTTGAGTTAGAGCCAATAATGTGTTTTGTGAGGTCATGGTGACCTCGACCTTTGATCACCATGTTTTTCATCAGTTCATTGTTACAAGTAGATGTTTTTGCCAAATTTGGAGAAATTCCTTCACGGTATTCATTAGATACTGTGTACAGAACAATGAGAGGGAGGCAAGGTCAAACTGATCTATGACTGCAAAATTCTAGTCAGTCAGTCAATCTTTGACTTAAAGTGGATGTTTGTGTCAAATTTCAATAAGTTCCTCAAGGCGTTTTTGAGTTATCACTTTTACAAGAACAGGTTGATTGGACTGACAGCTGAACGGACAAACGGAGGGACAAATAGATGAACAAGCCGAAAACATCCAGTGCGAAGGCATAAAAATAAAGAGTAATGCTTAATCAGTTGTCAAAATAGGTGTTGGTAAATTTTCTGTCAATCAACCAATCGCTGCAGCTCTGACACATATCGATAAAGTTAGTAAAGTAAGGTAATAAAGTAAAATCGATAATAACCAAATACTGAATGTTTTGATCTCTAAAACCTATGTAGCACACCTGCTAAGGAAATCCCCTATCACAGCGTCGTACCAAAAAATTTAAGTATCTTTGTGCTGCCAGGCCTTTTTGACAGATGATATCAGGACGTCCGAGAAATCTACTGTCCTCTCGATATGACAAACATCATCATCGGGCAATGCCCATGAGATGACCTTCCAGCCCGCCTCCTGACTGTCTCAGAAGCCAATCAGAACCTTCAGACTGTGTGGTCCCACCAACCATTCAGCAGGCTGTTTGTGCTCAGCAGGAGGGAACCAGTGCAGCATGTCTCTGGCACAGAATGTTCTTTCTCTGCTCCGAGCCCCCACCACCCCCGACTCCATCTCGCCCTCTGACCTCTGCAATGGGGTGATGGGAGCTGTGTTGGAAAGGTGTAATTTTGCAATGTGATAATGTACAGCCTGAGGCCTGCAGACAGGAGGCTCAGGGAGAGGAAGGAGATAATCTGGTGCCTTAAGTTTTGGCTCAGGCTGGAGTCTGTGGCCTCCTAAACACAACTGCCTGACTGATCACTATAGGGTGGTGGAGGGGTTGATGGGAACATACAGTGTACACCCACATTCCACTGGACATCTGCAACATAATGGATCCCAGCTTTTACCCTCCTTACTGCACTCTCAGAGACAGGTTGATGCAGAGCTCCAGTATGAGGAGAATATGTGGAGAACTAGAATGAAGGGGAAGCAATAGAGGAGTGGTGGAGAAGGAGCAAAAGGATAGAGGGATTTGCATAGGGAAAGCTTGAGATTTCTTTATTTTTCTTATATATTTTTAAAATCATTTTATTTATACATACATTTGCATGGGTTATTACTTCCTGTGTCCTTGTACCAGCCTGAAAGGGGTATAAAAACTTAAGGGGTGGGTTGTTACTGTAAGTAGTTATGTAGTTGTTGGAGTGCACACAGTAAAACAGTTCACCTTTTTGTCATTACGCAGCACTCTAGCTGTGGGATAAAGATCGCTGCTGTGGTTCAAAAAGCCGATACGGGGCTTCCAGGCAAACAGAAATACCAGCCCAGCAGGAAGGTAGGCTGGGAAACTCATACCAGTCACCAGACAAACAGCGAGAAAATCCCTCTAAACTTGTTTATCAGAGCAGCTATGTAGAATCAAATTAGACTTCATATATGATTCTAAATATCTTGCTGGCTGGTTAAATAATTAAAGTGACAGGTGGTCTAATGTTTTTTTCCTAACTTTCTGGCTTGATCAGCTGATCAATGAAGAATCAAAAGCCTTTCTAACCGTTAATCCTTGATTTTAGCCCCCAGCCCTGGGGTGATAGAAACAGGATGTCCCACATTGACACAGAGTTGCTGTGATGACGCTCAAGGCTTTAGCAGTGTGTACTACTCAGCAGCACCGCACAACAATAACAGGCAAAGGCAGATGTCTAGACTGATGACAGCAGAGTTGATTCAAAAACACAGATAGAGCTCTGTATTGGCTGCAATTTCAACAGCCCTGACTGGAAATCCATCAGTTGGTATTTCAGGACTGTAAATTCAACATGCATGTTATGCTGGTAGGACAAATGACATCTGGCAAGTTTTTAATGTGATCTGTGATATTGGACTAGCTGTTATTATCTCTTAACTGCACACCTGAAACGCGCTGTCAACAGTGTGTGGGATGGTCAAGATAAGTTACGCAAAAAAGAGAAAGAGAGACAGACAGACAGAGAGAGAGAGAGAGAGAGAGAGAGAGAGAGAGAGAGAGAGAGAGAGCAGAACCAGTAACAACATCAGTCTTTGCTAGGGCTGTACATTATGAGGAAAACACATGATGTGTGATATGCAATACTGTTGAATACTCCAATAACAATATTACTTGCAATAAATAGACAGATATTTAATGTGAGTTTATTGCACAAGTTGACACTGCACTGCAATGACAATTCAAAAAATGATATATTGTGTAGCCCTAGTCTTTACCATGTCCAAGATCACTAAATACATCCAGTGTGTCAACTGACCTGCATTTAACCAATCTTTATTAAAGTGACAACCCATCCAAGACCTGTACTATACCACTTGGCAAATAGAACTTATAAGTCATTGATCTGATTAACACAATCCATGATTTTAACAGAAATAATGCAAACTGTATGCACACTTTCTTTTAAATATTAGGATTTGAAGTTAATGACCTCACAAGTTTGTGTTTAAGATTAGAGAGGAGGTAGATGCTGAGGATTTGCTCTTATGAAAAATAAATAAATATAGAAAAAGAATAGTTTCTGTTCTATTGTTGCGGTTTTACAGGATCAAAAATCTTCAGGTTCAAACTTGTGGCTTTGTACTTTATAAATAACTTGATTTGATCAGGATGTTAGATGGAAATGGCTTTAGTCAATATTGGGATTGTGATGGGGCGTTTTTCCATTAATTGTGTTGCCACAGCGACAAAGACTGCCAGGAACAGGCCCCTGGGGCTTCCTCAACTTCCTGTATGATTTGGTTTTGTAATTACCCATCCCAATATGACAGGGTAGTGCCATTATGTCTGAAATGAAAAGATGATGCATACATATTCATCAATCAATGAGCGATCTGTATTATGTATTTTCAAAATTATATTTAACATCCTCTTTTCCCCTAATATCAATATCAAAAATATCTGAACTCTAATTAAAGTATTTATTCTGACGTTTCAGTGATGTTTAAAGGTCATTTCAGTATAATTTGTTGATTCAGAAATCTCTACATACAAACTTCCATACATAGAAATTGAATCATTCTAATGGACTGTGATATGTCAGGCTGTAGTATCATTGCCGGGACTGGGCGGGATGAATCAAACAGAAAGTGACCACCAAAACCAGACGGCCCCTAGATCCAACAGCCAGACAGAAATAATGTGCAGCAGTCAGATATCCTGGAGTTGTTCCTGTTGATTCTACCTTTTCACTGTCTAGGTAATATTAAAAGGAAAATCCTGAGTTCTGGTCCAAACAGAGTTGAAAATGAATAAACTAACTTCTCATCATTACCAAAAAAAAAAAACAAAAAAAACCCCTCCCCACATTGCAGTGTTACTACTGACTAGTGGACAAAGGAATATTGATCGGTACCATTTCATTCATCAACATTCAGCCTCATTCACTGTATGTGCACTACAGCTTTGATTCTCAGCCTGAATTTAAATGACTCTCAAGCCAACTGGTTTGGGTCCACTTAGCTGTAATTTCTCTTAAAATCCCTCAGGATTAATGGGGAGGGACATTATGTAGTTTTCATTTTCTGTACCTAAAATCAAAACAACAGATGCAAGCTTGAAGGGTTTTTCCATTGGCACATTTTGCTGCGCCGAGTGAAACCAAACGCCAATTTGCATTTCCATTGTCAGTTTAAACATGCTGAGCCATGCTGAGCTGCGCCTGAGATAGTCCATCTCCGGAGTAGGTCCAAATGCATGCCGCACCGCCTCCTGACCGCAGCCAGCCTCTAACAACCCACCTTTTCCCCCTTTAGTTGGTCTTGCAACACTTCGCTTATGTTGGTGCATTAGACCAGAAATAAAGACACTTTTAAAAGTCTGTGTGTACAGCTTTACTTTTGTACATTTTGCTTTCAGCTGTGTATGAGTCATGTGAAGTTACTACTGATGAAAATGTTTCCTTACTTTGCTGCTTTAAGCTTTTACATTAAAAAATGGAGACTTTTTTGAGCTATTCTTCAATTAAAACAAGTGCACTGATATGGCAGGAAGGAAGAGTGCAAGCAGAAACAGCCTCTGTAAGATGTTTGAGATGTTAGATGAAGAGCTGCTGATAACAGACTCACCTCCAACAGGTTAGCTTCTTTTACCTGCCTGCTGTGTGATGGAAAAACACTCGCAGCAAAATAAAGGAAGACTTTAGCCATGGATCAGAGTGCTGTTTTTTAACATCATCCACTAAAGACAAGCTGTCATCAGTAAAGACACACCTTGAAGCGGGCAGCCCTGCTGTAATGGAGATGCAAAATCCTGCCAGATCTGCTACCTGCCACCTCCCCCAACCCAAAATCCAAACACTCCATACTCTCTCAGTATGTTCCACTACTCAGACTGAATTGGGAAATACACAACACCTGATCAGTCTCCTCAGACTGATCAAGAAGTTGATGATGGACAGAAAACACAATTATATTGCTGTGCTTCCAGTCACATACAAAGACACAAAGCAGGTTCTGTTGCAGCCGGGGAGTCTGTCTGTCACTGTGTAGGTTCAGTCAGTGAAACAGTCATTCAGGAAAACAGTCAGTCAGTAGTGTGTGTGTTGTCTGCAGGCTGATTCACGTCTGAACAAAGATCTCCATTGATTCAGTCCATTCACTGCTCTTTATGGCTGACCATTGGATGGAAACAATGATTGGAAACAGGACAGAGGAGGTATAGTTTTCATTGGCTGGTGCAAAGTACTTTTTTTGGGAGCCCAATTAGATGACTCATAGAGACAGCCACACTTGGTCCTGTACCAATTTAATTAATAAATTAATCATGTAAAAAGGGGTTTCCTTTCCAAAAGGCTTTACTCCACTTCTAAACGGAATCAGATATTTAGTTGATTTTAACACAAAGGCAGAAACTTGAGTAACTGCAGGCACTATTACTGTTAAGCACCAGATGTACAGCTCAGGTAAAAAGCTGTGGTTTGCACGGTGTTGCTGACAAAAATACCTAAAGTAATGCTGGATTTCCTCCTCTCCCTTCACTCCTCCCAGCGTGAGAAAACGTCCCTCAGGAGATGTGTGGTCTGAAGCTTCCTGTTGATAATTACAGTCTGTTCAAAGGGAAAAACACTAAGAGAGGTGAAGCGCTCTCAGAACATCTTTCCTGTAAGTGATGAAAAGCTGGACATGCTTCTCTTTCTGGCTCATTCTCTTGATGAGCGGGGATTCACACCTGGGTTGTGAAGGCTGCAGTTCCTGAAACTGAGTCATGTGACAGCATAAATACGGGTCAATACCTGCAGAGTGTGATGATCTAGAGTAGTGATCGTCAGCCAAAAAAACAGTATCCCAAGGAGTATTCCTGCAGTTGCTTGGATGGACAAATTGTAGAAAAGTTCAACTAATTTGATAAAATAGGAGCTAATTTGAATAAACCAGAATTGCTGCTTTGTGGATGTATTCTTCTGTAGCTGGTCATGTTGCGCTTGCAGTTTATACCCACGTCTATGAAAACGTGGATGCTTCACACACATCGACAAACCGGCAGCTCAGACAATTTATACAATTAGCACAGCTTCAAGGTGGTAATCCAAGATTAGTGTCACTAATTCAGTACCTGACCAAATATGTCCCCTTCTGTTCCTCAGTTATGACATTGAATAATAGCCAGAAAAGGGGTTTCTGACCTTTACCTTTTGAATATATGTCATCACTTCATAATTTGTGCTAAAGTTTGTAATGATTTGTGTGTGAATTCTTGAGTTACATATGGCCTAAAACTTTTTTTGGGAGGTCACAGTGACCTTTGACCAACCAAATCTAATCAGTTCATTCTTGAATCCAAGTAAACACTTGAGCCAAATTTGAAGAAATTCCTTCACGATGTATTTGAGATATCACGTTCACAAGAATGAGGCAGACTAGGTCACGTTGTCCTTGACCTTTGACCTATGCCCACCAAAATCTAACAAGTTCATTCTCGAGCCAGAGTAAACATTTGTGCTAAATGTGAAGAAATTCCCTTAAGGCATTACTGAGATATCACATTCATGAGAATGGGATAGATGGACATACAGAGGAACAGATGGGCATCCCGCATACGTAACACCTTTGGTCACAGCTATTGCGAGCATGGAAGCATACAGATATATGTGAATATCAAGTCCACCGTAACCCATGAACACCGTTTTTTGAGAGTCTATTAGCAAGCAAGCAAAGGAGCACTAGGAACCACTGCAAGCCAAGAAGCCAGCTGCAGAGCTCAGTCAGCTTCCCAGCAAGTCAAAACTATTGCTGCAGCGCCAGTTTGCTGTAACAGTTAAATATCATTTTAGTAATAGCCTCATATCACTTCTAAACAAGCAGACACATATACACATGTACACACACAAGCTGACAGACAGAGAAAGAGGTTTACGTCTATGTGTGATCAGGAAGAGCAGAGGAGCAGCATCGCGTCTTAGTCTACTATGTCGCTTCTGCAGCTTGTTTACAAATTACATTTTTGTTATCGCAGAGAAAGTAGAGTGCCCAAAAAAGGCACAGTTGAGCACCAGTACCGAATTACAGGTCCTGGAACAGCATCTGGTATCAGTTCCAGTGTTTCCCATAGAACGCCAGTGTATGCAGGACGGTGTGTCGGGTGGGGCACTTGTAGCGTGGATAATTGATCATAGATCTATCAGCTGTTCACAGCTGATCAGATCACATCAATGGATGAGAGGAGCTGATTGCAGATGTTTGTAAGAGAAAGCAAAGTTTTAGACCAAACAGAATGAACATTTAAGTTTCACTTTCAATGATGTGCTGCTCGCCTCTGCCCCAAGTGCTCTATAAATAACCCAATGGTGTATATATTTCCAGAGCGCTCCTAATTGACAGTCCAGCTCCAAAAATCTAGTTATGGTGGTGGATGATGTAGTTGTGGCAGCCTGCCACAAAAAAATGGATGTGTGGGAAACCCTGAGTTCAAATGTGAATGGAACCATGCAATAATTTTCTCTACTGTAATATTTTTTTTATACTTTCCCCCATTTTTTCTCCATAGTTTAGAGTATTCGATACACTTTTACGATAGTCATTGTAGTCAGTACACAGCAATTTGTTATCTTAGTATCTCCACCCCATTTAATCAGTTAAAGGTATCCTATCCAGATCCCCGCCCCCTCCATGCAGGCCCCAACAAGTATGAGTCGCTAGTGCAGAGAAAAAAAAGAACACAATCACACCTGCAAACATGACCTTTTATTTATTAATCCATTCGTAATTCTACCCAGAGAGAAAATATCTTGGCAGTTGAGATAGTAAGAGAGACAGCTTGACATGTGTGGTAACTTGTCTCACACAAAAGACTGAAGATCAAGTAACAAAATATTCCATACAGTGCAAAACACTATTCCTGTTTGGTGACCACACAAGGCTTAAAAATAATGATAACAACCAGCAGCATTTACAACTTTATTATCTTCATTTCTCTATTTATTCTATAGAGCCCCCGAATCCACTACACATGGGGAAAAACAAGGTTTACCAACCACTAAACACGACAGCCTGCTGTAAAAAGGTCTCACATACCTTGCAACTACGTTATAGTCAAAGCCTATGAAACAACATCAGAAAAATACTCTGATTAGGTTAGTCTAAACAGAGCCAACAGTTAGCCTTGTGGAACTTGTTAGGAACAAACATCTGTCAGATCAGCTGACACTACAGGATAACTACAGACAAAGGGAATTCCTGGCATCCCCTGCCGACTGACCTGGAAAAGGCAAGACAAATCAAATACTTTGGTCCCCAGAGTCTCCGCAGAGGTCAGACAATAACAGGGTGGATGGGCTTTACAAGGAGCTATCACATCAGCTGTTTTCTAACACCTACAACTCCAAGATGAGTTCAGATTAGGACAAATATCACATATGGCTTCAGTTCCAGAGGGACGGGGAGTTGCAGAAATAACAATGGCCATAATGAGAGTACTTCTGAGAGTTATGTCTAGGTCAAACAAGACTGTTAAAAAATTTTACCCGATGACATAGAGACAATTCTTGATGTGGGTGTCTCTGCATGTGTGTTTTTGAATGTGTGTTACACAATAGCATAAATATAATTGAAAGCATCTTGATGGAAAAAAAGCAGTTTGTATTAGCTAATGCAAACACATGATCCAAACTGCAAACAAAATAAAAGACATAAATAAGTTGTTGCAATGTAACATGCCAGCAACATATGTAGGGCTCAGTTTTGAGATATGCAGCATTGAAGGGAAAAGAAGATTTCTGAGCTAAATCCAGTAAATAAGGAGACAATTTTAAACACTGATAATAGCTCTTAGATCACTGCTACTGTCTTCAGTGAATACAGTTAATGCTGTTTGTAATCACAAATTGTTTTAACATATTCTATATTAAAAGCAAGACCTGCAGCTCTTTTGTAGGGCTAAGAACTAACTATGGTTGGATGATAATTCTCCAAACCAGAACCATTTCTAGAACAACATATGGGTTGAAACCTGTATTGATAATGTAATGATACAAATAACTGAATTTCAGAATAAAAGGGGCAATATTATTCTAATGGAATATCAAATTGTTTCAGGTGAAAAGGACATGGCCTTGAATTCAGGGTTTCCACATCAACAAACACCATGAAGTCAATCCTCAACCTGACTGTCGCTGGTGCATTTTCACTTGGATTGGGTCCCTCTTTATCATATTATGTTGTTCTTTGATTTCAACTCATTAACTGCTCTGTTAATTTAATTTGTGGGTACATAAAGCTGTTTGGAGAGATTCAAAATCTACGAAATGTAAAATGTTGATGATCCAACCACCAACTTACACACACGCACGACAGACACACACAGACACACAGACACACACACACACACAGACAGACAGACACACACACACACACACACACACACACACACACACACACACACACACACACACACACACACACACACACTGAGGCCGAATAAGAAGGAGCTGTCTACATTCCTGAGTCTTTGTATTTGTGTTTTTATTTGGCACGGAAAGAGGAAATATCTCTGGAATTTTGATGTTAAGATTGAAGGAGGTGGAGTTTAAGATTCCCGGCTTACACCTTAAGCGCAGCTTGGCCTGGTTGGCTGTACTAATGACC
Source organism: Plectropomus leopardus (assembly GCF_008729295.1). Classification (NCBI taxonomy): domain Eukaryota; kingdom Metazoa; phylum Chordata; class Actinopteri; order Perciformes; family Serranidae; genus Plectropomus; species Plectropomus leopardus. Next base: position 32,544,903 of record NC_056463.1, read on the forward strand.
TTAACACACGTTGGGCAACTTATCATGACTAGAATTTAATTCCGACTGATCAGCCACCTAGATGTTTTTCCCATTAACATTACTTACTTTGATAGGCAGAGATTCTCAAAGCTACCCTGTTCTGATACATTGCCTTGTATGAAGAAGGTGATGTATCTGAACTTCTGGCAAAGCCAACTACAGCACATTGTGATGGATGGGGCGACCCAAGGTGCAACAGACTGAAACTACAAGAAATTGCTTTTTTAGGTTGGTATTATAACTGATAACTTGCTAGATGATGGAGCATGGTCAGCAGGTACTTAATATCCATGTAATGTACTACAAAAAACTGTCTGAATACTGGCAGTAATGAAGGCACCAATTGGACCTAAAACTATGTACACCCTCTAGAACACTGTTCTATTCTAGGCAAAAAAAACAGTGTCATGAATGTATAAAATGCAATAAATTTGGGCACTTTGATTCTACAATGCATAAAACAAACGCAGAATTGCAGAATTTGATAATAAAAATGATATCAACTGTAAAAAGTGGAAAATTGCAGCATAATACATGTATCAACAGTGTATTTTTGTTCTTGCTACATCCTTAAAAGTACAGACAATTGGTTAGACAATTACATGTAAGCATCACACAAAAATATAGTCACAGGACCTTAGCCCTTTTTTCCTCTCTTTTATTGTAATTCTACTATGATCGGGGCGGAGTGAAGCAATGGAAAATGAGCCTTTATAACAAAACAAACTATTCCAACCAGCCTCAAATCCACAAACAAGAGACTCATCTTAGTCCCTGGTCACAGCTCATCCAAATCTGACGGTGTTAACAGAGCACAATTAAAGGCCACATAATTACAGTAGGCACTTCAACACAGCCAAACCAGTAATGTTCTCTTCCAGGAATTCCAGGGATGGGTGTGACTGTTCACTAAAAGTAGTCATGGATGTGCCTGGTTTACAAAGTATTCCCTATAATTACCAGCACTGACAGCCTCCGGGTTCTGGGTCAGGGTACGGGTTGCATGGCTTGTTGTGGATCAACATATGTTGTGATTTTACTTTTGACAACCATTAACTGAAAAGACAATAAAACAGTTAATATAATTCCAAAAGGACAACAAAACTATATCTAAATATCTTCACAGGTTTTATCTAGTGTAATTATGATATTTTACTTTTTGCTTACAAGCAGAGTGGGTCTGAATTCTTTCACATCATTTAACCAAATATAACATACACATCAGAAGATTTAACCCTTTCAAAGCCTGGATTCAAACCAAAGAGATGGATAGACAAACTACGAGTAGTCTTGCTATAGTCAATATAACGACCTATATACAGTATATTGTTGTTGAATGATCAAAAATAGGACTGGACACAGCCATGTCGTGCATGGACCATGTATGTTTATTTTGAACTTAGAAAAATGTTTAATTCGTAGCGAGAAGACAAATTAGATTAATATCAAAATGGAATAAAAATATTTAAGGCTCGAAAGGGGAAAATGCACCAAAATTTTAACAATTCTTTTACTTTCAATTCATCATGTCTTTGTTATATTGCATAATAACTGGCTGCTCCTTTTAACCTCATAAATTTTGGCAGGTTTCATTCCCCTACTACACTTTGAAACATAAATACAGAAAAACAATATCTGAACTCACTAAAACACTTTTACCATCTACATTAAACAAAGTCTAATTGGCTTCAACAACGGGGAACAACAAAGCTTCAGCACCAACCTGCTAACTATCCATTAACACTCACTGCCTTTGTACATCACAATATCATACTTTCATCATTTATCATAATTCTTTCTTCACTCTCTCCTTTCCCTTCTTCACTCTTTCAGTTTTTGAGAGGAAAACTGGAATTTCCTCAGGCATCTAAGGTGAAACTGTCTCTACATTGCCTTTCTTACTACAGTATGCAGCATCCTTGCCAGGCTCTAGGTGGAAATCAAGGTTTGAAAAGCTGTTCACCTACTCCACTTGATATTATGGGGGGCGTTGTACCCTGTTTCTTCCCAAAGTCCGCTATCAGCTCTTTAGTCTTGCTAGACTTTAGACATCAGGTCCTTTACTTCCTTTAGATCAGCCTTTTCATTTTTGCCTGTGATCAGGACCACCACAAATGTGTCATAAGCAAACTTGATGAATGATGGAGTTGAAGTCTCAAGTGGCTACACAGTCTTGTGTGTACAGGGAGTATAACAGGGGTTCAAAACGCAGCCCTGGGGTGCTCCAGTGTTACAGATGAGGGTGGGGAGGTGTGTCTGCCCACTCTCAACACCTGGAGTCTGCCTGTCAGGAAGTCAAGGATCTACATGCACAATGAGGTGTTTGATCCCAAGCTCCTTGAGCTTTGTGACAAGCCTCAGGGGAACAGCAATCTCACTTAGCTCCCTTGAATGTTCAGGTGAGATCCATTCCCTCCCACTGATTGGTTGGGTCGGTAGGCAAACTGTTGTGGTTCCACAGTGCTGGGTAATAAGGAGCAGTTGTAATTCTTAACCAGTCATTCAAAGCAATCAGAGTTTGTTTGTGGCAGCCCACCACAATATCAACATTGCCACAACATATTGATTCTTTGGAGCTACGCCCTGCACAGTTTGTGCTGGAACAATTAGTTAATTTTGAGTGCTGTTGGAATACGGTCAGTTACAGATTCTGTCTCGCTGTTATGGAGTCAATAGGGATGGGCATCGTTAGGATTTTATCATTACTACTTCTAGTAAAATTGAATATTTCAAATATAACTAAATGTTGTTTCTAAAACAGCAACATAAATGTTTGCAACGGCAATGTCACTACATGAACTCAATAATATCTCACTGGAAACAAACTTGAAATGTTAGCGAAATAAATAATATTCGTGAGATCAAAATACTGTGATGTTTAAAAAGAATGAATGACACTTGTCCATGTCAGTCCTGTCATTTGTCCTCCCTTTGCTACTAATATGACTCACTGCTTGTAAGTACCACTTATAGAGGGGGGAAGTGCTGGTTTGTCTTAGCCAGTAACCAAGTTAACAACAATTTGCCTAATTTTAAAATGAATGGCAAACGAAGACAAACAGTTAGTCTACATAGAGACAGCTTTTGTTTTAGCTTCTTTGTTACAGTTTTCTGTTACCCAAACTAAAATATCACTTTCTATGCGTTAATGCTTGTGAACAGGCATATTGATAAAGTATTGACTTTTTACTTACAAGGATTTTATTGTGACTTTATCATCAATTTGAGTCATCTTTGAGTTATCTTCATGTCATCTGGTTCACCTTACTGTCTCCACCATTGACTCCCTGCTTTGCTGTTCATTGACTTTGCTCTGTGTGTGTGTGTGTGTGTGTGTGTGTGTGTGTGTGTGTGTGTGTGTGTGTGTGTGTGTGTGTGTGTGGAGCTCAGCACAAACACAGAGCAGAGGAGAGGCTGCAGTGTGATAATTTATTACACAAAACCATTAAAAATTCCAAAATAAAGAACTGGTAACACTGAAACTTATAAATTCTACAGTTTTAATAATTTAGCCTAGGGGCCCATTATACTGCATTTCAGTACCTGGTTGCATTCACAAAGTGCATTGAGGAAGTGTAGTTAAAAAGGAGGATCAATGAAGTGATGTCTGTTTCTGGATACATTGTAAGAAGTTTGCCAATGAAACTATGTCTCAGTCCCAAACTCTAAACACAATCCAGCACTTTATAGCCAAAAAAATACCTCAACACAATCCATTTTAATCACAGCTGCCTTATTTCAAACACGCTGGGAGAGGGCAAAAATGTTTATGGTTCACTACTGAAAACCCCTTAACATTAGTGAGGTACAAACTCAATAGTGGCTAGATCACATTAAGAAAACTATAAGTTTAAAAATGGCCTCACATTTAGCACTAGAGAAGCACTGGGTAAATAAACACGGGATCTACCACATCCAAAACCAACCAGAAAACAGGAGGGTGGGGGTGGGGGGCTGAGTCCACAGCTCACTCACTCTATGTGGTGAGTGACTCTCTTTAGCTCGCTCTCTCTCCCTCACTCACTCACTCACTCACTCACTCACTCACTCACTGATGCCAGAGCAATGTATTAAGCATTTTAATTCAAATATCTCAACACTACTTGTTTCTGCAAAAAACATCAACAGAGCATCTGATATGTTGATGTTGTGGGAAGGCGTTATTCCAGACTTAGCAATACACACCTAAGGAAGATCTGCAGCTGGAATGTAACCAGGTATGTTATAGGTAAATGAGATGCGCCTTAAACACCATGAAGCCCTAACTGATTCTGTATTTTAAAGGCAGATTGCTCGATTGATGTTTCATAGTAAAAAAAACAACAACAACAAATAAAATCTGGCAGCAATAGGCCAATGTTATTTTTAAGCATCATCACCAGGTGTCAGTAACCTTGGACATGCATGAAAGGTAATGGCACAGTAGAAATAAGTATGCTATGAAAGAGAGGGTTTTTTTAAGTGCAGGGTTTCCCACACAGCTCGCCACAATAATATCTGTGGCACCATATTGATTTTCTATTTTTGGAGCTGGAGCTTTCATTGGGAGCACTGTTGGAATATTTATAGCCTACCAGTGGGTTATTCATTGTACATGTACTCTGGGCACAGACAGAGCAGCAGAGTGCAAGGTGCAGTGAAAGTGAAACTTGACCATTCCTTGCACTAGGTCTTAAAGTTTGTTTTCACATCCATCGATCTGATCTAAACAGATCTGACCGGATCGACAGATCAAATATCCACCCTGCGACCCTGCGAAGAGTTCCACCAACGCTGCGTTCATGCAACATCCAAACTTTGAGAGGGGACACAGACTGATACAAGGGGGCAGACACACACCCACTCCAACACACACACACACACACACACACACACACACACACACAAACTGAAAGTCTGCTGCAACTTAAACATTGCACTTTATGAGCGTGTGGATGTAAAAGATATTCCTTGTTTGGTGGTCAAAACAATACTGTGATTTGACTGTGAGGGAGGAGCGATTAACAAGAATAAAAATGGCACTTGATATTAAAAGGGTTGCTGGCCCCTTGCATAAACACATAACTTGAAAATATGCACTCGGGGATATTTTACTGTTAAAAAATAAATTTGTATCGGTGATACTGTTTCTCAAACTAGCTCAAACTTATCGGTGGTACATCTGCGCTGCAATTTCTTGTTACTGATCAGCCAACTGTGCACCATACAGATATATCTGCTATTAGCTAAAACCGCCCAATATATTGACCCAGCTGCTTTGGTGGTCAGGCTGTCATTCAAAAAGACAGGATATTTCCAAAAGAAACAATGTTGAGTATTTTCAAGGGCGGAGGCATTTTTTTTAATCAGTATTGATACCTTTCAGTGTTTCTTAATACGCTGAAATCCTTTGATATCTTGAAACTGCCCATGCATGCCTTGTACCATTTACTGCGATCAAGAACTTTGAGTCAGCATAGATGACTGTTTTTACATCAAAGTCAAGCTGTAAGGACATGTTGTTTTGTGAGCAAAATATATGATATACTGGTCCCTGCCAAAAGTTTTATATTTTCCAAAACAAAACCATGTTGCAGAACTAAACAGGCAAAAAAGGCCAGTCCTTACTTGCTTACCCAAAGAAGCCTAGTTTTAAGTTACATTATAGGCAGAGAAAGTTGTTATGGTGGGTGGTGAGGGGACTGTGCTGCATGCGCACTGCTGTCTGCCAGTATCAAAGGTTGCATAAGTTGGAAACTTTTAAATCCTACATGTAAACACATTGAGTTTAGAAATTTGTTTCCATGCTTGATCTAAATGCTGACAAGCATTGCCATTGTAAAATGACAACTACATACTCTACATATAAATACAAATGAGCACACACTGACATGTCAAGTGGGATAAATTAATCTAGCAACAACCCTGAAGACAATCCTTCTAGTTTAATGTGTAATCCCTTCAACCAGGGGTTAACAAAAGACAAAAATTCTGTCCAGTAAATCCCTGAAGACCTACTTTGTACTTTAATGATGTGCTTTCATCTCCTCAGACCATACAAAGCACCGGAAAAACATCCCCCATGCTGTTCAATGAGAGAGCGTGTGTGCGGGTTTGTGTGTTTGAGAGAGAGTGTGTGTTTGTTTCCCAGCATGCACGGACATGGCTCTTCTTTAGAAGAAGCCTATGAGTTATGAACGAGACAAAACACCCACACCAGATTCCAAAAAAACAAATGAGGGAAGTAAACATGGGAGAATGCAGCCCCCACCGTCATGACTAAAAAACACTCCACTTTCCCAGAGAGGGAAACAGGCTTTGAACCCTCTTTGCCTTGTAACGGTTTTATGAATGAGTACCGCCTGAAAGAATGTCCTTTATGTTATTAACTCAATGAAAACAGGGCCTGCACTTTTCCCTTCTGTCATTTATTGATCTGATGAATGACCGTGTCTGGAAATAAAATGCCTCTGAATACAAAGCTGACTCTCACACCAGCACAGCAGACGGCCTGTGAGCAAGACACACATTTAAACAATAAATCCCAGATAAGATTACTGAAGCTTGATACAGGGCGTTATCAGATGAGACAAATGAAAACCATAATAATTTGATCCTCTATTGTCCAAGTGTTTGCTGATACTGGTACAAAATTAAGTAAACAAGACATGATTCTAACAGCATCAGGCTTTACTTTTCATATTGCTTCATATAAACATACGCGATTGTGTAGCATACCTATAAACAGCTGCTGATGTGCAGGCACTGGAGCCGCCAGACAACAGCTTAATGGAATGAGCACTGTTTGGTCAGCCAACTCAACTACTCCTGCTATCGGCCTTCCTCTTTTTAATGAAGCCTGGTTTTACTACCACCAGACTTCTCCTATAAACTGCCTAATAAATAGCACAACAATGCAGTCTCTGCAGTGAGAGCAGTAGTGCTCATGTTGTTTGAGATCAATGCTGTTTTAAGGCAGCGGCAGCAGCAAATGATGGCCCATTTGCCCTGGCTGACACACCCCCCCAGGAGCCCGGCTGACTGCTTATGCATCTTCACAGGGTCATTCTCCATTTCTTCTATATTTAGTCTACTTTAACTGACTTAACAAAACATGCAAACCTCTTGGATAGGAAGATGCCGACATACAGACATGCCTAAAAAGAGCCATTTTTACACAGAGATTGCGCTATTGGGCCATTACTAAGGCCATACTTCTTGAAGTCTTTGAAATTTGCCACAGAACTACACAATGGCACCATCATGCCACTGCAGTGTGGGATTTTAAACAGCATGCTGGCATCGCAGGATCAGAAGAGGCGTGGCATTTATCAAAACTGTGTCAACCTCTTGTGTGACATATATAATACGCTTCGGCAGCACTTTCTAAACAATAATAATGACAGTAACAATCGTTTACCAAATATGGCAGTTAATCTTGTTATCTGCTTGAAGGGTAAGGAGCCTCTGGATCTTCTTGTTTTCCCAATTTGCGGACATTTACGGCTGCTGTTCTTCCTCTTTAACTTAACCGCTAATTGTAACTAGCTGCTTTTTAGACCTCTTGGGTGGGTTGCACACATGTCATTACATCAAAATGTAATGTCCCATCCTGCAAGCTGTCCTGTTCATACAGACACCATTTCTGCAACGTTACTGCCTCCCCTGCTGGCTTAAAGAGGAGACAACTCTGTCTCCCCATTCTGCGATTGTACCCTATATACACATAGCGTAAGTAAAGTGGCTAGTGTTTCATCTGACCAGTTTGTTGGGTTCTGATATATGACTGGGGAAAAAATGCAACCACCAGGCTTTGGGGGGATGTGTGGTAAAATTATCTGGACCCCTATATCTTAGGATTGCAGGGTAGAGCCCACATTCATTGTCCTGAGAGTTCTGAGTTTGCCCTCCCATTTCCGTGTACTCTGTCCTAAAATTGTTATTTCTTAAGAGAACATGGGTTTTTTTCCACACTACTTTAACTCTGCTAGCACCAGTTATTCAAGAGCATGGTGGAGCAGAGGTGTGTCAACATGTGTCTGTTTGAGCCCTTGAACGCCGGACTAGAAGAATGTGGCTCATAAACACTACTACTTGTTGTAGTGTTCACAGTGGTTTAAGTAGTGGTACACCAAGCAGTATCAATAGTAACTGTTGCACTCTTATTGGAAGTAGTAGTAATAGTAGTTAGTAGAAACAGCTAATGGCTTAGTAGTTAAGGCAGTAGTAACAGCATCTGTAGCGCTGGTAATAGAAGTACTACTAGCTGGGGCATTAAGTATTAGTTGTCGGTTATTAAAAAAAATTCCAATCTATTTCATGTCCTTCACAGCCCCCACAATCTGAAAAACAACAAGTTTAAGTCTAGTCTCAACAGAGACGGAAAGATGGCCCTGTACCGTCTCGGTACAGCGCTGCTACACTTGACCTCTTTACCACATACTGGTATATACAGTGTTTCCCCGTGGTTGACTGCTTTGGCCTGGCCGGGCAGGGATACCATTATCTGTACTTCACCTGTTTAACCGTCTGTTTCAATCAACTGTCCTGCTGTTATTACTGAGATGTGAACAAACCACAGACACTTGCCTCGTTCAGGGACTGGAATGGATAGTTGGTGTAATTTTAGGCATTCATAAAAAAATATATTTTTTGGCCTGGGAGAGGTCCATGGGTCTAGCTGCCTGCCAGGCCTGTACAATAGCAGGGGAAAACTGAATATATGTACTTGAAGCTCCCAGTCAGCAGTTGGTTGTTAGCGTTAGCATAAAGTTAAACAGATACCGCAGCGCCTTTAACCATGAGGATTCAATCACTGTGAGCAGACAACAAACAAACAGCTCTCCAGTTCACTTATTACTAATATTTGCAAGTCAAACTGGTGCTCCGTGGTCACAAAACGTGACTAAATAGTCGTGATGGGAGCTATGCAGACACAATCACACACTTCACCTGCTCACACTATCACCACTACCACTCATTAAGTTCCCTGTAAGCTGGAAACAGACCAACAGCTCTCCATTTCATATATTAAAAGTATTTACAAATCGCAGTAGTGCTCCACGGTTGCAAAATATGACTAAATAGTCCCATGTATTCTGCCAATTTCATAATTTTCATCATAACAGATGGATCAAATCCTGAAGATACCTACACACACACAAACACACACACAATATTAATATCACACTAATGAACTTTATCTTCAAGTTCAAGTTGCTTGTAATGTTAACAATGAAAGAATAGCAGCTTATTTGATTTATGATAAAATGGACACAGGGATTATGGTCACAGGAATGTCCAAGATTTAATTAAAAACGAAGAATTCCTTTTAGAGCAACACAGCTGCTGGTTGTTGTTGAGTTGTTGACGTGGCAGGAAGGAAGACAGGTGGCCTTCTCCCATATGAAGACACAACTGTAGAGTTCACTACAGGTCACCATCCATATGATGACTGGTTAAATTATCTGTGACAGTGTGTGTTATTGCATGGGACCTTTTGTCGTATGCGTTTAATGCCCGTTGGTACAAACACAGACAAATAGGAGAGGTCTAGATTTTATTGTTGATGCTCTATAGTGTTTTCTTGCTGACAAGAACAATGATAAACAGCACTTCTGCTCCTCCACCTGACACCCCCTCCATCCATCCAACATGTCTTCCTCCAACATATTCCACCTCCTGGCTTCTTTTTTTCCAGCTTGCCCACACTCTGCCACTCCATCAACCCACAAAGCAGGGCCAGGCGTGTGTGCATGTGTCAGACAGTGAGACATATTTGCATCTCTGTGATTTGTCTGTTTACATGTGTGCGTGCCTGCATCTCTGTCTGCCAGTGTGTTTGATGATGGTGACAGTGTATGTCTGTGCCTATGTGTGTACGTACATGCGTGCAATCAAGGCCAGTCCTGCGAAAGTTCCATGTCACAAGACTGAAAACATCAACATGCTGAGTCTGCAGCAAGGCGCCAGTCACCAGGGAAACAATTCAGCCAGACACACACACACTCAGTCAGCCAAAACACATTGTCTGAAATGCACCAGCAAAACAAGTCATCTAAAAGGCTGCAGTCGTAAACATGAAATTAAAGGGCGAGTTCACACACTCATCATGCCTGCTGTAGTTTAATTAAACTCTGGAGCATTTACTCCCTCAGTTCAATTAGTTTAGGCAGATGAAAACATCTGAACTGAACATGCATAACACCAAACAAGAAACACAGACACCTGAATATGTAAATTGCTGCCTCTTTTGAGAGAAAGGCAAATGCTACTACTAGCCACCCTAAAACACAAGTTTTTTTTGTATATAAGTAAACATTTTGGACAGCCAGCAGTCCCTCAACGACATGGGCTGAGGCAAAATGGCACTCTCAACTGATACCTCTGTTTCGAGCTTTCTTCATCTTTTTCTTAACTTGGATAAACACCTGAGATATCTAACAGCAAAGATCTGCAGACAAGCCAATCATGCATAACAACATCCCACCGCTTCCCTCCTTCCCCGCAGCCAAAACACAACAGCTAAAGCAGTTAAAGTGACAGGTAGCAGGCCACAGCTGTAGGCGCAGAGCCGTTCATTACACTCCCAAATTCACATCTACACAAATCAGGCCAAAGGCGAGACTGTCTGCACTATCTATTTGCAATTCAAATCCCTGAGGAGCCATCACGTGTGACAGTCAGCTTACCTTTCTGGCAGTGATTGGAATTCCAGCAGCGGTAGTTGTAGTTGTTGTTGAACATGGTCTTTCTGCACTGGGGGTTGTTCTCCATGATGCCCGGACAAACATCGCTGCACTCCTTGGACTGCTTGTTCCCGGCGATGTAGTTGTTGAACTCTGCGTCCATGATGAGGGACCAGTCGATGGAGTCCAGGTAGCAGAGCTCAGGGTTCTTCTCAATCCGGATGGCGCCACGGGTGATGTTCCTCAAGTTGTACAGGCCGATGTCCTTCAGGCTGGTCATCTCAAAGATCACGAGGGCGTAGTTGTAGAAGAGGTTTCGTCCTCGTATGACAGTCAGGTTGGGAAAGAGAGTGCTCAGACTGTCCAGGCCGGAAACCCGGAACAGCAGCAGGTAGTCTGTGATCATGGTCAGCTTGGGGAAGCTGAGGGAGCGGAAGACTTCCTGGTTGATGTTGTTGTTGTTTTTGTCACCAATGAGGAGGATCTGCAAGTAGCCCTCCACCACTGTGCAGTTCTCTAGACGCCTGAATTCACTGATGTCATTCCCAATGTCGATGCTGGGTCCACAGACTGCAGCAGGGAAACAAAAGGAGAGATTGAGGGGCTGTGATGCATTAAATTCAGCAGCAACAGAAATATTTAACACCTCATTTTCTCTATCCTTATCTATTTCTTTGTTGTATCCTTTTATTTGATGCCACAAGGATCAGAACAGTTTCATCATCACAATACCAAGTTGTGTCTGTTCTTTTAAAGCCAACATATTCTTACAAATCATCTCAACATTTCATACTTTATTTACACACATTTAACTTAACAAAACAATGTTCTCCTTTTCTGAAATAGTGATATTTATAAAGAAATGTTTGTTCATTTTTTAAATATTGACGTACACTTGAGCTGTGCTATTGTTGACAGAACATGTTTGCCTTACAGTTCTCATTTTCAATGCCAACTGAACACGGTGTGACAAAGTAAATACTTGGGTTAGTTTCTATTCAAGCTCAGGTTAACAGTGCAATAAAGTTTACATTGCTCAGCCTTCAGGCTATTGTTGCTCTTCTGTTCACCCAACATGACCCCAGTTTTTTGTTTCACTGTCGGCTTTAAATAACACATGAAAGCACTGGAAACTATGTACTATAAAATACATCATCCATTAAAAATGTCACACTTGGTTAGTCAAATACAGTGTATGTGACAAAACAACATGTGCAACAAAAGTAAAAAATGAATCATGGAGGAGTTTCATAAGTGCTCTGTTATCATTATTCTTCATGAAACAAGGCTCTACAGCCAAGGTGGCAGTTCTGTGAGGTAAAGTTGTGTTTGGTGCAAAAATGTCAACATCACCATGTTTAAGTAATCACAATGAAAATGCTAGGATGCTGGTTTTCAGCAGGTATAATCTAGGGCTGCCCCTGAAAGTGGGAGATTCAAGTCATCAGTTGAGCGTGCGCAGTAGTGTTTCTCCTGCTGGGCCCACTCAAATTTTCACTCGGCTCACAGACTTTACATTGTGAAGACAACACACATTGTTTAATTGTTTTTTTTAGCTAAAGGAAAGTTTTGCAAACATAGAACCTCAAAGGATCATCTCTCGTAACTGAGAGAATAATAATTGCACTTGTTTGCTGTTCAACATGTCCTATCAACAGTCTTACAGATGTGTCTTTTACACTGGTGGTCTATGAGGAAAATGCTTTTAGGGCCGCAGGGGATTTTTTTTGCACCAATATCCCAAGTGGCCACTGGGAAAAATTGGAAGCAATGTTGAGCTGCTTTCCTATGGGCCTGGATATAATGTGTAACATATTCACTGTCTATTTCTACTTTTTAGCATGCTGGCATTCGCAAATTAGCACTAAATGCAGAGATGAAAAGTCACCAGTTATTACAATTCATCTATCAATCTCTAGACTAAATTTCATGACAATCTATACATTTCAATAGAAATCACACGTCAGCTTCATGGTGGCCCTGGAAGAAAAGTTAGGGGAATTTATTTTTTTATTTATTTAACCTTTTTTTAAAGAGAAAAACCTCTTGAAATTGAAAACCTGTTCCAAGACAGGCAGCAACATAAGTTATAGGCAGACAACATAGAACAAAAAAAATACAACAACAAATCACGCAAATACAACAACAATACAACACTTTGGATCACAAAAGTCAGAAGGATTTATCCTTTGGGGAGCATGAATGTGTAAAATGACAATCTCTCTGATAGTTGTTCAGATATTTCAGTCTCGACTAAAGCAGTGGATCGAATAGACAGATCAGCATTGGCATCCTTAGAGCCATACTGCTAACCAGGGATGCCTGTAATTACTTTCATTATTCTTTTCATGACTAATCATTAAATCTATAAAATGTAAAAAAAAAAAAAAAACAGATAAAAACACTCATCACAATTTCCCACAGCCCCAAGTGACAGCTTCAAATTGCTTCTTTTGTCCAACCTGCAGTCATCTTCATTTACTATCAAAAATGACAAAGAAAAGCAGCAAATTCTCACACGGGAAATGGAAAGGTTCGTAAATGTTTCTTTTTTTTTCCTTGAAAAATGACTGAAATGATTAACCAGTTGTGAAAAAAGTTGTCAATAAAAAAAAAATCCAATCAACTAATCAATTAATTGACTAATCATTGCAGCTCTACTACTAATATGGATAAAAACAGCTGCTGTGACTGCAGTGTAGTGCCTCCTCCTGGAAAAGTCTCAGCCTGTAGCAGTTGTTGCATTCTGTAAAAACATGCATTTATGCAATTTCATGCATAGTGTAAAAAAGCTTTGTTCACATTTGTTTTTAACTCCATGAGGTGCACTTTTTTTTTTTTTTACTGTGCCAGTCTGTTGGCTCAGACTCTATTTGGACAAAGAAATATTTTGAAACCAAAACAACTACAAAGCGGAGTACAAGACAGACACAGCTCTAAATCCGAACCAGCATTAGGAAAAGTTTGGTACGGCATGGTGGTGATGATCAGTGGAGTGTTTGCCTATCTTACTTTTACTCCCACCTGTGTGCTGTGCTCTAAACAATACTTCGCCTGAAGCCCCAGCAGCACCCACAGAAACATGGAGGCCATTATCGCACATCACTGTGAGGAGGATTTAGACTTCAAAAGCTGGAGGGCAGTGAGTCATGGAAAACTCACACCAACCGGCTAACAGGTTGTCACACTACTGCTTTAATGCTGGTCTGTAAAGTTTTACTGTATGAATGTGACGCAGAGAGGTTTGGGAATAACGATGCATAACCAGCAAACTGTTGTTTTATAAATCAACGTTTTACAACATTTTATTTTTAAACATTAGTGCCGGCATTGCAGGTATAATTCAATGTTATTTTTTTTAATCAAGGGATTGCCCGAAAGGCAAAACCTGGAGTGCTAGCATATACATATTCCCACTCTAAATGTTACACCACTGCATCATCTGGGAAAATAAGTTATAATCTAATTTGTAATAAACCTGTCATAATAAATGCATTGTTTAAAGATTTAATCTCCCAACAATTTTCTAACAAACTACAATAAGGCGATCAAGTATACTTTATGCGTCACTGTAAAAGGTTAAAGAGTAAAAAACAAGTTTAACAATACAAACTGTTAAATGTGAATAAGTAAGATACATATATAAAATTATAAGACAATATTGCTTATACCAAAATCTGTAGATCTGCAAACCATGTGTTGTTTCTTCAGAAACCACACCTCTACTGGGGTGGAACAATGTTTAATTTCCAAAAGAACACCCTGGACCTTTCTGCTGGCTATGGAAAATTTTCCCATAACCTCTCAACGTGACACATCACAATATTGGAAAAGGTCTATAACAAACATGTCACCATTTTATATTCTGAAAAACACAATGTTCTTATTTAAGCTTTAACAATGAGGAATGATACACTGTTGCCAAAATAGTAAGACTGTTGAAAGTTGTGAGCAAATTTATGTTACTGGATGTCTGACAAGAGTTTCATCCTCTGATGAACAAAACTGTTAACAATGACTTCAGTTCACAATAACATTATATCTAACAAATAGGGATGTTTTAGTTCTGAAATGCTCTAATCGGATCCACTGAACAGTAGCTCGGAGGGCAAGTCACACACAGAAAGAGAGGCTACCCAAAGGGATCAATAAAATATTGTGAGTCTGAATACTATGATAGTTTGACACTATCCCAATGCAAGCTGCAGGTAAGAAATAAAACAACTACAACTCACCACTGTGCAAGTAGTACCCCTCCTATAGTGAACGTCAACTTGTTCATGAGGGAGGTCATTTATTCCTGCAACCTGTCATAAAGTTTGTATGTTCTGTTCCATTTGGAGACATACAGGAAATTTGTGCTATTTTTAGAGGTATATTGTTAAAACTGATCATTGTTACTGTACTTACTGTTAGTACAAAAAAATCAAACACATTTCTCTTTGGGTGACCAACATCAATGTGAAAAACATTAGATTTATGTTAAAGCTGAACTCAGCTGTGGCAAAGTTCACAAAAGACGGCGACTGTCCTAAACCCAGTTTACACTAACATAATGATGCAGGTCTAACCAGCATCTCCTGAATCGAATGGGGATTAAAAATTCCTGAGGTCACAGCATTCCTAGAATGCAGCTCAGAGAACGGGAAGCATGACACCGTTTTTCATCTTTTAGATTGTAATCACTATTACGGGAAAATAAATCTTATTTAGCACTCAGAACATGAAGCAACAAGTGATGGTGGCTGCACCTGACAGGTAAGACACCAAATGTCTGCTGATGTCTATGACTGCGAATGACAACTAAATATTGAATAAGTAGGTTTCACTTGATTTTTTGTTAACTCTATTGATTTAGGGGGTTTGCACTAAGTGATATATATATAGTTTATTTATACACTGCTACTCTGCAAGATGTGAACCGCTTCAAATTAAACATGAGAGTTAACATTTAAAGTTAATGCTACATTTTGAAGCTAGTGTGCTTCGTAAATTAAAAACCAGCAGTTGAATCATATCGTAAAAAGAAAAAAGAAAAGTGGCATGCTAACATTATATTATACATAATAAATAATTCAGCGTTACCTCACATATCTGCCCATATTTGCTCCAAATGGTACATTCTTTGCACAGACAGCCCTTTTGATATTTAAATGCTAGCAGTAAAAATACTTGTAAATATCAAATTGCTTTTTGACTATTTAGAACTACAAACCAACATATCCAGAATGTAATTCTCACTACCAGCAATTCTAATTAAAAATATCCACAATTCATTTCTCAGTAGTAAATTCTTGAATTAATTCTTATGAGTGGAAATGTTCATTGCAGATATACAAAACTTAATTACAAATAGTCAACTTTTACCATTGACTTCTATTCAAACACAATTACAGACATCTACTAAAGGTGGGGGAAAATATATAGATTTTTATCATATTACTTATTAGTATTGAAAATACAAATTAAACTTTTCTTAGCCTACTAAATCAGTTGCTCTTTTAGTGCACAAGATAGATTTTGCTGCAATGCAAGTGAGAAACTTCATTGTTAGAACTTTAACTTATTATATATAACAGATGTTGAGAAATCTTTCCTTTGGGGGCCACATTTACAGTTGAAAAAATGTTTTAAAAGTCGGTGTATTGCTAAAATAAGTTAATAACATCGTATTGCAGGCTTCCGGTGATTCACACCTCTAAAATCTACGATTCCATTGTGACTTGTTATATTTGAATGTCGGACACATCAGAAATTCATTTGTTGAAATCTGAAATGAACAAGTACATTTCCACCACTCACAATCCTTTTTTAACAAGCAGAAACTAAACTGTAGATACCTGTAATCATTATTCTTACTAGTGAAAAAGAAATCACCTTGATAAATAATTGTTTTAAAGAAATCTATAAATTAGTTTTGACTCGTCAATGTGTAATTCCACGTGCGAAAATATATTTTTAACATGCCATATTTGTTCTACAGATATCTTAAACAACATTGCAACGTGTTAAAATAACACTTTGACATGTCGAAATGTCATTGCCACCAAAAAAACTAAATTGCTACTTGTCAGCCCATTTGATTTAAGGTAAAAAGGGTTTGCCATAGTCCTTGATTATTTTCAAGAACATATATAAATACTTTTATAAAGTATTAACGGACACCAACAAAAAAGAGGCAGGTAGACGCACATCTTTTCCCTGAAAAGAAAGTTGGGCCCCTTTGTGCAAAGGCAAAAACAAATTTAACATTGTCCTATAATTCTTTGCCCAAAAAGCATATTTTAGCATAATAAATCTACAGACAACAAATAAACCCAAAGTAAAAACTTTCCCAAGATTGACCTCTTTCAACCCCACTTGTGACATAAGTTTCAAAGCACACTGGAGTTTGTAGCCAAGCTTAAATGCGATGAAGCTGTTTTGCCTTTGTTTGCATTTGACATTTTAAATGCGGATAATTTGGCTCTCGCATAAAATAGAGGGACAGAGAAGAACTGTAGTTTTTTGACCAAAACTGCTGAGAGTTAAAGTCTCCTCTAGAGAGGACGTGAGAGCCTCTGGTGAGCCATTATGAAATGCCTTTGGTGTGATTTAAGGCAGGCAGTGTGCTGGTATGGCTGTTATGTCTTTCTCTATAATCTACTTGTCAGTGCACACTGTCAGCAGCCTTGAGCGAGCTGCATACCTGTTAATACAATCCCAACACCCAGGCCTGTAAAAAGACACACTGCCTAGTGACGTTACATCACCGCAGCCTCGACGCTTCACCCTCTGTGGCCTCACTGCAGCGCCAGCATGGCCATCTTTCATGGGAATTGCTCCTGACCACGCTAGTGAAGACGCTAAACAAAAGTCACTGATCAAAATTTACATCTTGTGCTCGGCTAAGTGAAAATACTGATAGCAGGTGTAGCAGCTTAATAACCCCCCCCCCATACTGACACATTTTAAACAGCTGAGTACACAAGCCAATCTCTGTAGCTGTGATGAGCCTCCAGATCACATATTTACTTTTGATAACCTTTTCCCAGCTGGTTGCAGACTATCCGCAGACAATCGGAGGAAATCCACTAGAAGTCCCAGAAGACAAGAAATAGGAAGCAATGGGCCCTTTATGCCGGTGCTCCATACAGTGCCACTAGACTGCAGCAAGTCTGTTTACTCCTCATTTCCATCCTGTTAGTGACAGATCGCCCGAGGGGGGAACGTATTCATAAATACTTTTCCACATGAGAGGCAAGGTGAGAAGAAATGCGCTGGGAAGCTTTGGCAAAAGATCTTTGTTGACAGATTAAACTTGTTTGATTCATGTGAAAGGCTTTGTTAGCAGCAACAGAGCTGCACCTGGTTAACCCAAACCTACTAACCCTTTAGCTCCAACTGATACAGAAAATCAGCAGGAATGCTCAGAGTTTAGCCACACAAGGAACCTTTAGACAGCTCCACACCAGAGCGAGAATAAATGTAGGATTTCGATGGGAGAACCTCTCTGCTTCTCCCAGGTTTGTCCCGTAACCACTGGGGCTAACAGTAAACCCCATGACACACAGTTCACAAGCTCCTCACTCTTTCCAATCAACAGAACTTAGTCTGTTTTGCTTGCGAATGTACTTTGGCTTGTTCTATTTTAAAACCCAGACCCTGGTTCAATCCCCCAACCCACCCCTCCCCAACATGTCATGATGAATGGGATGAATCAGGACGCCTAGTTTACAGTATAGCTGGAAACATGGGGAAAAAATCAGATGGCAACACATAAAAGGCAAATTTGAATACATATAGACACTTTAATTACATTAAATTTGAAGGTTTATATGCCAAAAGAAGAATTTACTATATGCTGCCATAAAATAGTAAGTCACGAGAAAGTCCTTTTTCTTGCACAAAGCCATCTGTGCCGTACAAATTGGTGCCTCTCAAAGTTCAGACCAATTTTCAAAGAAGTACGTTTTACTTTTAATGGATTCTAATCTGACTAAAACTTATAACCTCAGACCACTGGTAACCAATTTGCCTGTTGGGGAGATGCTAGACCGGTCTGGTATTCATGAAAATATTTCCAAGGTCAAGGTATCCCTAGGTGTGTTTAGTAACTCAGAATAAATGATTGGAAGTATTATCAAAATTTTGGAAAGAATGCCCAAAACTGAGTCAGTGTTGTATTACACTCAGATGAGGTCGACTTTGTCTCATCATTACCTTGGAAAGTAAAAAAAAAAGAATAATTAAAATTACTGAAAGGCAAAGCTTTTATACTGTCCTAAATCCAACCAAAACTTTAATTGCTTTCTTGAAATGGCGTTTATATTTTTCTATGATTAACATTTTGTACTAAATGAACTGAACCATGCTGAAAAACCACCACATTGTCACCTGACTGATAGGGCGGCATGATATGGAAAAAAAAATTACTTATTTAAAAATTGTTTAAAAGATACTGTGATTATTTTGACAGATACTGCAACTGTGATATGAGTTGTGAATCTAATGGGAATGGTATTTTTTTTTTTTGCATTTTAACTGAAAGAAATATATATATCTAAAAATGATAATAAATTAATTTTAGTTGGGGTCTGCAAAAAAACAAGCATGCTACTTTGCATTTATAGACTGGGGCCTCACAGTAGCACTACTATGATTCACGTCTAATGGTATGTTCAAAAAAATCAAAACATCAAAAAATGGCAGCTCCTGCAATCTGGATATTGCACTTGGCCATATTGCAATGTTGATAATATTTCTATAAATTGTGCAGCCCTACTCACTGACAAACACTGGTGCAACTAGCACTGTCTAAAAAATAAATATTTTCCATGTGTACTTGTTTATCTTGTGTTGGAATCTTTAATCTATTACAGCAAGATTCTTACTAGATGCATAGCAAATGACTGTCTGCAGTCAGTTTGCAAATAATAGGCTTGCATCTCATGTTTGGGTATAGAGTAAGACAAGCCAAACTCTACTCAATTACCTACCTTTTTATTTCTAAAATCCTATTTCTGTTTGCTGTTTTCTGTGAAGATCGCAGATACCTTACAGTTTTGCTTGATTCTAATTCACCACATTGTGACTCAGAGTTGACAATGTGGTGTGTATATATAGCTTGACTGACTTTCTCTGTTGGCTGAGTCATGGTAATGTATTTACCAACACACTTGTGTGGATTCATTTTCTGTGGTGTTGTTTTTAAGCCAAGTTATGGTATTACAACTAGACTTTTTCAAAATCTATATCCCAAGTGTTCACAAGAAGCAAGCTAACTACTGTTATGTTCACACAATAACATTAAATTAAATTAATATCCTATTTAAATTTAAATATAGTTTCTAATTACACACACGCCACACTGTGTAACACAATTCCCGTGCATCCTAATGCTTGTTTTAACCTATAGCCTCATAACTTCACTGATGCCACATTTCTAATTTTCTAACATAACAGTTGTCTTTCCATGTTTGCCTTTATTGTCCACTCCGTGCAGTTTTGTGCTGTATATATACACAGTGTATACAACGTTAGTATAGCGTTTTGTTTTCACTGTAATTAAAGATAACCTTATTTCCCGCATGTGAACAGCGATGGAGCATGGAAAAACAATGTCTCCCCGTGTGTAGTAGTGTGGAGTAGCATTACTTACTCTCTGCGGTGGCGGGCCGGAGGCAGGACGACAGACCCAGCATCAGACCCCAAAACAAGGTCAAGCAGCTCCTTTCCGTTCGAGACCTCATTCCTGGATGAGTAAATCCTCCCAAATCCTGTAAATAACTACGTTGAGGGGTGGAAACGTGGGCAAAACCTGCTCAGAATTTTTAAAAAGCTTTTAAACCTCCAGCCAGCACCTTTTAGCAGTTAGCCGGCTAATGGAGCTAATAGCTACTACAAACAGGCTAGCAGGGTAGCTTTCTCACGTTTCCTAACGGGAGTCCAGTCGTGCTCCAAAAATCACCGATTTATTCCTCTGCTGTGAAAATGAGTATTCATAGTTTTGTTCTATTTCTGCCCAAAACAACCCCGCATTGATGTGTGTGATGAAACCACTGCGGTTAAACTAGCGGTGGGGATTCCTCTGTAATCCGCATCTTCACACTCCATATCTGGAGGAAAAACGTTCAACGTCCCGCTGCTGGAGGATCCTCAGGAGGCAGAAAACCGGTCAAAGCCTCTTAAAATTGTGATGGAAAGAGACTATTTAGGGCATACAGTAACATACTGAATCAATATGCAGCTCCCTTGTGTGAAAGACGCGACATTAGTTTCGAAATATCCTGGATAAAATCTAGTTTCAGACCGCAGCCTCCTTCTCCTCCTCCTCCTCCTCAGCCGCTCATCATGCACACACACACCGCGTTGTTGTGGTAGGAGTAATTCACCTTCGTATCAAGGGAAATTGAGTATTTGTCCTTATTGCTCCGGTTCGGTCAAGACGTTTGGTTATCTAATGCCCTCCGTCGATAGATAGCTGAACGGGCAGCGCAGTTAGACAGATTAATGCACAGGTACATACGCGGTCTCCTTCGGTCAGTCTGCAGTCTGCCGTATTCGCTGTAAACACGGCGCCCTGCGCAGAGATCGTCTCTGTTTCAAAAGATGAATCACTCGAGCTGCCGCCCCGCCTTCCAGTCTGTTAAAGTGGGCGTCGCTCCCACTGCAGTTTAGCGACTAAAGGAGAGCAGTTACCATAGTGACTGGTCTGGTACTCACAAAGTCAGTTTAATCTCGGTGTGTTTTACAGGGTGGAAGGAGTATTCAGATGTTTTACTTTCGTAAAAGTACTAATATCACCAAGTGAAAATACTCTGTTACAAGTGAGGAGTCCTGCATTGAAAATGGCACTTCAGTAAAAGTAAGTACAATCAGGAAAATGTACTTAGAGTATTAAAAAGTAAAATTACCCAATGCAGAAAAATCACACACACAGATACACACACACACACACACACACACACACACACACACACACATCAAAATAGAAAAAAAGAAACAAAAAAAGCCTTTTAAATTATTTTATGGAGAAAAAATGAAAATGATCAAAACTATGAAAAAGAAGAAATAAAAACACAGCCAAATTAAAAATGACTTAAAATAAAATAGCAAAAGAATATCTCAAATGTAACATTATTTTTTAAAAAAGGAAGGAAAGAATATTAAAAACTCTTCAGTGTAAACCAAATGAACTGAAATAAAATGTATAGAAAACGGAAATAACACCCTAACACTCAAAATCATAATAATAAAATAACTAAAAAAAACAGAAAAAAGTTTAAATTTGTCTGAGTAGTTGGCAATTCATTTTCTGTGAATAAACCGACTTGTCAATCAGCTAACTTGCAGCTGTACTCTTATACTCTTTATAATTTATTTTATAACCAAACATCATATTTTATAAACTCTTCTCATGTTTTTTTTAATGCAACATTCTACTGTAATTTGTAAAGTAACTCGAACTGTCAAATAAATATAGTGAGGTAAAAAAAAAAACAAAACTACAATATTCCCTCTGAAATATAGTGGAGTAAATGTATAAAATAGCATAAAGTACATGTACCTCAAATTCATAACTAAGTACAGTACTTGACTAAGTGTACTTAGCTGCATTCCAACAGTGGTGTTTTAACAGTGTCGTTAACAAGATACACTGTCTAACAAGGGGCCACCACATGTCGCCACTTCATCACTGGCACCAGAGGACCATTATTTCACCACGCCAAATTTCCTTGTACGTTAAGATCACACACTGAGGCAGAGCTTATTAAGCGTGCAGCCATTAATCTACCAGTAGCATATAATCAAACACTGGATGCAAGTCGACAAATTCATTATTTTGTGCACTTTTTCGTAAAACCCCACATCACCATAACAGATCAAAAATCTAGTCAGAGTGAGACCTCTGATTCTCCATTCTCCTCTCTGGTCCCCGCCGTAGCGGCTCCGTTTACGACGCGGTGTGAAGGAAAGCCGGGGTGCTGATCCAGGATCAGGGTTGTTTTGCTGCTCACAGATACACAGCGGAGGGCTGCCCATACAAAGATCGTGTCTGTCTGCACCACCTGTAATTACAACCTTGAATCTACGCAGTCACAGCTGTGTTTTTATATGTATATACTGGTAATTTATAAGCCTGTCATTCATGCATGAACAAATACTACTTTCATCTTCATATTCACATTTTGGGTTGAGAGATTAACCTGCAAGTGTCTGTGTTATGTCTGTCTTGTTGTTATCTTGGCATCGAATAGGCTGTTATGTGCATGTTTTTACATTATGATCTGATTATAGGCTGTTTTATTTTGTTCAGTATGCTGATGTATAATTCATATAATATGTTTCGACAAATAAAATTGTTCTTATGCCCCATGCTTGATAATAATCACAACAATCATAGCGTAGTCATGTATTTTGGAGACTGGTGTTGTAGCAAATCATGCAACAACATTTGGCTCTGGGTTTCCTCTGAAAAGACAACCGAAATGCTGACATCATGAGGGGACTGGACCCAACTGCAGCTAGCTACTGTAAAATAAAATGCAAGGGGGAGGAGAACAGTGAAAATCATGTAATATTCAGAAGAAAACTTTGGACATATGAATGTATTCCTACTGAGGGTATAAAATATATTTTTGCACGTATTTTGCCACACAGATCACAGTGGCTATAAACCCAGTAATCACAATGGTGTTAATGCTTTGTACATGGAATTTCATCTGTTAGCCTTGCATGACCTATTGAGCTGAATAAATAAATAAATACAATTTTAAATAACTAAATAAAATTAGAATAAAATAAGAAAAGAAAAGAGAGGGGGGAAAAAGAAAAAAGCTACAAAACTAAGAAGTAAAATAATGCCACACTGTAGCTTTGCGAGCTGAATTTATGGGGAGACAGGAGAGTTGTGACAGTTTAGATTTTTTGAAGTGGGAATCTACTAAAAAAAAATCTAAACATAAAAAAAATCTATATCAGCTTGAGTGTACGCTATATTGAGAGTATTTTCACTGCTCTACCTTGCTGTTAGACAGTCCACTCTGACGGGGCAGCCACCAGACTCCACTGACAAAACAGAAAAAAAACCCAGAAAAAATATTCTACATATAGCGTACAGTTATACTGACATTTTTTTTTAGGTGGCTAAAATATGTTTTGTTGCTGGCCCCTCCACAGGAGTGCATTTCTTAGCTTCTTTGTTGGACTCTAGCCTGCTTCTCCAAATGTGAGGCGTGCTGATTGACATCTGCTATATGTAATATAGTGTCTGTGGATAAAAGCCTCACACAAACCCACTTCAGATAATCTGAACTATCCCTTTAAGTTTGCACCACTCATAAGTGGGGTATGTAAGACAACTCATCACCCTGACTTTCACTTTGTTTGAGACACAGACAGGTACAGTTACAGTGATCTTTCGAGGTCTGGGGCCCAGGCCGAGGAAGTGAGGGGCCAGCAGCTTGTGATGCTGTGAGAGAAGCAGACAGTAAACAAAACCGTCCATAGAAGAGCCCCTGACAGTTTTGATTATCCCTGTAATTACAGGCCGCTTTCATCACTTTACAGAGCGGAGCACAGAGGCATTATTTGAACGCCACACATTACCTCAGCTCTGGCAGACACTGCTCTGCATCCGTCACAATTCAACAATTAGCACTGAGAGAGGAAAAAAAAAAAGCACATTAAAAATGAAGTGAATATCAGTGGCCACCCAAGAGTCCAAATACAGTGAGTCACCCTCTAACAAGTGCTCACTGTACCAACATGACCTCCCTGTGCCAGAGAATGTTGTGCCTGTCCACTTGCATTTGTTAAGTCCCTATTAAAGTCCCCATGAAGGCAGCCGGTGGGCCCACCTACCTCGACTGTCCCGGTGGAATCCATTCTCGCACTGCACTCATGTGGAAATAAGCCTGTTTACCACCAACGGGTCACACATGCTAATGAGCGTCTGTTTGTTTTCCACTGTGCTCATGCAGGAGGAAGGGAATTTAGAGGGAAAATAATAGATGATATGCAGACAACAGCGCGGGTGGCTTTGCCGCACTAATGATGAAAAACGTTGAACAGAGAATTAATGGATATGAAATCAGAACAGGAAATATGGCCTGACATTTTGATGTTGCTGGGTCTGATCACACAGAAATACAGGATGTCTGCTGGCCTGGTTTGGAAGTCTAGTGGTGCAGTTGTGGCTGAAGAAGCCCCACATGGACTGACGTTAGACCACAGACCCAGTAAGCTTTGACTGACTGATGAGCCGCCGTCTGACAGTTAAGGTATAACATTGTTCAGAATCAGATTTATGTCTGCACCACCTACTCTCCATACATAGTCTGTGGCAGATAACACACTTTTCACACAGTGTCCAGGCTGCCTTAAAATTCTTAAGTTGACTGAATCTGAGAAGACAAGTACAGATAATTTCATAATTATTCAACTTGTCTTCTCAAATTCAGTCAATTTGAAAAACTTAAGGCAGCCCAGACACTAACATTTTTATGTAGTTAATTTCACAGTGTAGTTTACCAAAATACAGCACACACATCAATACTTTAAAACCAGTACCACACCTAGCACATTTGGCACCCTAGGCAAGCTTTCCCTGGACACCCTCACCCCAAAATATACTGTAACAAACAAGAACAAGAGCTAATGGAAAATAAACACAAACTAAGAAGTTATCTAACAAACTATAACAATAAAATTTTTTTTTTTTTTTTTTTTTTTTTTTTTGCCAATACCTGATAAAAAATAAATAAATAGAAAAATACTTCAACATACCGTTGACGTTTTGAACATGTTCACTTTGTTCATCTAAATAAATAAATAAATAAATAAAGGAATAAATGATTGAATGATTTAATGCAAAAGTCAGCATGTTGGCCAATACCAATATTTCATTTTAAAGCCACTATCAGCTGATACCAATGCTGTCATTAAATACATTAACTGGTGGTTGGGGGTGGGGGGGGGGGGGGGTGTTTAAGTCATCTATAGGAAGATCCAACACTGCTTAAAACACGCATGTGAACTACACAATGTTGTTAGTTTTAAACAAAGCTCTTTCAATTCATTCAATGGTCTAAAACCACCCGCTAGGATCTAAATTAGACATATATAAGAGAAGCGCGGGTGTTACAAACAACATTAACAACGAGCGATGACTCAGCATGCTGCATACACACTTTCAAAATGCGGCAAAAACGTTGCAGTCGGTTTTACACCCGTGCTTCTCCGACTGTGACATGTCAAAATGTCTCACTTGAAAAAGGCCTATTACCTTGACATGTGTGACATTTCACATGTTGTTTCTGTTTCACAGGGCAGGAGGTTAGCAACCAAACCAAGGGCCAGTGGTTAAATGCTGACACTGGTGCTGCCTCTGTGGGATTTGTGTAGGTTTCATTCCACTATCCAAAGACATGCAGGTGAGGGGAACAGTAGAATCTAAATAGTTCCTAGAAAAAAAAAGCATCACTGTTTCCTTGCCATAGTGTTGTTCTCACACAGAAGTACCCATGATCCCTATGTCCCCCGATTATGTATAGAGGATTAATTCATCAACTTCAATCCATTTTTTAAAAAAAGTAAAAATTGTTTGTCAAATCAATGATTAAAGTGCATTATCAGTTAAATCATCCTATCGTCATAATTGATCTTCATGTAAGAGCAGCAGCAGGCTGAGAGGAGGCGCATTGCCTCTCACGGATCATGACAGTCACACTAAAGGAACAATATTACACAGGTAAGACAATATTTTACTTGTACATGCATGCAAGGAGGAAATCAAATGCTTCACAACACAATAAATTTACAGTAAATAAAAACTGCAAATAAACATTTTTTCCCCCTTTTCCCAATACAGTTTTTCTGTCTTTGGTATATATAGATTTTAGGCATACTTCACTGATCCATTACATAATTTACCTTTTGATCAGATTCTTCAACTGCTGCAGATCACAGCAAAGAAAAGTGCAGCTAGGGTGACATCACTGTTTTGAGATTTGAAGGCAGCATGAAGCAGAAACAAAGGTACAAAGGCTCCAGTAATTAGGTGGTGACTCAGTTGTTGGTGAATTAGCGACAAAGAGCGCAAAATTATGTAATGTGGCGGTTCAAAAGTTTCAGAACGCTTGATGAAACATGAGAAAGACAGCAGAAGAGAAACAGTGTAAACTCTCACCAATGTTCATGAGGTATTGTCTTAACTACACATAGCCCCCCAAAAAACAGTCTCACTTTGAAAAAGGGATCCCCAAACAGGGCTCTTGGAGGCATTTTTAATAATATCGTGGTGTGGTCTAAACATGTGTCATTTCAATGTGTTTTGAAAATTAGTGAACATACAATGAACAATTCTACTAATGTTCATGAGAGGCATGGAAACAGCTCATATACAGAAGTCATCATGTGTTCCATGATGATATTTGGAGTGACTTTGAGCCACAACTACTGGAAATTCAGTTATTTTATCCTAATAAACCATGTCCATACTGTACAGTATGGATAGCCCACTGTAGAGATATTTATGACATTTTATTGAAACTGTTAAAGCACATGTTTTAAGTAGTGAGTTTACATTCGCATTAGTACTAACTTCTTTTTTTTATTATTATTATTTTTAGCCTTATCCTGGTTTTTATTATATTTGGGATATGTTGTTCACATGCAAGATGAGAAACTTCTTAGATGATTCTACAGTTTCCAGGTTTCTGATCACTTGTGTCTATCTTGATTTCTTACCTTCTCAGTCACTAGGTTCTGTCTAATAAATAACGCTCAAGAACTTGGATAAAGTTTAAATGGACAACACATAACCGGGAAACTCCAAAAACCCCGATCGAGACCAGGATAGTAGCGCGCATGAAACGAACTCAATGACCCGCCCGGAACAAAAGATTGTTGTGTTTGTTAGCGGTCGACTGCTGAATGTGGTGACGCAACCGGATGTCACAAATTTACTTATCCGGAAGCCGAAAGGCCGTTTAGCACTGTAAGCTAACGTCACCTAAACAGTCAAAACCCTGAAATTTTAATCATTATTTTATATTATCGTTTGACAACACCAAAGAGCAGACATGATTAAAGCCATCTTGATATTTAACAACCACGGAAAGCCGCGGCTGATCAGATTCTACCAATATTTTGTAAGTATTTTGGCGTTGCTATTCAAAACATTAGCATTTTTATGGCCGTCTTTACTCTCATTTAGTTAAGAGTCAGTGTGGGATTAGCTTTTGACATCATTCCCACAACAAATGTTACCAACATTTCGATCGTTGTGTGTTTGAATGTTGCCGTTGATCAATGTACAGTTAGCAGACGCTAGCTTGCAATTGTGTTGGAGAACCAACAGCATAGACAAACTAGCCACTTTCTAGTTTCAGTTCCCTCCTGTTCAGGATAACATCACTCCTTGCAACACATTTTAACAATGCACACCTCCTTTATTGATTGATCTGATGGGATTTATCCTTAGATTAATTTCGCAAAGATGGTAAACATTTCTTCTCTGTACTATTACTGTTAATTACATTACAGCTGCTGGATTACTGACCTAGTTAATTACTGATCACTGCCTTTGGATCATTGACAGTCTGCTCTTTGACAATGTAGCTAAAAACTAAAATGTGGCCTGTGAATATGAACATCAGAGCTTAGTAATATTGAACTCAATTCCGTTTCAGTTAGTTGTTCAGTTTAAGGTTATGAAAGAATTCAGTGGAAGTTAAACATGACAGATGCTCAACTGGTAAGATGATACGCGTGATATGACTGAAATGATTTATTGGGAGATGAGTCTGTCTTAAATGTTCTTGTTTTCAAAGCTACAATTTAAAGTAAGTGTCTTAAATCTGTTATTAATATTTAGCATACAAATGGGAATTAAATTTATTTGGTGCCACAAGGTCCTTGTGAAACTTTAAGTACTATAACAGTCGACTAAATGTTAAAAAATAAATATAAAAAATAAGACACGACATAAAGGGTGTCTGATGAGTGAATTATTAACCAAACACAGGACCACATTTCCTAAAACGGCTGACCCTCAGCTGACTGTGTAACATGTTTTCTTGCAGGCAGAGGACATGCAGCAGCAGATAATTCGGGAGACTTTCCATTTGGTATCTAAGAGAGATGACAATGTCTGCAACTTCCTGGAGGGTGGAAGGTAGGTGTTGCTGTTTTTCTATGATTCTGTGTGAAATCAAGTTTTGAACAACTAAGCACGCAGTTATACTACACAAACATACATTTAAAAGACTGTTGATTTTGTTTGTTAGTGGTGAGCGATGCACTCCTGTCAGACACACTGCTGCAGCTTTACTCGTTTTGTTTATGTTGTGATTATTAAATTCAAAGACTGATTTAGAGTTACAGGAAAACATGAGATTCTGTACATTTGTAGACTTTTAAAATTCATGAAGAGACTGAAACACAGACCTGTAATATGAGTTGTAACATTTTGACAAAACTTTAAAACCTGGGCCAATTTTGTGGGTTTTCTCCATCTGGTTTGATGCTACTACTGAAGCTGACATCACTTGGCAGCAAAGATGAGCAGCTGATCAGCAGCTGACTGCAGCTGCAGTAGCATGACTTCAACCATTAGATGGAGGCAAACACACAGAAGTTGACTTGATCTGATTTACTCTTCATTTCTCTTCTCAACTCATTTACAAACTGAATGCCAACTGTGTATTTTATTGCATACATGAATTTATTTGACCAAGTTTAATTCCTCCTGTCACAGTTACACACAGCACAGAGCTAGACATGAATTTTCTTGTAAAGCTGCATTTCTATCTTTTTACAGTCTCATTGGCGGCTCGGACTACAAGCTGATTTACCGGCACTACGCGACCCTCTACTTTGTCTTCTGTGTGGACTCGTCTGAGAGTGAGCTCGGCATTCTCGATCTGATCCAGGTCACTGTCTGCTTTGTTAATTTGTTTTATAGACATATTTAAAGTGTGGTTTTTGAAGTAGGGTCACACATCACCTTCTGTTTTCTCATATAATGTTCCAAGCTTGGAAAGAAGACTCTAAGTCCCTCTCTTCAACTATTCAACAAGCTCCTTTCCATTACATCATGCTGTATTTGATTCATTTTGTGAAACGGATCCACTGCTATTGCTACTGATCCAAGAAATGAAACTCACTCTACTGTTGATCTCAGTGGAAACCTTTCTGGATAAAACCATAAAGATTAAAGATAAGATTTCCCTCCAGGGACATAAGAGACATTACTCACTCACACCATCAACAACTACCGCCCTGAAAAGTTACGCATCGTCAGTATTCATATATGGATGACCTGCTCAGTTCCCCCAATGATCACTGACATCAGATATTTATTAGCACAATCCAGAGCCACCAATAAAGGAGAATTATGTCATTGGAGTAAAAGACAAAAATCTACCCATTAGTCGGTTAACACTGAAATTCACAAAGTAGCTTGTGACTACCACTGTCATCAAGCTACATCCACACAGAGTATCCGTTTTAAAAATTGTTCTTCAGTATTGACCGAACCAGCACATGAAATGAGGTAGAAATATTTTCAATAAATGACTTTTAAAACTAACATAATGGCAAGATCCTTAAAGGTCCTCTGCTTACAGTTTTTAATGACTGATCAAGGGTTCCTACAGTTAAGAAATTTCTGGAAAACGTATGAAATTAAACACTTTCCTAGAAAGGTGAAATTAACAAAACATTTTGGAAACATTTTGAATGTACATTATTCCGGCTATTGTTACAGATATGTTCATAAAAATATCCAAATCATGTCTGATCGTGAAATTCTTTCCTTGTATTAGTAATTTAAAATGTAGTGCTGCACCGTGTGACTATTAAAACATCACTAGTGTCATGTGATACATATCAGCTTATGCAGTTGGCTGCAGGAATTGTAACGTGCAAATAAAGTCAGGAATTCCTAGCAGTTTGCTCATCCACAAATGTCTGGGAAATGCGGTTTAATAATGTATGACCTCCGAATGATAAATATAATACATGGCCCCAGGGTGAGGTAGACCCTCGCTATGCAGTATGTACGATAAAGGCTCAGAGCGGTGTAGTGACCAGATTTATTTGTGTGGACACCAAGCGTGTGTACCTCTCCACATTTGGAAAATTGGCCCTACTTTAAAATCACTTGTCATCACAAAGGTGTCCAGGCGGGAAATGGGGTAAAATATTATGTAAAAGTTCTGAAAATGTTTTGAAAATTCATTGGTAAAAATGTGTGGGAACCCTCACTGACCTGCATTGAACCCAGATATTTGATGTTATCAGTATTGATATTATCACTGATATAGAATTGTAACTTTCACCATTTCTGTAGTTTTTAAAAATGTTTAGTATGAGGCACAAGTCATTGCACCAACCACTGATTTCCTGTAGTTTTGGATCACGACCATCCTTATTTATTTATTCAGCAGACTTCTAAGAACTGTTTTTTATTAAGGATAAACAAATCCCGGAGGAGATACAGCATTTCCTGTGCCCTTGAATATAATCTCAAATATTAATCTCCATTTTTTTCTTTTTAATAACAATGCGTTAGTTCACTCTACAGGTGCTTATTTTGCATGTATTTTTTGCACATTGCAGTAGCTATACTGCAAACTTTTGCACACCCCCGATTAATAGTTTTCTCATCTTGCACAAAACTGTACTGCTGTCTTATTCTGAAACAGCTTTATTGTACATATTTTCTGTTATAGTTAAGTATCTTTTTCATATTTTAAATATATTTCTCTATTCTAAATTTATGTTCTTGAGAGTTGCAGTACTAATAATTTTTATTTCCTCTTTATTTGTTCATTGTATGTTTAATGCATGCACCAGTGACCAAAGCAAATTCCTTGTGAATGGAAAAACCTGCTTGTTAATGAACGTTATTTTGATTCTGATTGTGATTCTGCTTTGAGAAATGGAATTTTCAACTGCCCATATCCTCTTTATTGTAGGTGTTTGTGGAAACGCTGGATAAATGCTTTGAAAACGTCTGCGAACTAGACCTCATATTCCACATGGATAAGGTGAGTGGGCAACAGGGGAGTGCTTTCTACAGTAGACATGTTATTTGCTGCTGTTGGTGCCGTGTTGTTGTGCTCAGAAGCATAATAGAGGCTTTGACATAGATTAGCAGAGCAGTGAAACCTGCTGAATTATGCCCCCTTCCTGTCATAAAAACCGGCAAAGTCCTTTTTTAACTTATGGGACAATAACTCTTGAACCACCTTGCATGTGGTTAGCTGTAAATATAGACTTCAAAATAAAAGTCATACAGGAAAACCAGTGGCAGATGCAGGAAGCAGCGTCTCAGTCACTGTAAGAAAAGGAGGTTATTTGAGGCCAGTAGGTCAACTGCTACATTTTCTTTGCTCCGGATTTTAGATGCATTTTAGTAACGTAGCTAAGGCAAAAATCCAATAAAAGCATGTTTGCACACTTTTGTACCTTGAAACGTGTAGCGTGATGTAACCAGCGTGTGTTAGACTATGGGAACGTACGCATACGTCTGTTATTTTCAACTACAAATGTCAAAAACACTTTGTGTTTACTCCATTATGTTTACTGTATGCATGCCAACTCCAAAACATCTCGTTCTAAATGGTTTTGTTTTTCATATTCAATAAAGGGATGGGGGGGGCTTTGTATTTATGAACGAGCTGTTGAGAGACATGACCCCGAGGTAAAGTGCAGTGCAGCTGAATGTGTTTGTCTTTTCCATTCAGCCAGCTGCTTTTCAGGAGCAGCTGCGTTGCTTAAATTGATCCAGTTCCTTTTTGGTGTGTGGCCCGTCCATTTTTCTGTTTTTTTTACTAATACTGTTTATCAAAGTGGGCTCCTGAGATCATACAGTAGATCTTGCAAGAGCGATTCTGCAGCTCCGCAATTCCTCCTCGTCTTGACATTTCCCCCGCAGAAATGAGAGTGAGTCATCACTGCCTGAGGGCTGCATTTTTTTATTTGGAAATGGGAATTTTTGAAAGGAATGATGAAAAAAACCCACATCCGTTTCTCCTTGTAACTATTTTATTAGATTGTGGATTTTAAAGAATTACGTTTAAACTGTCATTTAGAGGGAAGCGCTGTTACAACAACATCTCCTTTCCTCCGCCTGGAGCTAAGCTAGAAGTGTTGCTGGAGACTAATCACACACATCCACTGCCATCTTGATTGAATTTGCTCAGCAGGAAATTGATGTCATGTGGTGCAGTGGGGTTTGGCCTGAGGAATGTTCCCAAGATGAAACTTGGAAATATTTCTACTAAACCTTTTGCTCTCAGAAGGCTTTGATAGCTGGACAACACTGCCCTGCATGGTATCGTAAAATTCTAATTTATACATGCGTGCAGGGTTTAACAGATTTAATATCACCAGTCTGTTGTGGACACATGTATAAAAATAAATTAAGTTTGAATTTCCTCTTTCTTTTCTGTCATTTCATGCAGCTATTACTCATATGGTCCAACACTTAGGATTATAGCTTTATGGAATACCATACCTTACTAATTTAAAGCTGTCCCAGACGTGATTGTTTCCAGCTTCTCATCTGTAACCTCCGAGTAGTCCTGCAACAGAAGACAGTCTCGTGTTTCCTGAAATATTTTTCTGCCCACAGGAATTCACAAATCTCAATTTCAGAGTAGAATTGAAGCTGTCTCCTCGTGAGCGATGAGGCAGAGCTCTCTCTACATTAGATTTTATAACTCTCACATCCCTTCTGTGTGACTGGGAAGACAGAAACACAAATGAGCTGATTTGCAGGATTGTTAAGCGCTGATTCGACACTCTTTTAAACAGTTACACGTGGCTGCCATTTGGAGCGGCCAGATGTTGTTTGATCCAGTTTATTAGCTTTTTCTATCTGACATCATTTAAAGTGTTGTTGCATCTCAGATTCAGTAAATGTCATCAGAGCAGGGCTCTGATGACTGAAGCGATATTGGTGTACAAGCTGTGTATGAAGTGCTGTGTCATGTCTTTCTGCAGGTCCATTATATCCTGCAGGAGGTGGTGATGGGAGGCATGGTGCTGGAAACCAACATGAATGAGATCGTAGCCCAGGTCGAAGTGCAGAACCGCATGGAGAAGTCAGAGGTCAGTCTGGTAGCTGCATTAACGGACCATGCTCATGTTTCTGTGTGTTTTAATCCACAGGCTGCAACTTGTGGAGTCGTAGCATCAGTGCAGACCAGTCACACCGGTTACCATTCACATAGTTATTAACTCACTGAGTGCCATTGACATATATGTACGTCATTTAAAAGCCAACGCTTGAGTGCCATAGACATATATATATATGTCAAAGTGTGTTTTCGGTGGCTGGCACAAGGGGGCGCTCTCACGCTCCCAGTGTGTAATTTTGGGCTGCTGGGATTCGTAGTTGTAGTACAAAAGACGGTAGATCAAAACATACAATTTTCAGTTGTCTTTTATGTCACTGAAGGCAAAATTATAACATTCAAATCACTGTTTTGCTTGACAGACTCCATTTCACAAAAATGCATTTTTCTCAGCTTTCTAGAAAAAAAAGTGGTCTTTTTGATGAAACTAGCCTCTATTCAACTTCAGATAAACCAAGAATGGAACAAGGTGCTAACAAACGTTTTTTTCCGTGTCGAAAAGGAGAGTTTCTTCTTTCATTTCAGCTATTCTGTGTTTTCAGAGTCTTTGTACAAAATATTCTGTGGGTCTTGAAAGATGACTTAAAATGGCCAGAAAAGCTGGCACAAGCCACTTTCCATTATATAATAGTGCTGGCACTTGATTAGTTAGAATCAGACTTGCAAGCTTGTTTTCAGTAAAAAAAAAAAACCATCATCGTCATTATTAGCCTGCTTCCAGACCTCTGAATCACCACCCACATATTTGTTCAGCGATTCAAACTGCTCTGATTTTATGTTTATGTTTCCTGTGGCTGAAGAAACAACTGCCCAGTCAGAACTTAGCAGGCCTAGTAGCAAAGAATGGGGACACGAGCTTCTGACAAAGCTAGATACCATGCTATATTCATGAAAAATAAAGACAAAAATTAAAGGGGCTGACGCAGCTGTATGAATTATTTTTACGGACCAGAGTGTTGGATTTAGGAGGATCTACTGGCAGAAATAAAGTATAATATTCACAATTATGCTTTCATCAGAGCATCACCTAAAACTAAGAATTGTTGTGTTTTAAATTAGCACTTTATAACTTCATATAGAGCAGGTCGGTTTCCACAGAGTCCGTTGTGTTGCCCCGCCATATTTCTACAGTAGCCCAGAACAGACTAACCAAACACTGGTTCTAGATAAGGCATTTTACTATTGTAGGTCCTACTACAAGCTTTGACAGTAAGGGGTTAAGGAAGGAGTATTCAGCTGGTTGCAATCTATAACCTTACCGCTAGATGCCACTAAATTCTGCACACTGGACCTTAAAGTCAATTTGCAGAAACTGCTATGCTTTAGGGGAATACTCCAGCTATTTAGTATTTGGGAGTCGTGATTGACAGTAATACTGTAATCAATGCAGCAGAAGCAGAGATATCTTTTTTTCATTCCATGAATTCTTCTTCTTCATTAAAATTCGATGCCTGCATTACCCAAAATGCCAATCGCCTGCCTAAAGTTCCCAGTGTGTTATGTTATTAGCAGTTAATGTAACCTTTAGCTGCAGGCTACAGAGGTCTGGTATGATCACGTCTTTTTAACTCCAAACCTCCAGATTTTTCAATGCTCCACCCTCTGTAGACCCAATCAAAGCCGACTTCAGCGACACCATTTGAGACAATTTATCAGACTTTGTGTAGCTCCCTTTATTTTGACAACAGTTCTAAGACAACCTATTTTTTTGTCAACCTCTTTTTTGATGATTATGAAAAATGTTAAGCTAACAGCGACGCCCCGCCAGCTTCAGAGTCAACTGAAAATGTCGACCGCAGGACGGATATGTCACTAACTGCTTATTGTTTCAGGCAAATCAAATGAATCCTCCACCACATAAAAACAATGTCAGCCTGAATGAAATTAAATTGCAATTCTGTCAAATTATCAGGCAAATTCACTGTAGCCTTTACAGCCAAGCCCTTTATGTTCTGTTGTTTGGTGTTGCAAACTGAGGCAGGGGCGGTTTTTCCTTTTTGATGCATTCATGTGCCTGTGGGAGGCATTTGAGAACTGGCTGCCATAAAGCATCAGGTCCATGAACTGTATACTGTTGGAAAATGAAACTCTGAAGGGAAACAAAAGTGAAATGTGAATGTTGTCAAAAGAAAATGTGGATTTGATTATCTCTTGAAACAAAGCAAAAGTACATGTTGGGAAATATGCTCATTTTATTTTTTGCTGAGGGATAGATGAGAGTCCACAGCTACAGCAAGGAGACACTTTGTTTACCTTAGCATAAAGACTTGGTGAAACAGTGAGCATGACTCTGTCCAAAGGTAATAAAAATCACCTTCCAGCTCCTCTAAAGCTCAATAATTTAACACCCTATATCACAATTGTTTAATCTGTACAAAAACTGGAATGTAAAAATGACAGTGTGGTTTTTCTGGTGGTTCTGGACTGAAGTACTTCCTGGAGAGGAAGCAAAGGAGCATATTTCCCAACATGTTGTACTTTTTACTTTTTTATTTCAAGAATTAATCAAATCCACGTTTCTAACTATTCCTTTTTTTTAAGATCCAGCAGCCAAATCTGAAGCCTCACATCTCTGAATAATGTTATATATTATCAAAAGTGCAGGCAGCATGATCTCTCAGGCACATTCATGTTGATATTGTAGTGACATTATTAGCTAACCAATGGTAACCTGTAGGGGTGTAACAAAACATCAGTCTGGATCTACATATCAATTCAATAATTAACGATCTAATAATATCAATGTAAAACGAAAACATCGACACACATTGTCATCTTTAAGATATGCCTTTATTTTGAAAATTGCCATGGCACGTCTGGGGCACTATTTCCGTCCAAGAGCACCTCCCTCCTACACATTGGAACAGTGCTAGCCATCCAGCGCCAGGCAGATAATGATAAGCAGCCAAGAAAAAGACAATGAGGACATTTACTGATATTGTCTCATTTTGATTCCTGAATTGAATCAAATCAAAATTGTACTGGGGCGGACAGTTGTCATCAGAAAATATGGTATCATTGTTCAAAAAACGGACATAATATCGTTTCATTTTTAAACTTGTGATTTACGCTTTTAGTATCTTGGTAGAAAAAAACACATTTAGAATGGAAGTGAATTCATAATTTTGTAAAAACTGATAGTATGCCCCAGCTTTTGGCATAGTTTTAAAACAAAAAATGGTGGTAATGTATGTTCAGTGGACTGAAATTTAAAAAAAAAAAAAAAAAAACAGCAGACAGTCAGGAGGAGAAGGTGTTTTTTTTCATAGACAAAAAAACATGTTAATAGTTTTAAAGATCCTGTAATATGAATACAAAACATGTATTTTAAGTACAGTACATATTCCACTCAAAGTAACTTTAAAGGTGTTTTCCATGTTATGTTGTGTTGGCAGGGAGGTCTGTCGGCAGCCCCCGCTCGCGCCGTCTCTGCTGTGAAGAACATGAACCTGCCCGAGATTCCCCGCAACATCAACATTGGAGACATCAATATCAAAGTGCCGAGCCTCTCCCCATTCTGAGCCCAGCTCCAGCTGAGCTCCGCAGGGCCGATGTACTACTGATTCAGCTCCCCTCCACCCAGTTCTGTTGTTAATACAGAGCAAACTGTTTTATATGTGTATTATTGAACCACAGCAGCTTATTCTCCCACTCGTTCCTATCCTCTCACATGACCGGGAGATAAGCGGCAAATTATTCTTTGAGGTCTACTGTATACAAGTTACAAGTTGCTCCAGTTAAAGGATTTGCACAATAATGTAAAGTCTTTGAAGTATCAAGAAGAATATTGATATTTTTGTCTTTTTTTTTTTTTTTTAATTTCTCTAGTTGTTATCCTGCTCTCTCAAAAAGAAAAAATGTGTTGGCAGAGTGCGCATTTTCCTGCACAACTCTTCCAAATCTCTGACATTCATCAACTGCTATCCTGTCCAAAATCTTTCCCTCTGTCTGGAGTGAGCTTTTTGGGCTCGCCACAGTTCACTGTAATAAGATCTTCTGGCTTCTGTGTCGGGATATAATTACTCAAACACATCTTTATCGCCTGTGCCAAGTGTGCATTCATACACACTGGGATTAGACTCCTCTGCCTGGCTCTTGTCACAATTTATTTTTCCTTTCTCTGTAATATATTGTGTCTCTGACATTGTTGTGATTTGTGAATAACATTATTGTCCTCCTGGGTGCAGGTTGTGCTCAGTGCGGCAAATGCAAATGCTGTTTAGTTTGAATCAAGAATTAATGTGCTGTGTTAGGATCTTGCCTACATCTGCTCAGAAGCAACAGATTAACCTTTTTTGGATCTTGAAGTGTTTGTAAAAAGTGTGTTTGTGTCTTGTTGACTGTATGTAGTGATCAGATAGAATCAAACCCTGACATTTCAGCCATGCTCTGGCAGCCTCTCAAGGGAGGCGAATGTGTCAAAGACATTCCTTGCCAAGGTAAAATAAAGAAATGAAAACACCAAACCCTGTGGCTGTGCTGCGTTGTGTGTTAACTCATTCAACCTGGACATTTTTACTTTGTCAGCAGGTAAACGTGAGTCACCAGGCTGTGGTCAACCAGCATCATGTGAAACTTGCTCTGAACTGGTCAGAACACTCTGTACCTCTGAGGATCATATGCACCGAGTTCTTTCTGCCCAACCACAATGAGTTTGCAGTCTTGTTGATACAGCCGCATTCTTTCAGCCCCCCTTCCCACTAAATTAGGGATTTTTTTTGGGGGAAATTGAGGGAGTTGTTCCCTCCCTACATCCCCAGGAAAACTTCTGGTAGCTCTCGCAACCTCCCACCTCCACCCTCACAGCTGCAGACTGGTGAGTGTTTCACATCAGCCGGGATCATTCCAGCTCAACTTCTGCGCCTCGTGCAGACTTGAATCAGAGCTCACAGTGGACGTCCAGCTACACGAGGTTTGGTATGTGCCGTTTGACATGTTAATTTATCTAACATGCATGCCAAGGAACTTCTTTTGTTTGCAAGTTCTCTTCACAGCAGAGGTTCTGTATTAGCCTGTCTGTGTGTTAGCTTTACAGCCTTTGGCTTTTGGTGCAATGCTGCATGACTTTTTTTGCACTGAGAAAGGGTTTCTTAGAATTGGTCTGAGACAAAAAAGATTCCTCTCTGAATGTTTGCAAATGGTGCATGAATGCAGTATTGACAGAATAGCCACTGTGACATGTTGTTTGTGAAAATCAATGATCAGTGAAGATCATTGGCTTCAAATGTCACTACAAAGCAGCCAGTTGAGTCTCTGTTGCGTTTCTTTCTTTCTCATTCCAAGTTCACAAGGAAAGATTAAGTCTAGTAATTGCTATTTAAGTGGTATGAAAACTGCAAATTACACTTGTGCAATCGAGTTGTAAGAAATAATTGTATTTTTAAAGTCCCAGTGTGACCTTTTGGCTCTGCTGTGGATTAATTGGTTGTCAACATCCAGCATGGGCTGCACTGGAGGGAAACTCTGCAACTCTTATGGCTGGCCGAAGCTTATCTGTATAGTGTGGATCTGAGGCCACACAGAGCTGATAGTGTCAGTCACAGGTTCACGTGCAGGTAGAGTGATAATGTGAAGGCGTGAATGGGTACTGGAAGTTATTTTACCTTCACATTCTTCAGATAAGATGAACTATTGATCCCCAGCAGGATATGTGGTTCAAAGGGCAAAGAGCAAAGTGTGAGAGAGGAGAGAAATTATGCAAACAAAATGAGTGTGTGTCATGCTGCTGATGTAATTTGACAGTTTTTTTCCTTCCCAGATGTCACCAGTAATTCACGGTCTGGTGCAAACAGCAGAATACTAACTAATCCTACTTAACACGTGCCATGCCTGTGCACAGGGTAAATTATGAGATACACTGCACATTTTCTGACCAAATGAAAACAAAGAAGTCCTCACACAGGTTTTGACCAATAAGAATACACAATACTTCCAGGGACCCGAGAATGGAGTGTGTTAAAATCACACTATGAAACAGAGGTGATCACATGGTCCTTTTGTTGTCATTTTTTACTCCATGAAAAAATGTGATTTTATGCACCCAAGATAAACATTCCCACTCACAAGATTAACCCGCTCTCTAACTGGCAGAGGGAGAGTGCTTGTGATTTGTTTGGCTTGTATTGCTTCTTAGCTTGGCCTATAGGGACATTTGTGACATTAGAAGCATTTATCTAAGAGACATGTGATGTATTTCCACTACTCTCTTGTTAACCCCTTGCTGACCAGCTTCATGGACTGATTGTGCTTCACTCTGAATAACTATGACACCATTTTTGACTTTTGGTATGGACTGCACCTGGAACAGAATCATTCATATATTAAGATTTAATACTGTATATATACAGAAAGAACACCAGAAAGAAAAAAGTGTAATAATAAACAGAAGTGGCACTTCAAAATTAAAGCTCAGTGCCGTAAATTCGCCATACTGCAAAATAAAGTGTTTTTTTTTTCATTTACAAGCTTGACATATTCACGAGTCAACTGCGATCTATTCAGAATAGATTCGAGACCCACTTTTGGAGTTTTTTTTTTTAACTGTTGAATTTCTGTTTATATCACACATTTTCTAACAGACAAGGTGACTGTGCTACCTTAAACTGACATCTTTTGTTTACTGTAAAAAATGTGTAATTTCTGTGCAAACTACTACAAACTACTACTACTACTACTACTAGATCGAAAACCAATCTAGTCAAAAAAACTATAAGAACAAGTAGATAGCATTAGCTAAATATATATATATATATATATATATATATATATATATATAAAATATAAATATACAAACACACACACACACACACACACACATATATATATATATATATATATATATATATATAATTTTTCCTCTCCCTGTTATCTGTCAATGACAAATACATTTTCAAGATATGGTACAATTTGTTAAAGTATTTCACATAACCAAAGGAGGCAATGACTAAATCATCATAAATAATGATCTGAGTAGCTACCCTCTCAGCTTTGACTGTCATGTCATTTGGTGTGGTGAAGCTACTACTACTATTACTACCACTATTTCCCGTTAATAATTGAAATAAAGTGTATTTTCTTCTTTCTATGGTGGACGTGGAATCTGAAAGGACACATTTTTGTTTGTAGATACTGTGACTTATAGAGTATCAACTAAATTGCCTGAAAAGGCATTAAATTTAGGCATTACAACTTTTCAATGGGTTTCACAATTTGCTATCCAGCTCGAAAACTTTAAAGGGATAATTCATCCCAAAATTGAAAGTACATATACAAGTACATATACTCCTTACTTGTAGTGCCACTTATTAATCGAAATTGTGTTGGTGTGAGTTGCAGAGTGTTGGAAATATCGGCTGTGGAGACATCTGCCCTCTGTCCGGTATGACAGAACTAGGCTGCACTCGGCATGTACTGATCAAAGTGCCAAAAAATACATCTGCAAAACTTAACAGCAATGTCTCTTTACAGAAATCATGACCTTGTTACTCAAGATAATCCACAGAACTTGTTGTGAGCAGTTTCTTTCTACTAAAGTTCACCCACCAACCTTATCACCGTGCAGAACAAAGTGTGCGTCTACTCATGGATGTGAGGCTTATGTTGTGACAGCGCAAGACGTAAACATTAATAGTGTCCTCCTTGGCTGAACGATAAGTATCTCTGTGGTGCTATGTGATCTAGGAGTAGGTGCACACTTACCTCTGAATGGTGATTCGGTTGGCGTGTGTAGCATAGTTCAAAAAGGTTCATTTCGTCTCCACAGAAAGATTAGTAAGACTAATTCTTTTCTTATCAACACACTAGAAAGGTGTTTTTTCACCTTAACATGTTTCCACTGCTGTCTTCCTGCAGTTTTCCTAAAAAGAGTCACATGATGTTGTTGTGACATGCCCTATCAGCTGTTTTATACAGGTTTGGGCACATTGCAACAACATCACATGACTCTTTTGAGGAAGACTGCAAGAAGACAGCAGTTAAAACAAGACAAGGTAAAAAAAAAACGACAATCGAAAAAAAATACCTTACCAGTCTGTCGATAAGACAAAATAATTAGCCTTATGGGTGTAATTTGATATGAAGAAAAAAGATATGTAAATTATCATGAGTAGGTAGTCAGGTAATTATATCTGGAGACTGTGCTGTTTAGTTTTTCAAATATACACATACGTATAGTCATCTAGTTCCATTATATTGGAGAGAGGGCAGACCTGACACCAAAAAAAAAAAAAATCGAGATTGATAAATAGCACCATAGTTAAGAGGAAAAGTATGTATTTTTGACTTTTGGGGTGGACTGTCACTTTAAACTACTTTTCCTTAACTTCACTACTTCCGTAGTTACTGCTTTCTGCCTTTGTACTAAAGATTTATATCTTTTGGACACTGCATAGTAGAAGCACAGATGGCTGAGGGCATGTTTTACATTATAGAAGGATCATAAAATGTATGTTTGTGTGGTCTGATGTGCAGAGAGTTTCCAGATGCTCTGTACCTGTTGGGTTTCATTTGGCACCTTAAGGACTCATCGATCTTTTCATCTTTGATGTCTTTCTTAATTAAAATGATAGATAACCCTAATAAAGTGTTGCCAGATTTTGTTATATAACCGTTTCATTTCTTGCTGCCTGATATATAGAAAGTAAAAAGCTGAACTACTAAGACAGGTTCGATCAAAATCATACTTTTCAGTAAAAGCCCGCTGTTTATCACAAGGAATGACAATCACAACGATAAAATGAAGAATTATCTGTATGCAAATAAAGCCTAAAAACCTATACATACATACGACATTGTAGTGTAGCCTCAGTCAGCCTACTTGTTTCCAAATATGGGTTCCTGTAACAATGAATTCTTATTTTTCACTCTAGCCTCTCACTATCAAAGGCTAAGTGTAATAAATTACAGTGCAACATGAGTTGTAGATTAACCATTAATGTGGTTAATCTCAAGTAGGCATGTGAAGGAAAGACCTTTGTAATAAATCAAATAGTGGTGGGGAAAATATGTATTTTATTGACTGAGCTGACAGGTGTGCTGACATTGTCAGGGTTACTGACATTTCTAGTTGTTCCTCATGTCCTCCCACATGGCTGGTACGATGATTAGACGATGACGCTGTAGAGGAAACACCTGTACATGCTATCAGTTAGGAAGGAAAGAAGGGATGTTCAACTTGGACAAAAATTGCATAGTCAGGATTTTGTACTTCACATGATAAAAGGAACAAAGTATGATTTGAGTCTGTCTTTTCTTCTATCATGTACTGTTTGTCAGTATGCTCTGTACAGGCAGATAATACGGCAGCTGATCCTGGTGTCTGATCTCCCACTGAGGCCAGCAGAATTCATCTTACTGGCAGCCTTTGGTGCAATTAGGTTTAAGCTTAGGTTGAAAACTTTGTTGGTAAAAATCTTTAAAATATTTTATAAGTGTCAGCTGCTTTGAAGTCACCAGACTACCATGAGTTTTTTTTTATTGACTTTAATTGTTTATTGATAGGGAGATCATGATAAGCCTTTATAGTCTGTCATGTATGAGGTGGAACTGAATAAAAATTTCAGATTGCTGGAATCATCAAAAGTGCCAGGGATAGATATCAGCTGTAAATGTTGCTTATCGATAAGACAATTAACCAGAGCCTGTTTTATAATGTCACGCTGTGATCTTTGTTCTCATGAAATTGGCTGCATAGAAGTAAGAGGCCTGTGGCCTGTTTCCTCCTGTATATATTTAGTTGTAGCCAGTCCCAGATGGCATTGGGTGAGAGGTGGGGTACAACCTGGATAGGTTGTCAGACTATCGTTTCAGTCACTAATTTTGAACAACGCAGAGAAAACCGACAGAAAGAGAATGCAAACTCAACACTGAAGGGCTCAATCTAGCCAGTGAATTCAAACCTGAAACCATCTTGCTGTGAGGCATCAGTGCTGACCCCTGCAACAACATGTCACCCTGAGAAAAAAAGTGTAACAGAAAATACTGTGAAATATACTACTAGATATATATTTACATGCATGTGTAACAGTGGTATAAAAAAACAAAAACAAAAAAAAACAGACAAAAACCCCAAGCTGTGTCAAGCAACAATGTCATGATACTTAAAATGGGCCTTTTAAGTATACACAAATAAAGCAGCTTGGTGGGAATAATTAAAATTACAATTTAGAGATAAATTTACATGCAAAACTCACCCTTTCATTTCACTTTGACAGACATCTGTCAGCTCTGGCGGGCTACACTAGTAGCAATGATAATGCTCAACGATGCTATACATAAAGTTAGCTCCACACGTAGAGACAAATTACCCGTGTGCGTCCAAAAGCGTCAATAGATAGCATAAGCTGAAAGTCAAAGAAGCCCCCCTCAAACCGTTGTTGAAAAACTAACATTATCATGCAGTTCGCCTGCTGCACAAGTTAAGAGCACTGACACACTCATTCTGATTATTATATTTGTAGCATTTGTAGCATACTGGATATGGGTCAGGTGTATTACATTAAATCAAAACTCATATTAGAGATGACCACGGTGTAAACAGGTAAAGCATTCATTTGCGTCAATACAGAGTCTAATAAGTATTATTGATCAGCAACACATGCGGTCATGAAAAGAGACTTTATTTTTCTATGGAAAATGTTAGCATAACAATGTGATATATTTTCCATCCAAAACAAATCAGTGTACTCCTGTTGCTGCTTCCCACACTGAAAC
Source organism: Plectropomus leopardus (assembly GCF_008729295.1). Classification (NCBI taxonomy): domain Eukaryota; kingdom Metazoa; phylum Chordata; class Actinopteri; order Perciformes; family Serranidae; genus Plectropomus; species Plectropomus leopardus. The sequence goes on from NC_056463.1 coordinate 32,589,433, forward strand.
AAATGGTAACAACTGGTGAACCTTTACGCCACTGATCATACAGAACCTGCAGCTTCCCTGCTTTGTAATGTACGATATTATATGAGTTCTGCATGCTCTTTAGTGTGCCATAGTGAAAACATTTTATCAATGTAGTGACAGCACACAATATAAAACGTCATGGACGACCAGTGGAGGATACTGGTAATGTGTATTGATGATAATTACTGAAACTGAGTGACTGAAATATAATTTTTGATATTGACACTGTACATCATTGCATGGCATTTAATCTAAGAGATGAGTTGCAGAGTAAATGACCATGGTCTTCCAATCTTCCCATTTCTTTTTAGGTGTTATGAAAATGTCTTTTTTGCCATGTTAATAGCTCAACCATTAACTGAGGAGGAAAGTGACCTGCTGTGCTGGACAAACACAGACTGAGAGTTCTTCCCTGAACTCCTGATTCGGACATGGGGAAAGTCTACTATGTCAGTAAGAATGTGGGCCTTGGGTTACTTGTGCTGGCCGCGATTGCTCTGGCTACGATTATAGCTCTGTCCATTGCCTACGACAAGGAGAGGGCCAAAAATCGAGGCAAGCCTGAAGATGGAGCAACAGAAAGCACCAGCATGCCTACACCCCTCACCACCCCCTTCACTCCAAAGGAGCCCTGGGACTACTACAGACTTCCAAACTCCCTTGTTCCTGTTTCCTACAATGTCACCCTGTGGCCCCGGCTGAAGCCCAACGCAGATGGCCTGTACGTCTTCACTGGACAGTCAGTGGTGGTCTTCAAATGTGTGAAGGAAACCGACCTCATCATCATCCACTCCAACAAGCTGAACCTCACCACCTATCAAGGGCACCATGCTAAGCTGAGCAGCCTGGGTGGAGCCACCGCGCCCCCGATACAAAAGTCATGGCTTGTCGTGAGGACAGAGTATCTGGTTCTTCAGCTACGCAGAAGACTAGCTGTTGGAACATCATACATACTTAACACTGAATTTCGGGGGGAGCTGGCAGATGACCTGGAGGGCTTTTACAGGAGTGAGTACACTGAGGATGGCGTGAAGAAGTAAGTAATAACACAGCGTAATGTTGTACCATTACTGTGCTCATGATGGTAGTTTTCATGGTTTCAGTGTTCCTATATTTGGAAGACTTTGAAGAATTTTTTTGGTTGATGTCGATTTTGTATTAATGTTTAACTGGAATATTTTGCAGAGTTGTTGCTACCTCGCAGATGCAAGCAACATACGCCAGGAAGTCCTTTCCTTGCTTTGACGAGCCAGCCATGAAAGCTGTCTTCAACGTCACCATCATCCATGACCGAGACACCGTTGCTTTGTCTAACGGCAGGGAAATAGGTTTGTTTAAGGAACAGAAATTTCACATTTTTGTTATGTACACACTTATTCTCTGTGGAACTCGTAAAATCATATTGTCATTTTGATTATTTGATATAATTTCAGACCCTGACCCCAATGACAGTAAAATGAACATACTGTATGTGTTATGTGTAAGACAGTGTGAATGTAAATAATGAATAACTTGGACATGTTTTAGGAAAATCAGCAACTACACTCTGTTAATGCTAACAGAGTGTCAGAGTCTAACTCTTCCCCTCCCTGAACAGCCACTGAGGACTCTGTCATCGACAACGTGCCTGTCAGAGTGACTACTTTTGAGCCCACAGAGAGAATGTCCACATATCTGCTGGCATTTATTGTCAGTGACTTTGTTGACATTCAATCAACCCGAAACAATAATTTGTTGGTAAGACTTTTTTGTTCCCTGTTTACATTACCAGTGTCGTCAGCATACAAATCCATTTGGATCATAGATCAAAAGCAGTACAAAGAACCAACATTAATGATGACAAGGGTCAAAGGTCACACCATCTAGGTTATATTCCTGTCAACTCAGGATAAAAAAATAGGACAAAGAAAAGCATTTTTCCAGTAAAAAGATGTCAACTTCTTTGCAGATCCGAATCTGGGCTCGAAGAAAAGCCATAGATGAAAGGCAGGGGGACTATGCTCTCAACGTTACAGGGCCGATCCTTCAGTTTTATGAGCAATACTACAATGCAACATATCCGCTCTCCAAGTCAGGTAGGTCAACTCTGCATCAACATGCTTTGGTAAAGATTTTCTTGTGAAGACAGAAATATTAACCTCATTTCCTTTACCTCACTCAGCCCAACGTTCAGGCTTTAAATTAAACTGGAAAGAAAAATATTCAGTGCAGAGCTTTGCTGTAAGACATTTTAACCTGTATTTAGACGGTTTTAAGATTGACTTTTTTTGGATCAATCAAAGAAAATAGAGCCAATTGTAGTGAATCATCGGGACTAAATCAGATCAGTTCACCATCGTAGTTTAGCTTGCTGGCTAAAGCCCAGGGGAGACCTGTGCACATCTTATCCTTATTTGCAATACCGGCGAGGGGTCTGAACCCACATGGGCACCTGCGTTCCATGAGTTCCATTGGTCAGGAGATAAAGTGGGTCATCAGCTAATGGTGAGATTGGTATTTCAATCTCCAGCTTGTCCTGTCCACAGTCAAAGTATCCTTGACAAGATACTGAGCCCTGATGTGTTCCTTATGGTTGTTCCATCAGTGTGTGAATGCATGGGAAAGGTTACCGAGTAGCAGGTGGCACCTTGTACAGTAGCCTCGGACACTAGGGTGTGAGTGTGTATGTGAATAGGTTGACGTGACATGTAGTGTAAGAGCACTTTGAGTGGTTGGACAACTAAAAAGGTGCTATACATGAAACAAGTGTGCTTAGGACCCAATAGCAAGACAACTGACAAAAGGTAAAGTTGGTAATGACCTTTATTGCACAGTTTAGGCAGGTAAAAATCAACTCAGTTCAAAATGTCTGATAAAGTCTCTGAGGCTTGAGGAGGACATGGAGTCACTGATTGAAAGCAAGTAATCACAGGGGAAATCCACAAATCCAACCACAAAGGAAATGGGGAAACTCACAGAGGAACGTTGAGGTAAGAAAACAGCCTCTGAAGCAGGCAAACAGAAACCACAAGGGACAAAGGGAAAACTCATAGTCAGAAACAGAAGGCTGAGGCATTTACTGAGGATTCAATGACAAGGGTGAGTTGGGGGCAGGCAGGGTTAGCAACAGGTAGGCAGTCTGAAAGAAGTTTCTGAAAAGTCTTGCATGAATGCCAGTCTGGCAGTGAATGACTGGAGAGCAGAGGCTTAAGTAGAAGTGAGACCGGGTGTAAGCCAATTGTCCTAATTACTGAGGAGCTGAGCAGGCGGCAGGTGTGTGTGTGATTGCTTCCTGGAGGGACTGAGAGAGTGGGGCTGAGTGAGAGAGCTGCGTTAAGGAGTGCAAACTGTGACAATACAAGTACACATCCATTCACCATAGCGTGCTAACAATTTTTGATTACCAGTAAACACTAATTACAGCTGAGACAGCTGAGGAATGTCATTTGGTTTTGCAGGTATTTGGTCATAAACCAAAGTGAAAAACATGATAAAGGTGCTATAATGAAAAGTAAGGAGTTGTAAAAGTTCACAGTTCATCCTAAGAGGAACATGAATTTACAAGGTACAATGGAGATTTATTAGTATTTTTTAAACATAGTTTAGTAAAAAACATGGTTTAAAAAATATAATTATAATTTGTCCTTGATCCTGCTACATCTTTTGGAGTTGAAGGAGGAGTTTAGGAGTATCACAGCCTGGGGAATAAAGCTGCTTCATAATTTGGTGGTTCAGCAGCGGATATTTCTGTATCTTTTGCCAGAATCCAGCAAGGTGACTCACTCACTTCACAGATGACCTTGAATTCCATGACAGTCTATTCAATAGTTATTGTGACATTTCACTCACAACCAATGACAGCCCCATGTTGGCAGTAGAGGAAGAAGTCAGATGATTGTTGAGATTTTTCAGTCTGGACCAAAGTAATTGACAAACCAATCAACCAACGAACTGAAAGACAAATATTTTCATCCCTTCAGCCAAGGCTAGCTGGGCTAAAAAGCAAAATCCAGACACAACACAACACAACATAAATGTTATCCCAAACATGCTCTATTGTCTCTGGTGTGCCAAGCTCCATTTAAAAAGTTTAAATATTAGCAAATATATATAATATATATATATATATATATATATATATATATATATATATAATCTATAATTCTACGATGACACAATGCCTTCAATAGGTCCCACTGGTGAATTCTATCTATCTGTTTCAAGGATCCCCTCAAAAACCAGATGACACATCTCAAGGGGTTATTCCTAATAAAGAATTTCCAAAATAGGTCCCACTGGCGAATTCATCAATTCAGGAGTATTTCAACCTCATTTTTCATCTTATTTTAACTTATTGTTTCAAATACAACATGTTGATGGTAGACAGCCAAGTCTTGTGATGGGCCATTTCTTGGACCGATTTCTGATAATTTTCTGATGTCTTTGTCCTCCCTAGATCAGATAGCTCTGCCCGACTTCCATGCTGGGGCAATGGAGAACTGGGGTCTGGTCACATACAGGGACTGCCCTCCTCTATGACCCCATCATGTCCTCCACTGGAAACAAAGAGAGAGTTACAACTGTCATTTCCCATGAACTCGCACACATGGTAGGCCAAAATATTTCTGCCAAATTGCTATCATAATACCTGTTCTAGTTCTAGTAATAAATAATAAATAATAAATAATAAATAATAAATAATAAATAATAAATAATAAATAATAAATAATAAATAATAAATGATCAGGCATTAATTTGTTCTAATTTGTTTTTGTAACTTAGTCTCAGTTCCACTCTTGTGAGGGACGCAGTAATGTTATAAACCTCCCTTTGCAAAGGCAGATGACATATCGCTACCTGGGGACAAATTAACCCCGCTACCTTTAAGTTGCTTGACATAATAATAACTCTGTCAGATAGCCACCGCTTTTTACAGGAAAATTGTTTCCCAGAGAGGGTCCTGACAATAACTGGGGTATTAGTGGTTACTCATGGTTGTAACTCTTTGTCTCTATACTCTTTATGCATCATGTTTTTTAGTGGTTTGGCAACCTGGTGACTCTGCAATGGTGGAATGACCTGTGGTTGAATGAGGGCTTTGCTTCATACGTGGAGTACCTCGGAGCTGACCATGCTGAGCCCACCTGGGGCATTGTAAGAGCCATGCTTGTGCCTTAAAAAATACAGTATAGAGCATTGATGATTACATTTCACAGATCAATGACATCTCATACAAGTGGTTAGGTCATAAAGTCAGTCCTAACTCATCTCTCTGTTTGATTACAGAAAGACGAGATTATATTGGCTGATGTGCACAAAGTGTTTGCTGTGGACGCACTGGCCTCCTCGCATCCGCTGTCCCGTCGAGAAGAGGAAGTCACTACCCCTGCTCAGATCAGCGAGATGTTCAACACCATCTCCTACAGCAAGGTCTGCTTGTCTGGCAGAATTTATACAGTGTCTGATACAGGATTTTATATAGTGGTGCTAGAATCCTAAAACCTGGAAATCAGTTAGCATTTTTGCACCTCTGGCGCCTTAATCTCAAAGTCATTGGGTTTTTGAATGAGTTTTTGGTTTGATGACTGAAATAAGTGGTTAACAAAAGCTTAAAATATTTTCACATTTTGTTTTACAACATAAAATATATCAGTAAATGCCCCAATTCTTTAAGCTTTTACATGTATTAAAAAAGGCAGTTTCTAACAAGTGGCTGAATGAGACTACAGATCATCATCACACAGAACAGCTTTGCAGTCTTGTTGTGGTGTTGACAATGAAGTCATGCAACAATGTTGTAGTTCGTGTATTACATTGATAATCTTGCTGAACATAATGGAAGTGTCATAAACTTTTGTTTCCCACAGATCTTATTTTCTGCAATAATCCACCTACAAAAAAACCCCAAACAAACACGCAAACATAATTCCTGCATCACTCTACACAGACATACAGTATTTATTCCAATTCTGTCCTCTCACATATTTCTTACAAGTATTAAAGGTTATGTAGATAACAATGTTCATATATTTTTATCATCCACTATGATTGGGAATACTCAGAAATATCATGTCATTGGTATAATTTCAAGCAGCTTTTCTATTTTTTAAAATTATTCATTTGTAGGCAATTTTATCTGATCTACTCTTTTTCTTTAATTTCCTGGAAAATGCATTTAGCACGAAGACACCCCCCCCCAACCAAAAAAACACATTACATCTTTGTATAAGAAAAAATTTAGTATGACTCCTGAGTCATTTCCTGACTCAGGAGCCATGTTTCCCCATCAGGAAAACATCTTGTTTTAATATATTGGATTGAATGCATAATCTTTTGCTTTGGTTGCTGTGTTTGTTGTTGTCAGGGAGCTGCGGTGCTCAGGATGCTGTCAGAGTTTCTCACTGAGCCTGTGTTTGCCAAGGGACTCAGTGTGAGTATTCACTCTGTCTGCCTCATTACTTTATTACTGCTGCCACTGTGTGTGTCTGTGCATGTGTTTGTGCATGTCTGCGCAATAGTGACAAGGTCTGTGGGTGTGATGAATCGCACTGCATTCATCTTATTGTTACTCTTACTGGTGTGTGTGTGAGTGTGTTTGTGTGTGTGTGTGTGTGTGTGTTTGTGTTTGTGTGTGTAAAACCACAAGATTGCTCAGGATTTTTCACTTTTAATTTCTGATGTGTTGCTTCATGTGCCCTGTGGTCAGACTCTGACTAATAACAGAATTTATTTTTAAATATGCTGCCTAATGCAGCTTTATAAGAGCAAATCACTGATGTATGACCTGCTGTGCATAAATACTTTTTCTTTCCAGTCTTACTTGAACACATTCGCCTTTGGCAACACAGTGTATACAGACTTGTGGGACCATCTCCAGCAGGTCGGTACAGTAAAAAAACTTCAATTCACAAACGTGTTGTGCACAATTTCACTAAGCAATGTGTCCTTGAATGTGTGTATGTTTATTCCTAAATGTCTGCTGTTTGTTGTTAGGCAGTTCAAAACACACCAGGTATGCATATTCCCCACACCGTCCACGACATTATGAACCGCTGGACTCTTCAGATGGGCTTCCCAGTGGTCACTATTGACACCCGGACAGGAAGTATCACCCAGAAACACTTCTTGTTGGATCCAGACTCTGTAGTGGACAGGCCCTCTCACTTCAAGTAGGAATCACAAGTCTCATGTAGAAGATAAATGAGATTCCTTCATGTCATTTCTGCCATTTGGATGAATATTTACAAGTGGCTGAAACACAAACAAAATAGTTCTATGTCTTGGAATCGCAATATTAGCTCACAACAAAAGCTCTGTGAAATCTCAGTCAAATACAGTCACTTTGACCGTGCTTTCGGCTAATGATCCTGATGCCCAAAGCCACCTTTCATGTGGACCTGATATGCCCCTGAATGGCATCAACTGAGAATGTAGCAAGGGCACCTATAGAACGGGCAGAAGGGGCAGTAGATGGGTCCATCAAACCCTGGACTTTTATGCAGGTGTCTGTGAAGTGAATTAACACCTAACCATGTGCCTCCTTTCCCTAATCCTGACCATCTGGTGCAGCATGTGCGTTTGTTGACTTTGCAGCGTTGGTTGCTTTGTGCTTTTGTTGCCTAAACATAACCACATGCAGGGTCATCCCACCATGTGCTTGTGTTGATATCACAGTAGTGGTATCCCAGAATGTATATAACAGATGCAGAAGGATTCCTAGTGTGTAATATGTAGAGTGGAAGTCCACTGCAACTTGGGATGATGAGATTTGGGATGAGAATGTGTTGGAATGTTATGAGTTTAGGTAATTGGTCATAAACAGAAGGATTGGGAATGTTTAGTTTTGATGAAAAGCAGATAAAAAGTAAGAGGATCACATACGTACCAAATGTTATGGCAATCTATCCAGTATGTGTGGAAACACGTCACTCAAATCTACAAATTTGTGGTGATGCTAGATGAAAATGTATGAAAAATATGTTGCTTGTGTCAGAGGGATTCATCCTCTGGGGACCATAAATATCTCTACCAGATTTCATGGCAATCCATCCAATAGCATAACAGAAAGGCTGACCAACAGCCCAACATTGTTATCTGTAAAACTAAACTGCTAGTGTAGCTAAAAAGCACATCTGTCCAACTTTTTCACTTCCTTCTTTGTCCATTTTCTGTCCAGTTACACTTGGTTTGTCCCAATCAAATGGATGAAAACAGGGGTGGAGCAGCAACAGTACTGGCTCCTTAAAAAGACAGGTATGGTCATACAGTAGTAGCTCCTAATGCTCCTCTGTAGTGGATCTTCCTGCCAGATGAGTGGCCTCAATCACCAGTTGTCATGGTGTTTCTTAAATGTTTTTCACCAGACATTCACAATCCAATGAGAGTTTCAGGAAGAGACTGGGTGCTGGCCAACACCAATGTCTCTGGCTACTTCAGGGTGAACTATGATCTACAAAACTGGGAACGTCTCCTCTCCTTGCTCAACACCAACCATCAGGTGAGTCACATGCCTGTTCACAAATCTTCCCATGAAGTAAGTGATGAGGTAGCAGAATCTTGATTCATATCTTGATTCATTCAACATTTAAAATAAAATAAGTAACAATAAATTTGGACAAAATAAAATGGCGAGATAAAAACAAATAATAATAAGAAATAAAAATAAAAATAAAAATAAAAACTGAAGAAAGAGGAAAGCCTATATGTATGGGTCGCTGTAGTGTATAATAAGCTACATTTTCAAAGTTCTGCCAGAGTCGAGGCATCAACTGCCATATGTATGCAATGTTGGATTTTTATATCAAACATAGTGAAAGTTTCAAATAATGACATAAAAGAACTCTCTATGAGAAAAAAGCTCAAGCCTATAACCATAATATGTGTTATTTTGCCTCTGATGTTGTTCAGTTATTCCCAGTTTCGGGCCATATCCCTGCTAAAATATATTCAGTTGCAAAGATTTTAGTTAAGAAACTTTAATTTTTGATTTTTAGCAGTAGAAAGGGCTTCTTTCCTCTGTCACAGTCATTCCTGGTTGCAATGACAATGCAAAGACTATGAGACACTGAAGACCCACAAATGCTGACCAATCACAGCAGACTAGGCTTTTTTGGGAGGGTTGCTTAAAGAGACAGGCACCAGAATGAAGCATTTCAGACGGAGGGTGAACACAGATTTCCCAGCACAGTCAGTATGAGGGAAGGAAAGTGTTTTTTGAGCATTAAAAGCATGTAAATATGTTCTAGCAGAAATCCAAAAACACAATTATGAACCTTAAAATAAGCAGAGTTTCTCATTCCACTTTACAAGCAGATTCTGGATTTGTATGCGATGGCAAATCACACAGCTGATACTAGATGGGGTTAGTGTGTACATCCAAGAGGCCGTACAAATAAAACTACGTTTTGATGCGTTATCCTACATTGGAGAACAGACCTACACTATAGAGCCTGTCAGAGGGCAAAGTCTGGATGAAATAAAGTTGCTTTATGACACACATTTGGATTTTATTCACTTTAACTACAATTTTGTTGCCCTGTTTCCAGTATGGTCACATAAAGGGTTTCAGAGATTTTATTCGTTCTGTTTAATCAGAAATGTGCCAGTTTTAGCAAATTTCATTCTCGACATTGCATTTTCAGTTAGTCTTAAATTTTAATGATAGGAATCCAGAATTAGATGTGGTTTCTGAAACTGCAAAAAACCAAGACTGTATAAGAGACTGTTCTGGTGGCTTTACCACATGGGCTTGGTTGTACATGAATTTGACAATATTCTTAACTGTGTTTCTTTCAGGCCTTAACAATCATCAACAGAGCACAGATCATAGATGATGCGTTCAACCTAGCAAGGTAAAGAAAAATGCATATTCAAAATACTGAAACCTTCACACATTGTATGTCTGCAAAGATTGTAAAGGATTTGTTCACTTTGTGTAGAGCCAAAATAATCAGCACAGCACTGGCCCTAAGCACGACCAAATACCTGTCCAAGGAAAGAGACTACATCCCCTGGGAGTCAGCTCTGAGAAACCTCAACTACTACATCCTCATGTTTGACCGCACTGCAGTCTATGGAGCTTTTCAGGTTGATGATGCTTTACTATGAATACTGATACTGCTCATTTTGATACTGGCAGGAGAAATGTATAAAGGGAAAGTGTGAAATGACTGGACATAAAACCTATTGCTGCTATAATTTTATTTTAGTTATACCTGAAGAAACAAATTGAACCACTTTTTGAGCACTTCAAGACGATTACAGCTAACTGGACCAAAGTACCTGCAGGACACACTGACCAGTAAGAATTGAGAAGATGTATTTTTAAAACAAAAAGGTGACTTACCATTTTGGTGATGTAATTTAATTCAATATTTATTTTCTGTTGCTAGCTTTTCCACATGCTCACACACGTTGGGTATTGTCATGCTATATTGCAGTTTTTCCCCATCTCCCCTCTCAGGTATAATCAGATCAATGCCATAGGGGTAGCCTGCAGTATGGGTGTGGAGGGTTGCAGGGATGTGATCAAAAGCTGGTATAGACAGTGGATGGAAAATCCACATCACAACCCGTGAGTACTGAGTAGTCAAAGTCCGCTTTATTGAGTTTGAAGGTTTCATAATTGCACATATTTGACTTTTTTGCTGTCTGTGTCAATTCACCCCAGACAGTGGGTGAAACGACTGCACAAATGTGTTGCTAGCTAGCACTGTGTGTGTGTGTGTGTGTGTGTGTGTGTGTGTGTGTGTGTGTGGAGAGACTTTTGTGTTGGGTATTCATTTTCTAATCTACTGTATGTTTGCATTGATTTTGATCAGGATCCACCCCAACTTGAAAAGCACAGTTTACTGCCATGCCATAGCCTACGGTGGTGTGGAGGAGTGGGACTTTGCCTGGAGAATGTTCAAGAACACCAGTCTGGCATCTGAAGCCTCCAAGCTCCGCGCTGCTATGGCTTGTGCCAAAGCACCTTGGCTTTTAAACAGGTATGCATGACTTACAGATGTTTGGGAGTATTCTCATTCAAGGAGTTTTGTGAATGAAACACTTGTACTCTACCAATGTAAAATGACTTTTGTCTCTCCTGCAGAGAGAGCTTTAAGTGTTAAACACACTTGATATGTTGGATACTTGAACACTGATGTGACAAGTTGTTCCAAACAAAATAGCAAACGTGACAAAAGGTTCACTTAAAGATTTCATGTAGGATGGAAAACTGTAACTTCTTTCGAAGCATACAAGTAACAACGTTAGGACAGTGACTCCTTAAATCCATTGAATTTATTTTTGTAACATGCTGCAGCTGCAAAGAAGAAAAGATTCAAGGCTACGTTTAGACTGCAGGCAAATCAAATTTGTTTCATAAATTAGGTCTTTAAGACAGACTCTCTGCGCAAGTCATCAGATCAGATTGATGTGTCCTGTCTACATGGTTTGCTGTGGCATCGACATAGGCCTCAGTGGCTACATAGCTACACTGGTGACATGGCTTGACAAATAGAGGTCCATCATTTTGCCCTCATTGCTTCAAGTAGTGGGTATTTATTTCAATTTATTTAAGTGTCATAGCTTTTTGCTAGGGGCAGCATTGATTCTGCTCAGTACTTCCATCATACTTGATTTGACGTTGTCATTCTGTGTTGCATTGTTTTGTTTTTTTTGCTGTCCAGAATCTAAAATCATTCAGGATACAATCTGGATATGCCAAAAAATGGATTTGGGCTCACAGTTGCATACATTTAGGTCAACAAACTGACTCAGTATTACAATGTTTTTGAGCAATAGTCACCTAATATTTGCTAGCACTGGCTAACATTGGCAACCATACGCAAAATGTTGCATTGTCTTTGTATCATGCTGGTAATGGAGCTAAAATGAGTGGGTTTTTTGTCCAGTGGAAAGGGAGCTTCAGTGGAATCAGTTTGAGGATAGGTAGCACTAACACTAAGGCAAAAACCCTGCCAACCTTTTTTATATGCTCCAGATGCTTAAAATATTAAATGCTCCTCTATTAATCTTCTGAAATAAGTGTATATAAAAAGTATGTTGGAAATGACTGCTTTGTAAGAAAATATTTTGTTTGTGTCAGGTATCTGGAGTACACCCTAGACCCAAGTAAAATCCGCAGGCAAGATGCCATCTCCACCATCCAGTACATTGCCGGAAATGTCGTGGGGATGCCGCTGGCCTGGAACTTTGTCAGAGAAAGATGGAGTCACATTTTCGATCAGTAAGAGCTCAATCTTCTGGAGGCTTTGATGGAAAAACAGTCAGCACTCTCATGGAATAAATTAAGAATGGAAGAATATTTAATACACAGGATCCACAGCAGCTCTCAACTAAATGTGAAAGTTAAAAATGCTGATGAGTTCTAGATTGTAATGTAACTTCTCCAGCTGCACATATGGTGCTATTTTTCCTTCACTTACTCACCCAGTGTGCTGAGTGTGCAAGCATTTCTTCAAGCGTTCCCAAGATAGAGCTGGCTAAGAAATTATCAAAGGACTTCATAATGAAGCATGCATAACTTTATGTGAAGTGTTAACAATGTTGCAGCTGTTTTTGACTCTTCACACCGACATCACCAGACTTTATCAGTGTTCAGTGAGATCAGCACAGGAATACATTTCATTTCCTTCTGCTGATCGCCGTCATTGTATCACCACACCTTTAAAATGTACGGCATATTTTTTTTTGTTAGGTTTGGAGGAGGATCATTTTCCTTCTCTAATCTCGTGAGTGGGATCACAAAGAGATTCTCCACAGAGTTTGAGTTGCAGGAGGTATGCAGCCCACGCAGTCACAACCACACTCAAACACACACCGTATTTCCTTTAGAGTATTCAGAGGAAAAGAAAAGAAAGACAACACATGAAGGAATTAAGTTTTTCTGTCTTTGCTTTTTGTGTCTCCTTTCAGTTGAAGAAATTCAAAGAGGACAACCTCCATGTTGGTTTTGGCTCCGCCACTTTGGCCGTGGAGCAGGCCATAGAAAAGACCACAGCCAACATCAAATGGGTGACAGAGAACAAAGCCCATGTGCTGAGGTGGTTTACTGAAGAGTCCACATGAGAACACTTAGTCAGAATTACACACTCTTTTCTTTCACACACTCTCTTCTCTCTTTTTTTGTACTGTCAGGGATACGTAATGAATGACAATCACTATAATCATCAGGAACAGCAAATGTTTCTTTTTCTTGGTAACAGTTGCGCAAAGACATCTGGAACATAATGATGATCAGTGGACTGTGTATATATCAGTGATGTAGCTGTAACTAAAGAAATATAACTCTGACCTCTCGTCTGTGCTTTTCAGAAAGAAACCTATTGCAAGATTTTTTTTTACTTGCATAACATCTATTCTTAGTCTAAGAAAGGCCCACATTTGATGTCATTTTCTTTTCCTTACACTTCACATTATTTGTTGCTGCTTACAATGATATATGCATCGTATTGAGCCACTTGTAGACCACCAGAGCAGCTTCAGAGTTCATAGGCATTAACTCTACAAGTCGCTGAAACCTTTGAATGATCAGGATTAAACATCAACTTCGTACTGTATTTAAAAATGACAGAGTTACATGATCTTAACAACTATGGTGAATTAACTTTTCCTGCAGCTTCTTCCATGTTAAGTCATTTTCAGCACTGGTTATCATTAGATTCAGTGGTAGGAGAAAAATATAGTGTAAAAAGTGATCTTACTATATAAATTAGCCTGATTTAAATTTTAATTAGGCTTTTTGTTGTTTGTGCTTTTTTTGTGTGTGAAAAAAACAACATGATGGTGAAATCATAAATCATTGCACTATATGATGCACTGATTCTTTGCCGAATTTTTGCAAAGACTTAAAGGTGAAATAAATCGGAAAGGCTCAGAAAGACCTAATGTCAGTGTCTAATTTTTTTCTGACCATATATTTTCTGTGACAAAAATCATATTCCTCTGCCTCCTGATTGTGTTTCTAATGGCATTTTAAAGAATCCACCTGGCCTGAATGAAAACAATCAATCAGAGAAGATGCCGGAGTTCTTATGTGAAAGTCAAAGAAAGGTTTTTGTCGTCAGTCTTATTAACTTGTGTTTTCATGTCCAATGTTATTGGCAGCACGAGAGGTGTCTGACATGTGTTAGCCCTCCTGACCCTGATTGGTTGTTTTTGTTCAGGTGTAATGGATTCTTGCAAATGCTGCTAGAAGCACCAAAAGAAAGCCCAGGAATATGATTTTTTTTTCACTGATTGTCTGTCTCAGGTACTTCTGTCAGGATATAGTGACTTTTTCAAATATGATAAAATAATAATTTTTTCCCCCAATATATAAAAGTTACCAATTGAACATTCAAATTTGAAGGTGGTTTCTGAAAGTGATGAAATCAAAGGCTCCTCCTGTTCATGTTTCTGTGTGAGTGTGCGTATGACTACACTCCTATGGGGATCGGTCTGGTCATGCTGTCAGTACCACATCAGTTACTGGAAATGGAATCTTAAAGCAAATTTTCCACTCCAGGGCAAAGCAGTGAGCTCAGCCCAGATTAGAGAGCTTGTTTGAAACAGATGTTGTGTCAGTTCAAAGTGACAACATGAGCTGATAAGAGGATTAACAGATGTTTTATGACCTTTATGAGGTTGAAAACAATGAGAAAGGTTAAAGAGACTATCAAAGTCAATCTACTGGTCAAAGGGAGTACTGTTATGTAGTGTTTACAGTGGAGAGAATTACCTAAGTGACTTCACACAGGTATCTAGGTATCTTTTTCCTTCCATTCTGTGCCTGTCATGGGTGATTTGTTAATTCTTTGAAACCTGAGCAAATTACCTTGATTTCTCTCAAAAACATGTGGAGAAGGCAATGAGTAACTGAACAAGACATGGCAAAAAATGATGATCAGAAAATAAGTGAAAAAAGAAGTAAAAAACAAAAATAAACAAGAAAATGACCCAAAAGACAGTGCTGACAGAAAAAAAGGTTTCAGGTTTCAAAGGGTTAAATGGCTTGTGAAAGGCGCCTGAACAAAGCACAAAAAAACTGATTTCAATCCCAGCTTCAAAGAGTTTACATTTTTTTATTGTGATTTTATTGACTTTCTACCAGACTGTGTTAATTATTGTGTATTCAAAACTGTTTTGTTTTTTAATGTTGTTAAAACTTAAAACTTAACTTAGAAGGGGTAGCAGTTTCTTGCCACTGCAGGTATTATACCTTGAGCTCAATATCCTGTGTCCAACACTGTTGACAGAATATGGCTATGCAACAATTAGACACAGTAGATTTCTGATCTTATAAAATGAATCACACTGGATTCATCATCAAGATAAGTCATGACAAGTTCAAAACCGGGCAGTGGTGGTAATTCTGTGACTGAAGATTGTGCAATATCCTGTTGTAATATTACAAAAGATGTCATCTGGATCTACTGGGAAAGTTACTAACTTTGCCTGAACTGCTATAAATGGTATTCCCTTTGGCAACAAACTGAAACTCTTCAGGACACATCTCCAAATTAGAGATCTGGCACATTTCTTGGCGCAAACGGACAAGCAATTGATGTGCCAAGAGTGCAGCAAGGCCGACAACACTTAAAATCAGACTTCAAAACAGGTACAAACACCGCAGAACCCTCTGAGCCAAAACTAAATACAAGGTAAGAAGATTGCCAGCCTGTCATTGTATCAAACTATAATTTGGTGTTAAACGGTGTATGTCTATCTGAATGTGATGTGGCTCTTTAGACTGGTATGGCTATTTTAAGGAATTCAGACCAAATCCATACCTGTTTTAAAGAAGTTCAAGAGTTTCTTTACTGAGATATAAGAGAGACAATTAAATATGTTTCAGACAAGTCAGTTTGAGAGATAGATCCATGAGTTTGAAGGCTTATTAGACATCAAAATACTTTGCTTTCTGAGACAGATTTTACAAGTACTCTGTGACTATAGTAATTTACTCTTCCTTGACAATTAGCAAGCTAGACACTAGCATGATCATATTCACATTATGAAGTTATCCAAGAATTGAAGCTTACATGTATTTGATTGGTCACTGGCAGCACATTGCTGGATGATGTTGCATTGCTTTTCTCTAAAAGTTCAACTTGGGTGAACTTTTTGTCAAACAATCTTACATTGTTTTGTCAGACCCTGCCACATAAAAAACAGGCCACATGGAAATTAGTGTATGTTTTTCAGCCATTTCTGATACCCCACGACTGAGTTTACAGTAAACAAATGTAATTAATGTAAAGTCACAGAGGTTAAGTTTAGCCAAATAAAGTTACTGTGGTTAGGTTCAGGAAAAGATCAATAGTGACATTAAAATGACTAAAAGTTTGCTAAAAGTTGTTGGTAAAGTCTTCCATCCGTACATATTATGCTCTAAATATCAATCTTTGTCTGCTGATGACGTTTCAGGATGTTGCAACCCACACCAGGATGTCAACAAAAGCACCTGGTTGGGATTAGGCAAAAGAAGTGTGTGGTTAGGTTTAGGAAGAAAACACTTTGTTTTGGCAGGAAACACATTGTGGGCTCCCAGTAAAGGTTCTGTGGATTTTTGGACCTATCCACTGCCCGTCCTGCCTGCCCTCCAATCTTTATATCATGTCGTTACCTGCATCGTTTTAATTTACAGCATATCATATGGCCACAACAGGTCAGGCCACCTGTCCATGTATCATATGGCCACGCCAGGTGCCGTCTGCCCAGCCAGCAGTGTACCATATCACCCCAAAAGGTTCCTTCCTTCCACGTTACAAACTGACACTGGCCAGTGGCGTATAATACGGCCATGAAAGGCAAATTTTGGCGTTGGTATCTTACACCAAAATCCCTGACTAAACAGGGGTATTTGATGAATTCGGACCGAGAACAGGCTGTGTAAACCCATCCAATGCCCTGACCTACCTGGTAACTAAACCCTCTTTTTTACCCCCTTTCAAGCCACTGGTCACAATATTATACCCTTCCAAAATTCTGAGTTATGCACAGGTTACTGGCTCATCAGTATTGTTATTAACTTTGGTGCAATCATTTTTGTAAGAAAGTTTTGAACAGTGCATGAGAACAGCCTGATACCGCACACATCTCTGAAGACCCACCACACATGTTGGCCTATGTGTATGCTGGCTTGGAAAATTACTCCACAGTCATCTGTCTCATATTGTGTCTGCTGGAACAATTTCAATCAGTACAGTGGTCTACACAAAGCCACATAACGGCTTGTGTTACCACATCGTATTATCATGCCTGCATGCATCCTGTCTCGACCCTGACAGATGAATAAAGCTGCCACTAACTGATAAACAACCTGTATAGATACAATGTTCTGGTGTATCTGACTCATTTGATAATCTAAAAGTAGCAAAGATAGTTCTCAGAAAGGGGACTCATCAAAGTTGTCATTTCCTATTACGCCTTTTGACATAAAGATGATTGCACACTCATGACGGTCAGATTCATCATCCTTCATTCTGCTGAGTTGAATGCTGATACTTCTGCTTTACTTCATGTCATTGGGCAAGAGCTGATGAACTGTACATCAGCTTATTTATATTTTTTCTTCTGGTTTCAAACCAAAATCCAAATTTCCTGTTGTTAGGAAGGCAATTCTGTGCCAGCTGTGTTGACATAGGCGACTGTGCACACAATGTGTTTTCAGTTTAACTGTTGGAATGTCTCCATTTCTCAAAGCCACAACTGTTTTGGTCAACCGAAACAAAATTAGAGTTTGCACAACAAACTAAATAAAAGTGTATGCAGTTTTAAAAACCCATCTTTATCCCATTTCATTATGCAACTCTGGCATTTTCAATATCGTGTTGCCAGATCTGTTTAAAGTTTACATTTGCAAATTGTAAACACACACACACACACACACACGGTTCTACTGTATTTCCACTACAACACGATTTACAGTACTGAATAAACATAGACAACAAAAACCTGTATTCAAAGCCAGTATGTTGGTAGAAAGTTCACAGATTAGGCATGACTGTCTTATCACAAGGATTTTTTTTATAGCTCAGTGTTTTGGACACTCAACTGTTTTCCCCACCCAGGAAATCAACCATTAACTTAGGGCTGGATCTCACAAGGCTGTACATAAATAGCAATCACTTTCCTCTTTCTGTCTTCTTTTCCTCTGGTGGAGACATGGGGAAGGGTTTCTTCATCAGCAAAGCAGTTGCTGTAACCTGCGTGGTTGGAGCCATTGCTTCGGTGGCCACCATCATCGCCCTGTCTGTGGTTTACGCCCAGGAGAAGGCAAAGAATGAAGTGGCACCCACGTCCACCGCCAACCCAAGTACCAGCCCCCCCTCGCCCACCACACCCTCCACCCCAAAGGAGCCCTGGCAACGGTACAGACTTCCAGACACCCTCGCTCCTGTCTCCTACAATGTCACTCTGTGGCCCCGGCTGAAGCGCAACGCAGAAGGCATGTACATTTTCACCGGAAACTCCACGGTGGTCTTCAGATGTGTGAAGGAGACTGACCTCATCATCATCCACTCCAACAAGCTCAACCTCACCAGCTTTGGGGGATACCTTGCCAAGCTGACTGGTCTTGATGGAGCCACTGTGCCCAGTTTGAAAAGCACCTGGCTGGAGGGTCCCACCCAGTACCTGGTGATTCAGCTCAACAGCCCGCTGCAGGCCAGCGGCATGTACGCGCTCTTCACAGAGTTTGTTGGAGAGCTGGCCGATGACCTGGGAGGATTCTACAGGAGTGAATACACGGAAGATGGGGTGGAAAAGTATGACTTTTTCATTTGTTTCAAGCATTTCTGTTTAGTTTTAAGAATTGTGCCAAGGTGATGTTTTAAAGTGTAAATATTGTTAAGGAGTAATACAAGATTTTAACACCTTGACAACTTTACAGACATGCATTTAAAACAGACCTTCACTTAAAGGGATAGTTCAGATTATCTGAAATAGGATTGACTGGGGTAGTCATCCCCAGTCAGTAATGTTAGTTAGCATGGCTCCCAGTTTGGAGAAGCAGCAGGAGTGCTGACAAGGAAGCTGTGAGTGGGGGGGGTAGCAAAATAGTTCTTAAGGCTATGACACACCAAGCCGACAGTGTGACACACACCGTTGTCCCTCATCCAGCCATTTTTTCTGTGAATTCAGCATGTTGAATTGGCCGGGATGGCCGTGGAGCCCATCAGTGATTTAAATCACTCTGATTGGCCGTTAAGCTCCGTGCACAAGAAGAAAAACAGAAGGGAAGAATGTAAATAAACAGCTCAAGTTAAGAGGGAGGGAGGTTGAAACAAACTTGTTTGATGAGGTCAGATTATTTTTCTTAAACCATTGAACTCTTCACAGAAACAGCTCTTGACAGGTTGTGATGTTCACTGGCGCGCAGTAAATATGCTTTGTTTTAAATATTGGATTGTTCTGCTAATTTGATAGCTGGCTAACTAGCGTCATGGCAGTCTTCCAATTTTCCATTTTGAATGACTATTACTGATGACTGCCGTCTACTGGTATGGAGGAGTATTTCCTCTCAGGCAGGTGGAGAAAATGTGTGCTTGCTGGCTGTCAGTTTGGTGTGTTCCTGAGCAACTTTATGGCTGAGACATGGTTATGTAAGTGCAATGCAGCGGGGGTGGGGGGCTTGTCTCCTCTAAATAATAAATAATAATACATTTTATTTATCTGTGTTTTATGTTATCATAAAATGGTGGGCTATTAATAACAAGGAACCTTTAGCTCCATTTCTTTAGCAGTAGATAGAATAATTAAGGAGAATAAAAAATAGAGGTTACTTCTGTCCAGGGTGAAAGCATGCTTTACAAAATGAACCAAAAACCTAAACTAAACTAAAATGAAATAATAATATTGACTGAAAACAAAACAAAACAAAATCTAACAAACAAAATAAATTCAAAGGTCCAGCGCCGAATTTCGGGGTTTGATATTTACAGCCAGTATGTGCAGAAGGCTTGAAATTGAACTTTGGTTACCCCTAGTTGATGTATAAAACTGTGTTAGTCAGCATGGACATACAGCTACTGCTACTGGTGATATTTCCTAAATCTTTGTTACATAATAATCATTATAATCTTCTATTATGTTTTATCTATAATCCCCGTTCAGCTCAGCAGCCCCTGTACCCCCCAGGATTCCCTTCCTAAAAGCACCCCTGTTTCTAGCTGCTACATTGCTGATTAACCGCATAGAATTATTTCAATTATTTTTTAAAATCATAACATTTTTTGTCATTTTTGTTGTTGTTTCTACAACTTAAAAACAAGTAAACAAGTTAAACCTTTTTTTTTTTCTTTAAAGTCCCTCAAAAAGGGATAAGCAAAAAAGTTTCAGGGAAAGTGGGTGCATCAAACAAACTAACAACCACCTCATTACAAAATAAATCAGGAAAGGCACTGATTAAACAGGGATTATATTCTGGTGTGTGAGTATAACGATAAAGGGTTACTTTAACATTTGATGTGGATGTTAATTATGAGTTTTCTGCTGTAATTTACAGAGTTGTGGCCACGACCCAAATGCAGCCGACAGATGCCAGGAAAGCCTTTCCCTGCTTCGATGAGCCTGCAATGAAAGCTGTCTTCCACATGACTCTCATTCACCCCAATGACACGGTGGCTCTGTCCAACGGCATGAGCTATGGCAAGTTTCAGTGCCCAGTGCAATATGTTATAGTGACTTGAAATGTCAGGTGTAAGACCTTACCTCAGCTACTTTTTTGTATCTCCAAATTTTATTTACAAGAACAACAAACATAACATTTTCTGTGCTATGCAGAGCTATATCCATACAATAAGCTTATTTTTCCTTTATAATTAATCTGTGTCTGTCTTTTCCCCCCACACAGAGCCTGTTAAGTCCACTGCAGATGGACACATTCAGACAAGCTTTGAACCTACAGAGATTATGTCAACCTACTTGCTGGCCTTTGTTGTGTCTGACTTTACATTCAATATGACGACTACGCCTGCAGGAGATGTTCTGGTAATTATTCATAACATCTCACAACCGGAACCCTGGAAATAGATATAAGTGCAAAATATCTACAATATTCATATTTATACAAATCTAATGTGCATAGTATATCTGTTTTGTGTGCTGATGGACATCTTGAAACCATAGTGTACTGGGCAATAGGGAATTCTTTTAGTAAGTATTGCTGTGTTAATTAAAGATAGAAATGTATTAAACTTAAAATGAGGGATTTCCATAAAATTTAAGGATTTTGGTATAATAAACTGTGAATTTGTATCCCTGATATCGTGGATTATCCCACTAAACACTAGAATGAACAGTAGACAATTATTTAAACTGGTATTTTAAAAGTTATAACTGGATAATGCTGCGGTTTGAATTTAATCATTGTGTGACTGACTGAAGTAAATTTAGTCACAATTAGTTATTAGTTATTATAAAAGCATGACCACAGCCTCGACTACAACTACCAGCAATAAACACCTCATGTTGGCTCTCTGTCATCTGCTGCCCTGTCGGTTGCAACGTTTTAATGCTGCCCTCTGCTGGATTGAAAGCTCAGTTTAGTTCTCGGGTCTTACATTTTTTTCTGTCTAGTTCATAAACCACTGTTTGTGTTCAGATCAGGATCTGGGCTCGCAAAAAAGCTATAGAGGAGGGCCAGGGAAACTATGCCCTGGAGAAGACTGGGCCAATACTGGAATTCTTTGAGAATTACTACAACTCTTCTTACCCCCTGAGCAAGTCAGGTAGGAATCTCTCTGTCTGTCTCTCTCTCTCACACACACACACACACACACACACACACACACACACACACAAGCACAAGCACAGTACATAAGTTTGTATTACTGTATTACTACTACTAAAAGGGTTCCCACACATTTTCATGGACAAAACTTTCCATGAATTTTAAAAGTAATTTCACATAGTAACAGTGAAATTTAAAAGTAGTAATACAATAGCATAGGTATGGTCACTTTTGGGATTATGACCCAACATATTATAAACACTGTCACAACATTATCCTTCTCTTATTCAAACATCAGATTCAATCATTCAGAAATGTATGCGATGGTAAAAATAAACCCCATCATAATCTGCATATATTAGAGCTATTTTATGTCAAGTAAGTTATTTTGTTACATAATGTTTAAGGTCATCCATTGAAGATAACTGTAACAATTAACTTTGTCACACACAGAACAATTTCATAACTTCTCCAAAACTTTTAAGGATTTTACTAATTTCATGTCTTGCCCAGGCCTGGAAAACAAGGTTGTGAAATTCCAAAACTTTTCCGGGTTTTCCATGACTGTGGCATGACATCAGATTATCACTACACAATAAGGGTACCTGAAAGAGTTTACAATAAAGATATCTTTTAAAAAATGAAAATGGAAATAATAATAGTAATACTGCTATCAGTCAAATTCATCTTTAACTTTGTTTGTTGTGGATTTTGTCTCTTATTTTGCCAAATGAGTAACACTTAAAATACAAGTGTAGAGAGATGTAGAATCTGTAACAGTACAAAAGCAGACAAAAAGCACAATTACTCTTAATCAATAGTGAAAAGACAACTAGATTGCATTAGGGGAAGGAGACAAAGTGAGAACAGAAGTAAATGTAAAATATTTAACAGATGCTGGATTATTTACACAGTATTATCATATGTGTATTATAAACATGATATCAGTATTTCATCTAAAATATCACGGTAATCATCAATAGTTGGATACGGCAATACCCCTAAGTACCACTAAACAGTACATAGATTGTGTATTTTCAACCACTCTTTATATTTTTTGCATGAAATGACTGTAATTGTTTTTAGACCAGATCGCCCTTCCTGACTTCAGTGCTGGAGCCATGGAGAACTGGGGCCTGATCACCTACAGAGAAACTGCCCTCTTGTTTAATCCTGGCGTGTCATCCAATGGAGACAAGGAGTGGGTGGCAACAGTCATCTCGCATGAGCTCGCTCACATGGTGTGACGACATTCAGTGGTGTACTGCCAATCATTTCTTTGACAGTAATTGTGTCTAGCTTTGAAATGTATGTGGAAAAAAAAACATTAAAATAATGCTCTGCCCTCTCAGTGGTTTGGGAACTTGGTGACCACAAGGTGGTGGAATGACCTGTGGCTCAACGAGGGCTTTGCCACCTACGTCTCTTATCTCGGTGCCAACAATGCAGAGCCAGACTGGAATATGGTGAGATTTGTTCTCTTGTAGAAAAACAAACAAACTGAGAATTTACCTGTCGAATGTACTGAATTGCACTCTTTTTAAGTTGCTCCAGTGTGAGCCATGAATATAGAAATAACTTTAACATGTTAACTGAAAATAGTGTCCAGCCATGCCACAATGTAAAATACACATTTTTGTACTTTCCAGACAGATTTAATAGTTCTGAATGAGATCACTGGTGTCATGGGTGTGGATGCCTTGGCCTCCTCCCACCCGCTCTCATCTAAAGAGGAGGATATCTTGACACCAGCACACATCAGTGAACTGTTTGACTCCATCACATACAGCAAGGTGTGGTATAACTGGGACTAACACATCACAATGTCCTCACCCTAATGTGTTGTTCTCCTCACGCCCCACTACACAAGATGTTGACCTCCACTTAACAAAAAAGAATGTAGTAAAATGTTGTGAGTGGCCCTAATCAAGGGCTCTTGACACTCATTGGGAACTACAGCATTAAAGCACTAATGAGTCACTGATCCTCATTAACAGAATGCTGTAATTGTGTCCAATCTGATATATCACCCACTAACACTTCTAATGTCCTCCTGTCTTTCATTACAGGGAGCTGCAGTCCTCAGAATGCTCTCTGAGTTTATTACTGAGGACGTCTTTTCCAAAGGACTCAGTGTGAGTACAGACGATTAAAATGTGTTTTGTATGTTGTTATTTTTGTCTCACATCACCATTTTATTGACTTGCATCTAATCTGTTTTGTTCACCATAAAAAGCACAACTAGAGCATAACCAATAGATTTTTATCTGTCTGCAGACGTACTTAGAAGAGTTCAAGTATAAGAACGCAGTCTACACGGACCTGTGGAAGCACCTGGAAATGGTAAGATATCACCATTATCACGACTGGTTACAATCCACAAATGAGCTACTTATGAAGAAAATGCCTTCAAAACCTTAGTTTAACTTTTGCAGTATTTATAAATTCATAATAAAGTAATAGTAATCGATTTTTTTGTCCACTTGAGGGCAGCCCAATAAGTTGTGAACACAAAACTGGCATCACTTTATACAGTTGATCAGACTAATGTGTTAGCAGCAATAACCTATTTAAACATCGAGCTGCTGACGAACATTAGCATTCATTTAGAGTTTTGTTTCTGGGTACCAGAAAATTAAAGTCTAATAATTACTCTCCTATTAGCTCCGTGTTTGGTCTCCACAAAATCCTGAAGGAAATATCTGGCTCTTTAGCGGCTAAACTGTTCACCATGCTAATGGCTAATTCATATTCTCTGCTGGTGCTGAGCAGGTAACATTAGTCTACAGTGAGTTCTCTGATGTGAGTGTTTTTACTCACTTTTAATCAAAAAATATTGATTAGTGCAGCTTTAAAGCGTTATCACATAACCTTTGAAAGAAAAAATGAACATACATTTCCTCTTACAAAATAGAAATGATCAGTTACTTACTTTGTATTACAATAAGTCATAGCGCCATGATTACACCAAAACACCAAAACTACATCAAAATACCATTTAAGAACTCATGTACAGCTCATATTGTATAATCCAAGTCTCATGTGTTGTTCTTCACAAACAGGCAATACTTTCCAGCAGGGAGCAGAACTTAAAGTGAAACTTATGCTTTTCAAGTCAGACTCCACTGGCAAAAACAATAATTTTACATTGCTGAACACAGTAACTAACTAACTAATCTAAAGTTTTTAGTGTTGTTGTGTGACTTTGGTTAATCAAAACTAACCTTTTAAAATATCAAAGTCACATACTATACTACTATAATAACACAAACTACCAATCAAGACTGTGGTAGACCAGCAACTCCAATGTTGAGTATAGTAAAAGGTCATGGTACTGGGATGAAATATTGCAATACTGTATATGAAAAGTAAAAGAATTACCCTGTAGGGAGTAATGAAGAGTCGTACTATTATTAATAATTGAATGTTCCTCTTATCAGGCGGTGGAGAAAGCTGGCATAGATCTGCCCCACTCTGTGGAGGCTATCATGAACCGGTGGATCCTACAGATGGGCTTCCCAGTGGTCACCATTAACACCCAGACTGGAAAAATTACCCAGAAACACTTCCTACTGGACCCAGACTCTGTGGTGGACAGACCCTCTCCGTACAAGTGGGAAAATTTCCTAAATTTTCATGTTTCATGTGTTGAATACGCTGGATGTGTCATAAGAAACTCATCTGCTCTCTCCATATACTCTGTTTTCATGTACATATGTATGACTGGATGGATTGCGCTCCAGCTATGAGTGGTTTGTCCCCATAACATGGATTAAGACTGGTCGAAATGAAGATATGTACTGGCTTCTTGACAAAGAAGGTAAGATCAATTTCAGGAGTGCATTCAGAGCATTATAAGGTTATGAACACAGCAAAAAGAAATGCATTTTTTTCATCTCCATCCAAACAGCAACAAACACAAACATGACTCTTGGTGCTAATGAGTGGCTGGTGGCCAATATAAATATGAAGGGCTTCTTCAGAGTCAACTACGACTCTGAAAACTGGAATCGTCTCCTCTCCAAGCTGAGCTCTGGACATGAGGTGCAACACCTTCTGCTGGAAAGAGTGCTGCATTATTTCTGCAGTGTTTTAAAATTAATGTCTAAAATCCTTGTTCACTTTTTAGGATATTCCAGTGATTAACCGAGCTCAAATTATCGATGATGCTTTTAACCTGGCAAGGTAAAGTCTTTTTTTCCTTGTAAAAGCATCGTTGCTCATTATTGAGAAAGAGAGTTGAGCAACTGTATGTGCCATATTCAGGGCAAAGATGGTGAACACAACTCTGGCTCTGACAACTACCAAGTTCCTTCATAAAGAAGTTGACTACATGCCCTGGGAGACAGCCCGTCGCAACTTGAACTACTACTTCTTGATGTTCGACCGCAGTGAAGTGTATGGACATATGCAGGTTTGTGATGAATGGTTAACATTTGTTATGTGTAATTAATTAAATCCAATGCTGATCCCCAAAAAGTCTTCATGAAGAAATGCAGATTGTTTAATTGTTTAAAAATCAACACGGTTATGTTTGCATGTTATTATGTAGCAGATACCTTGAACCTGTGAGTTTTAACAATGCGGTGGTTAAGGTATGGTTAGGTTAAAGCACGGACACCACTTGGTTATGGTTAGGCCGGGACCACACTGCATGCATGCAGGAGCTGTGCATGAGCTGTGTGTGCACTGTGCTGTGCATGTTTCAGTACCCGTGTTACCAAGTCAGAGGAGCCACACTGCCTGCGTGAGCACCACTGCTCAGGCGCGTCTCAGTTGCCTGTCAGTCACGGCACATCGAGAGAAACGGTGGCTGGCTGATTTTTTTCGTGTGCCGTGTACGGTTGTCAGTGGAAATAGATAGTGAAAATGGCATTTTTCTTCCACCTTTTATGACAGTTTCAATGTCTTTATCTGTCACAGTGATGAGGAAATACAAACATATCGGTTTTACTCAAACTTCCCTGCTTTTGAATCAAAATAAAAATCCTCTGACGTCTTTGTCGACAAAAACCCATTCAGTTGTTGAAACAAGGTATTTTATTGTGAGATATTTGCAGGATTGTTTTGTTGACAATGCAGGGCTTGCACAACTTCATAAATAAGTGTAATTTGTGCTTATAAATGTGGAAATACAACACTCACAGCAGCAGGCAGCCCTGCAGAAGCTTCACAGCAACAGCGCTGTTAGTGTGAACACCGCAAGCATGAAACATGCTGCAGTTTGGCAAGGTTGTTGTCATATGCTGCTTATGCATGCAGTGTATTCCAGGCGTTAATGTAGAAGATCATGTTTTGGCTTTGAATATCCAGTTTGGGGGCACAATCCTGGCAGTCAAAGCAGCTATATTTCTGTAAAAACATCACTTTGTGTGCCTACAAAGCCTCTGGAAGAACACCAACAGGTCCCTACAGAACACCCATGTTGTGTGCCCTGAAAGCCGCTGGACAAACTGCGACAGGTCACTAAAAAACCTGCTGGAAAATAATGATGAGTCACTACACAATCCCCCAGTTTGGTTCTTTAAAAGCCACAGCAATGACTCAATTAATCACAACTGGTGCTGTTGTTTGTTGGCTTTGAGCAGTCTTCTGTAGTGGTCTGCAGCTTTGCATGAGTCTAGCTTAGGTGACAAAGTCAGCTCATTTACTACATCACTTTGGAGACGTTTATATGATACTAATGAAGTGTGCAAATGTAAAATTATTTGTGGTTTACTTACATGTACAATGCCATCATTTACTTCTGACAATTAGGCTGACAAAAATATAACTGGAAATAATATGATATCAAAATCGAATGCAAGTCTTTAGGTGATCATTTCTGAATGCCACATTTCTATTTCTACACAATTACAAATTAACAAAACGTGTACATCTTCTTTCCTCAGGCTTACCTAAAGAAACAGGTCACCCCTCTGTTTAAATACTTCAAAGAGCTCACTGACAACTGGACAAAGATCCCAGCGAAGCACACTGACCAGTAAGGATGTTAACATGCCGTCTGTTTTAAACTGTGTCTTTTAAGCACATCTGTAAAATAGTTAATTTTGGGACATTCACTGCAGCATGATTTGGTTAATCTCCTCCTGACCTCCTGTCACAATGTAACAATGATCACTTCAACAACATCAATTTGTGTGTTTGAATGATAAAATAAGAAGTAGAAAAGTGGACTTTGTAACCATATTAAAACTGCATTATATTGTAGTGCTTATTATTATGATTAACCATGAATCATGATTAGACTGTGACGAGCACAAAATTCACAAAAGTTAAATTAAACTAACTTAAAAAAAACTTAAAAAAAAAACAATTTATCATTGCCACAGTAAGCTATATCCCTGTGGATAAATGTAATGTGGGAAAACTAGATAATGCACATAATGTTCAAAGAGTCTAAACGTCCTCTGACTTATACTCTTTCTAAGCTGTACCTAATCCTCCTACCTCCTGAGTTCATATTTATCATGCACTTTCATTCTCACTCCAGGAAACTTTCACTGCAGTTCCACTAAAAAGTTGATTTTTTTTTTTGTTTTTGCACTTTACTTTATGTCCTTACTTAATTACATTGTTAACCTCATTGTATATATGCGTCAATACTGAAAAGAGTTTTTATGGACTCCTTTTTAAATGTCAGCCTTCCAAGAGGGTTCAATGTAATCCTCACGTCTGGGGACCCCAGGTCTGAAAGCCAATGGGAAGAGAGAAGAGTCCCCATTGAGAACCCATTTTGAATGTAATTAGCCCATTTAATGGCCATTATCAGCCTAAAACATATAGGTTTAGGAGACTACTATCAGCACAGCATTGGTTTGTTAGATTTCACTCTACTTTCGTTTGGTTAGGTGTGTGTGGTTAGGTTTACAAAAAGATCATGGTAGAGTTAAAATAGGTATATTCCTAATGTCACTTGACATAAGTTAAGTATGTTACATCAACAGTGACTTTCGGTTTTATATGGTGACTTCCTCCTTTGTGCCCATCATAATTACTGCAGCCACTAAAGGTCACTGCCTCACAATAAAAGTCTTTGTGAAAATACTCCCCATGATAACAATTATTTAATGGGCCAATATAGGCTTTCTGATCCTACTAGTAGGTGAAGAAGCCTCTTTCTATCCCATAAGTATGAAGCTGATAACCACTGACATTCAAGTCACAACATTCATACATAAAATGCGTCTCTTCCTCAAGCACCATCTTTAACATATATCGGTTAGTAAAATTACAGATAAAATAAAGTGAGAAAAACAAACTCTTTTCATTGACTTGCAGACCTTGAGTCCTCAGATGTGACATTGGAGCCATTTTCTACATACTTCTGACCCTTTTATCATCTTATGTCTCTGTCCAGGTATAACCAGGTAAATGCAATCTCCATGGCCTGCAGTACTGGAGTAGAAGGCTGTAAGGAGCTGACTACTGGCTGGTTCAAAGAATGGATGGAAAATCCAGCTGTCAACAAGTATGTTCACATCCCATGGTTTCCTTTCATTTTTTTCCTTATATTGATATATTGATACAGATATTGATATGTAAAAAACAACTAAATATGTTAAATGCAGTGGTTTTATTTTATTTTATTTTTTTTCCTCCCCTCACCACTGCTGTCATTGCCTTTGACTCTCCATCATCTTTATCAATCATTCCAGGATTAGTCCCAACTTGAAGTACACAGTGTACTGCAGTGCAATTGCAGCAGGAGGTGTGGATGAGTGGGACTTTGCTTGGTCCATGTACAAGAATGCCACCATCGCTTCAGAGGCTGATAAACTCATGTCTGCTTTGGCCTGCACCAAACAGCCCTGGCTGCTGAACAGGTCAGTAGTACAGACATCATGCTGGATAACCTTTGTTCTCTCGTTGTTCTCCTTCAGGTAATTTTACACTCTGTAGCATGTTATGAGTGCACAACAAATAGACAAAGACCCTCTGTACTTTTTTTAGAATTGGTATCACTTTAACTCACCTGTGCAGACAGAGAATGGTATACTGCACTGTTTCAATAGTTCTGTGTCAAACACTGCTGGAGCAGCAAAGACAAGGATTGTCCTCACTGTGAGTGTGTTTCAGGTATCTGGAATATTGTCTGGAACCTAAAATGATCCGGAAGCAAGATGCCTCCTCCACCATCATTTCCATTGCTAATAACGCCGTTGGTCAACCTCTAGCATGGGACTTTGTCAGAGCCAAATGGGACCGTATATACAAGTAAGTATATGCTATCACATGATGATGTCACAGTAAACGCAGCTGTTATCGTATAATTTGGTTCGTATGATATCTTACAAAAATGCACATGCAATGGTTTGTATTATATCATAAAAATTAACACTCCATGAAGGACAAGGTACAAGGTATGAGGTACAATCTGGCCTTATTAGTCATTTTTTAGACATAGTTTAAAAAATAAAATTAAAATTTGTCCTTGATCCGGCTACATCTCTGGAGTCAAAAAATGAGTTGACTAAAATCAC
Organism: Plectropomus leopardus; assembly: GCF_008729295.1. Lineage (NCBI taxonomy): Eukaryota > Metazoa > Chordata > Actinopteri > Perciformes > Serranidae > Plectropomus > Plectropomus leopardus. The sequence goes on from NC_056463.1 coordinate 32,619,637, forward strand.
TAGCTACTATGGAAATTCAATCCAGTTGCTTGGGTATGTTGCTGCTGAAGGCATCATACAATCCCTGCAGTGCATTTTTTGAATTTGCATCATAGTCTTGTGTACTGTTGGCTCTGAACTAGGTCCACCCATAAAGTGCAACACCTTGTTCCAGGATGTTAGGGGTTAATAATGTCTAAGTGAAGATGTGCGCAGAGTAGTCTCTGATTTCCTGTTGCTGAGTGAGCCTCAATTGCATCTCATCTACTTTATGACCTTACAGAGCCTTCTTAACAAAAAGTTATATACTTAACCTGAAGTTCGGAATTTTAGGTTTAAGCAAGTAATGTTCCTGTGGTTAGGTTTTGGAGGATAAAGATTGTGATGGCGTACCTTTGAATAACACAAAGTTTGTTTAAAGTTCACACGGCTCTGAACACTGGCTTCCTGGGGGAAAGTCTGGAGTTTTGTGACCCATCCACCTCCTTAATGTGACACTTTCTTCTTTACTCATGTCAGCACATTGTTCATATGATCGCAGCCTTCCAAAATACCAACCCCCCCCGCTGTGAATGCATTTGTGCTCCTAATATTACGGGGTTATTGGCAGCATTATTACCTGATGCTGTCCTTCGGCGCACGCGACTGGTTGCCATCCGGCTGCATATGATAACACCACCGGTTCTGTCTGACTGTGTTATCATCTGACACGTCCATGTGCAAAGGTGGCTTATGGCATCACATTCTTACGCCGAAAGCACCGTCAAAGCGTTACTTGATGAGTTCAGAATGAAAACATGTTGAAATACGTAGGTTTTGCACAAATTACTAGCTAATGATTACGTGGGATATGGATGCATTTTTGTGATTTAGTTTTCCAAGATGAACATATGACCAGTGCATGTAAACAGCCTGAACAGCTTTGGTTATGCAGCCTGTTGTTGTTTGCATAATGACCAAAACCTGTCTTGTTTGCCTTTTCTTCAGCTATGGTGCAGGAACGTTTTCCTTTGGAGGACTAATTAATGGAGTGACCAAACGATTCTCCACCGAGTTCGAGTACAAGCAGGTACAGTTTCTCCAATATTTTTGGTTGTTTTAGGACCTAATGACCCAATGTTCCATTTCACATCCACAATTTGTGGATAAATTAATCTTAGTAATAAGAGTGATGTTTGCAAAATACTGTGCATGTTGTACTCTACAAGCAGAACTGAATCTCAGTAACCCCCTTCTCTTCGTTCCTGTCCAGTTGCTGCAGTTCAAAGAAGACAATGCAGGGCAGTTGAGCTCTGTCACTGCATCTCTTGAGCAAGCACTGGAGAGGACCAAGGCCAACATGCACTGGGTGGCCTCGAACAAGGAGCAGGTGCTTAAATGGTTCACCAGTGAGGCTTCTTCTCCAGTTTAACACTGCACAGTTTTCTAATGTAGATTGTTTTACTGATTTTTACTCAAGCTGGAACCAAATGTATTGTTATAAATGTTCTGAATGTGATGGAGCTTTTTCACAATGTAAAGATTATTTAATTATTTTTACTGATAATGACTATTTGATACCAAAATCTGGTTTTATATATGGAAAATATATTTTATCACTGTACATACTGCCAACTTTTGAAAATTTTTAAAGGAATTTCAAGATTTTAAATAAAATCTCACAACACAGAAGTGTGATATTCTGGCCGTGTCCCCATATTTTTCACATATTTTGTCATTCCATGAAATAAAAACCAAATTAAGTTGTGACATTTTGAATCAGATTGGATATTTATCCTGTCTGAGAGAAGCGGCAAGATGACAGAGAACATTCTTTGACACCATACTGGAGATTTTACAGAGGCTATGAGCTCAGTTTGTGTTCTGTAAGACTGTGAGCACTGCAGGGAAAATAAAGTCCATTTGAATTTAAAATGCTCGACTGAAAATAAATGTCCACACAGTTCAGTTATTAAGTACAGCCGCTTCAGGCATCTCAGGAACATCACATTGTTGACATAGCAACAGTGTATAAAACATTAATTCACAAAGTGTGCCAGCCATTTTCAATGACTAAGACATAATTGGCCCATGTTTTGGGTCATATATTGACACTGCAGAGGCAGGCAAGGCAAGGCAGATTTATTTGCATAGCACATTTCAGATAACAGAGCAATAAAATATAAAAACATAATAAAGAATGCAGATTTACATTAAAAAAAAAAGTAAAAAGTAAAAGTAAAGTAAAATTAAATCACCATTAAAAGTAGCAAAAGTGCAGACAAGAGATGGAAAGATAAAAATATTATTTAAAATGATTAAAATCAACTTTAAAATATGTTTTTAGTCCAGATGGAGTAGGCAGTGTGGAAAATTTTTAGCTTTGACTGAAAAGTGGTCAGAGTTGAGGCTTGTCTAACATCTTCTAGGAGATTATTCCAGGTCTGTACTTTATGATATCGAAACATTGCCTCACCATCTTCATCTCACCAAATAAAACCAGTTTAGCAGCATTATTGGCCCAGTTTCTGATCTTAAATAAAAGTTTTGAAGAAAGTGGTACTTATCCATATAGCCTGTCCTTGTTGAGAATGATAGTAATGGCATGAAGAAAGTGGGGCGCAAGCTGGAGAGTGTTTGCTCCAGCTGTCAGTGCAGCCGGTGAGTGAGTCGGACAGTGTGTGCACAGGCGGCCTCCTTGTTCAACAACACATGACTCATTCACATATATTAGTGTAGAAATTGTGTGTAAATGTAGTGTATAGTTTATGTAGGTAAGTCTTTACGCAACCTATATTCTGGCTCTTATGGGAGGGGGTGTTACGCTTGAAAAGGTGGGCGTGCCCATGTTTGTGCCTGTTTTCTGTGTTCTTTTTTTGTGTGCTTCTTCAGGTTCCACCCTCCCCTCATCCCCACCGTGCAGAGAGCGATTGAGCACACCTGTGCTTAATCTGCTGATCAGGAGCATGGATGTTAGGGTTAGTGTTGCAGCGTGTGTGCTGTGTGTCGCAGTGAAAACTAAAGAAACTATTTGTAGTGTACCAGAATTGGTGACCATTACTTCCTTTTGGAGCTAGAGCGTTAAAAGTTTGGCTGATTTGTGTATTTAAAAAGACTTCAGTGTTAATTGTTAATAATTAGTGTCGCTCTCTTTGGGTTTTTTTTTTTAGAGTTCTTCGTTACATTTTTGAGGCCCTTTCTTTTGTACGCTTTTGTTTCCTTGGTTTTTGTAACAACATCACAACTTTTGTTCACACACTTACTAATCAGGGAATGTAACACCATACTTATCAGTGTAAAGGATACAGTAGAGCCAGCTGGCACATCACCAGTTTAAAGAAGCAGACTGGAATCTAACGTGGAAGCCAAAAAAATCTGATGCTGTGGAGAGATCAGCAACAAAATGTATCTTAGCCACCCCCCAAAAAGTCCCACCTAAAAAAAAAAAAAAACTTCTAATATTAGAGTACACTATATTCAAAGTATTTTCACTGCTATACCTTACAGTCTGACAGCAATTTCTGACCACAAACTGCCTTTATACTTCTCTCCTCAAAGCCAGACTCCATTGAGAAAAACAGTGATTTAACATTATTGAACACAGGAGCTGCTGGTCTACTGCTGCCTTAAACAATTATTTTGTTTGTGTTATTCTGTGACTTTGGCATTTGAAATGCTTATTTTGGATACACTAAAATTACACATTCACATTGAAAAATTAATTGATCAATACAGCTGTAGATTAGCAGCTCCTGTGTTCAAAGAACCAAAATTGCTATTTTTGTCAGTGGAGTCTGGTGGCTTTGAATAGAACATAGACGGGGAACTCCAGGTTTTATCGTCTTCACCATCAGAAAGGGTTGTCTAAAGGAAAGATAAAGTGCAGAAAATCTTCTTAATATAGCATACATACATTTCAGATGGAACTTTTTCATGTGGCTGAAAAACATTTTGTTGTTGCCCAAACTGGAGCCATAGCGACAAACAACTGTACTATATGTAATACACTGACTATTAAGAAGTACCTAATACAACGCCACATCAAGAAAATCTAAACTATCTCTATAATCCAGGTTATCTATCATGGGGTTTCTTTCATGGTTTCAACCACCAGCCGTGTTTGCACAGGATAGAAAAGGTGCCAATTAGCCAGTCCTAGTTCAGCTGTCACTTCTCTCAGTGGGGGTCTTTCCTTAAGGACTTTAGAGGGGATGTGCTCCCTGTTTAGCACCTCATTGTCCTGCTGACAGCTGCAGCGTTTATGTAAGGAAGCAAAGGCCAAGTGCCAAGTCTGTATGATTCCATTATTTTAGTATGTAGAAAAATAATATCACAGAAAGAGACGAATGCAACAAACTCAAGTTATTTTGATAAATTACTTTTATTCTGTTCACATGGTGAAAGCTCAATAAATATACACTTAAAATCACACAAAAGGGACAGAAATATATTTTGTTCAAAATAACAAAAGATGAGAATTTTTGTCCATGCACTTTGTTAGAGGTCATTGTTTCAATGAAAATAGTTGAGAGGATTGACTGCATATTTCAGCACTGTCCAGAGAAGTTTTCAAATTGTTGCTGTAGCATCCAGTACTGCTGACCATTAAAGCAAACTCCGTTAGAAACCTGACAACAGAAAACAGATTTTAGTTACGAATTAATTCAACAAACACACTGTAAAACCATTTCACAGAGCAGAAGTGCAGAGTTTTATGACTATGGTATGATCATACCTGATATGAGTGCTGCAGAGAGGACATGTTGCTCGTGGTGTTACAGTCTGACTCTTGTGTTTTGTCTGTCGGTTGACCCAGGAACTGGCTGAGGGCTGGGGCCTGCTCTACAAAGCCTGAGCATCTCTGCTCCAGCACCTCCTCGCTGAGGCCCAGCTGAGCTGACAGGTAGGAGATGTAACGGATGGTGAGGCGCAGCGTCTCGATTTTAGTCAGGGTCTGCCCAGCTGGTGCCACTGAGGGCGGCAGGTACGTCCTGAGGTGGTGCAGGGCCTTGGTCAGATCCCTCATCCTCAGCTTCTCTCTCTCGCTGGCTGTCTGGCGCTTTTTCCCTGGATACCTGGACCTGGATTTCTTTGTGGAGGATGTAGCTATGGAGGAGGTCTGTGTCTCATTGGTGAGACGAGGTGCTGCTGGGCTTTTGAAGACAAAGCAGTCCAAAGCGTTTTGTTCTGCAGCCTGGAGGGAGGTGGGGGAGAAGCAGAAGGAGTCCACAGAAGAGGTGGGAGACAGGCTGCTGCCAGCACTAAAGTAACCAGAGTCTGAGGCTGGATCATAGGCCAGAGGATCACAAGACTTGTCCAGCAGGGTCTTGCAGTCAAACAGGAAAGAGTCATCCTGGAGCTGGAGAGGAGAGCAGTAGGACATGTCCATGGCTGCTGCTGTGGTCATCGTGGTTGAGAGCTCTTCCCTGAAGTGTGAGCTGTCAGCGTGTTGCTGGTGAGGCAGTCAGAGGATAGTGAGGAGGACCAGTGAGGCTGCTCCATATATGTGGTAGGAGGTGTGAGGTTGCACCTTCAGCAGCCGCCTCTAGTCCTGAGAAGCTCTGGGAGCAGGGCTGACACCTAGGCCAGGGGGTCCCATGGGAAACATGCCAGCTCCAGCACAAGGTGTGACCTGGCAGCTCGCACAGGCATCAGAGGTAGATAAATTCACACTACACACTCCTGAAACATGGGAACATGACCCTGCCATGACAGGGATTGAACCGGGGTCACAGATCTGTCTCTGAATCCTCCTGAGGACTTTGGCATTAGAAATCTAGCGAGTCATGGGCTTTGACTGGAAGCAGAAGTATCCAGGAATCCACTTTAAAAAAAAAACAGATTGGCTGATTGATTGAATAAAAGGAAAACTGTAACTGCAAGTACTCAGGTCTCAAACTTAGTATTATGACCCATTCATCTTTTTTTTACATTGAGGTTAAAGGGCATTTTTGCATCTCATTAGCTCTTTCTCTCTGCCCTGGTGTCTGCTACCAGGTCAGGCTGGAGAAGTGTGCCGAGGCAGCTGTAAAGTGTGAGGAGTTTACACCTAGGCCTGTTTGGACAGCAGTATGCCTCACTGGAAACTCTGGGAACTCTGATCTGCCCTTGAAGAATGTGCAAAACTACTGTTACACTCTATATGAGACCTGAACTGTGTCTTTAATAATAATGAAATAAAAGGCACAGTTTGAGTCCATGCTTTCCTGGCCAGGTTTCCCTTGTGAGGGAGATTTTCAGCCTCAATGGAGTTTAACCTGCAAGTATTTGCACTCAAGTTTCAAGTCCTAAACAAGTCATAATGCACTCTTCACCAAATGCACACCATTCAAAGCAATAATATATCAGATTTGCAAAAAACTATGAATGCTTGTCAAAAACAAGTTTGTTGCAAATTATGTATTCATCTGTAATTTTTGAACCACACATTTTGCATACTGCAATTTATTTTTGTTGACCACTGCATCATTTTTGAATGCAAACAAAAATTATCTTTGGTATAAGTTTTTCTACGTGGCGATCAGTAACGCAACATTAGTTCTTTGTGGTTCTCACCTGCAGCTTGATAGGATGCTGTCTGATTGGTTCAAACAAAGTGGAGGTGAGAAGTATTTTTTGGGTCTAAAGGCCTAAGTCCAAGTGAATTCATGACTCAGTGGTGCTTAAGTCCAAGATGAGTTGCAAGTGTTTTTTGGGTTGAGGCTAAAGCCATTAAATTTGTGACTCGAGAACTCATCTTTAATTACTTTTTAAGCAGAATATTCAGTTTATACATTTCTTATTATTACAAACAACCCAGTTAATCCCTATAATTTAAGAATTAAGATTTTGGAGAGAAGTGCTATAAAAATAATGGCTGAGGTTGGTGGCAGAGTGATCATGATTCTTTCTGTGGTTGAAGACATGCCAGTCTTAAACTGAATATTCACTTTCAAACTATGATACTTAAATATTTGAAATCTTTCTTCAGCGCCCTATTATTTTTTTTTATCACAATGCAGCATCTCTTACCAGTGATTTCCTAAATATTGTGCTTGAATTTAAAAATTGTTGCATTTCATCTTAGTATGTAATTAGTTGTTCATAGCTGCGTGCATCAGTCAGGTGATGACTGCGGGATCTGAGTCCAGGGCAGTGTTCCCACAAACTGCCGCGTCGCATTTGACTCCTGCTCTGCATCAGAGGTGAAACCTATGAGCAGGATGTGTGAAGCAGTCTCGTACAGATCTGCACCACTTCAGTTATGCAAGAAAAACAGACATTTCAATTTAGAAAAATTATCCAGAGCAAAGATGACACATTAAACATTTGAAAATCAGTATTTCTAAATACCATTTCAACAGATTTCCTTGTTGCTAGTGCTTTGTTTTTTTTGGTATTTGTCTTGAGTTGGGAAGTGTGTGAGGGGACACCAGATCTGACAGCTGCACCACGAACACTGACCTTTAACCCCCACCCACATCATTATGCGACCTGACCTTACGTGAGCCATCAGAGACAACTTAACATTAATATTTCTGTCATTCCCAGTATCAATCTGTTTTTTTAAATTTGTATAATTGTCATTTTCCTCCTACTGACCTGTTGCTCTGTAACATATGGGTTACATTTTTAACACATGCAATTAAATATCACTTATCTGATAAAAGAAACATATAAAATGACTAATTTTGGAACACTTATTACAGCTAATCCTAGCACTTTAGTCTTTGGTTGATTAAAGACTGAAGCTTATACAGATGGGATTCTTTCTTGTCTCATTTGTTTTTCTGTATAAATATTCACAGTTTGATTTATTAGTGCCCTTTTTTAGTATGTTTTATTCCATTTGTCTCATATGATTAACTATTAAGCAATTGTTATTTTCCATTGTAACCCTTCCATGGAGTTCCCCCAGCTGTCAGCTTTCTTCTCTCCCTCCCAGGTTGATGATAGAGAGGATCTGTCTTCTTTTAATCCACATCAGCTCTGACAGTGTTTACTCACATGTAATGAGTGAATAATCGGCACAGCAGTGCTAACCCTTTCATCCCAAACCCTTTTAGGCCAGAGAGTTTATTAGCTTTTCTCTGATGAAAGACCTAAGTGAGCTTATTAGGCTTTGTCTTGTTGGGTTTGCCGCTTGCATATCAAATGAACTGCATGTATGTGGCAAACTAAACACCGAGGCTTAATTCTCCCGCCTGCTATGCAGCTCCACACTTCTCGATGAATATTAAAGCACTCACTGTTGGCTCTTGCAGGTAATTAGGGCTGTAGGTGAGAGGAGGGGGTAATGTGCAGGGAAGATCTTATATCTTAGTCTAGACTTAGCGGTGCCAAGGACCTCTCTGTGTTTACAGAGCCCCATTAACCAAAATACACTAAATAAACTTGATAACCTGTGGCAGAGGCTGATCTCTGGTCTGTTGTGCAATAACCTCACTAATTACAGTATTCAGACCACAAGAGGACATCACTGTAATGTTTCTGGAAGGACTTCAACATTTGGTAATGTTACTTGATCCCATGTTTGAGGTATTGATGTTAACCCTTAGGGACAGCTGTGCTCATGCATAAGGCATACATTCTGGCAAGATTGTGTATTTTTGTGCAATCTTAGAAGTTCCAGCTTGGCTCCAACTATAAGTCTAAAATACACTGTGTAAACAAAATTCATACAGTCATAGCCATACTGTTTAGCGCAAAAAAATGCGCAATTTTAATCCCACAGCCATCAAAGCATAAAAACATGCACTGTGTTATTTCTGGGTGTCATTCTGGGCTTTTGCCTTGGAATTTGTCATTTTTATTATATTCCACCTGATGATGATGGCAATCATTGACACATTCTAGGCTGGTAAAATAATAATAATAATAAAAATCTACTTTGCATGTAATGGATTAAAATCTATCCAAAAACATAGTGGCATCATGACAAAAAGCTGGCATTTAAAGGGTTAAAATTATGAAAATTACTTAGTATTTCACATTTATGATAAGGACTGATGTCAGTTTCTAAAAGTTAACTCCATGAAAGTAGAAAATTATATGAATGTATTATATTTTTTAAAGCTTGATTTGGAAAAGTGCATTTTGTGCGCAGAGTGATTCAAGTGTGCGTAACACTAATGCGCACCCTTAAGGTAAACCACATGGCCATTAATATTCATATATGTATAGCTTCTCTGTGGCATATTATTTTTGCCTGTGACATTTACAGCCCACATAGTCTGCTGAAGAATTAATGTTATTTATTTGTTGTTTTTTTAACAAAAAAGTATTATCTCCTGGACATGGGAGCGTATTAATATGTGCACACACAGACGGTTGAGCAGAAACACAGTTAATGCGTTGTACAATATAAAATATTTTCAAACATTTGCATCATAGGATTTTCATGGCTTTTATTCCTGTCTAACATAGAAAATGTTTATTTATTTATTTACTCATTAATTCATTCTTTTCTTTGTTTTGAAACAAATTCAGTTTTATTTTGTGTTTTTTCACACCTAAACGGCATGTGCACCTAAATTTAAGAAAACCAGCAGATTTTTTTTCCACAGACAAAGTGCTGACATGTCACAGTAGGAAAAGCACAGGTGTACATGATGGCATTAATGCTGTTTAAATTTCATTCAGCTGCTTCAGCTTCAGGCAGCCTTCATTGGAGTTATTAGCATCACCTGTGCTTTTCCTGCTGCAGTGTGACAGGTCCATATGTCTGCTGTGAAAAAGGTCTGTGCATGCTGAATTTGTGGAAAACATGAATAAAATGATGCTGAAGACCCTTTGGAATACATCTTTATTTATTTTAAGATTATTAGTTGGCATTTTTTCTTTATTAGATGGTTAACAGCAAAGACGCTGATGGGAGAAGGGAGAGAGATAAGATACTTTATTGCCCCTTTGAGGAAACTTATCTTGGGCTCAGGGGGCTTTGAGGGTGTTCAACACAAGATGTCTCAGCCTTCAGGCCACAAGGATGCCCTTATTTCCATGTAATTAGACTTTATTGAAATTGGGCAAGGATATATTAATCAGTTAATGTAGAGTTCTACCGTATCAAGCTGATACAAAATAGATATAATACATTCAGACAAAGTTGCAAATGGAAGATAGGACTTAGAGATTTACAAGTGTGTCAGGTGTCCAGATAAACAAGTTTTACTTGATGTAATCATTCCTCTTTTTCACACTGGCCACGAAGAGTTTTTGTCCAAAATTGCTGTCAGTGTAAGTGATGAAATCCACAGTCCCCATTTTGTACAAAAATGTATTCAAAGGTTTACCTAAAAATAATACAGGGCTTCTGCAGACTGAGTCAAATTAAGAATCTTCCAGTGTTACTAACTACTCTTGGGTATAGATTTCCTTGTTGAGCAGCAGAGGAATACTACCAAACAGGAGGATTTTGTACAAAGAATACTGAAACTTTGGTAGATATCAACATGATTTAAACTCAGACTAATGAGGCCTCATGTTAGCTTCAGACAAGGACTGCATCTTTATTTCTCCATAAACTTCTATTGGAAGCAAGGGAGGAATGATTGCAGCATGCACAAGTTGTTTCAGTGTTCACATGGGTACCTCACTATTCAGCTAGACTGGAGAAATATTTGAACCTATCATTTAACAATGTTAAAGCTGCTTTTGCGACATGTAATGATGCAGTCACAAGATAACCACTAACACTGACATATCAACGTTTAAGTTGATATCACAAACTTCTCTCTTATTTGCACATCCAGCATTTATGGAGCAACAGCAGTATTCTTATAAGTTGTGCTTCTTTCCAACTCATAAATATCAATCCAATATTCACTCAGTTTTGGTGTTTAACAACTCCTAAGTGAAATATCTGGCTTTTTGGCTGGTGCTCCAAATGCTCCACAACTTGTTCAGCAACTTAATCTCTATCTGTGTCCAAAAATGACACTATGACAGCAAAGAGTGAACCAAAACTTAAGCTACAGGCCAGTTATCTGTATAACTGTGTTCTGTATAACTGCACCATGAACGACAACTCTGACATTGTCACATTGTCATTTGATATACTGTTATATTAAAAATATCAATTATAGTCGCTTTAACCCTTTAACCCTTTGAACCTTGAGCAAACTGGTTTAGTTTATTTTGAAAAGATGGGGGAAAGGCAATGAGACACTTAGCAAGAAATGTCACACAAATTGCAAGAGATAAGGCTTTCAAAAATTATATTTAGTTAGTGTAGTTTAAAAATTAGTTTTTGTTTTTGACTTTCTTTTCTTTCTGCTTTTGCTATTTTCAGGTAATTTTCTTGCAATTTTTTTTGTAATTTTCTTCTTAAGTTGCTCATTGCCTTCTTCTCATGTTTTTTTTTTTTTTTTTTTAAAGAAATCAGTCCAATTTGTTCATGTTTCAAGGGTTTAAAACCCCTGCCTTTTACTACTTCTGACAAAAATAATTCTAGGAACTTTGTGTATTTTTTGAGCTACTCACTGAGAATCATCAGTAGAAAAAGTGAAGTGTGGTGCCAGTGAGCCTGCATGTGCAGCAGAGGGCGCTCTGTTACACCTTCTTCCAAAATCCTCTTTCATACTCAAATACAAACTGGGAGCTAACCAATACAATAACCAGATAAACTGAACTGCATCATGGGAACAAGAATATAAATAATGACAACACATGATGCATTTTAATATTTTTATTATAAATAGTGGTATAAAGACATATAAAAATAGTTAGAGATATCAATATTTACATAGAACATTTCACAGGACAAAATAAATAAAATGTAGAACTGCATATATATTTCAAATAAATTACTTGTTTCACAGTGAGGCAGTTAAAACAGAGTTTGTTGTTGGATGATGATGATGATGGTGATGATGATGGTGATGATGATGGCGACGTGTTGGAGTGTTTAACCCCAATACTCTCTGGGAACCAATGGCATGCAGAAGTCTTTGCCGCACATCTGTATTAGAGAATTGACAGGAAATTTGATTAGTATTTTGTGCTTTTATATCAAAAAGATATACGATTTGTGATTTCTACATGAATCATTTCATTAAGTAAATGTTGTCATACCTGACAGCAGGGCTGTGTTGCTGGAGGCGACTGCAGGATGCCATCCATGCTCATGTCTCCCTGAGGAGCTTCGATGTACTGTCCACTGTACTGGTCCACTCCTAAACTACAGCTCCCAGAATGCAGCATGGTGTTCTGGCTGTGACACTGGGCTGGGTACAGGCTCTGGTTCTGCAGCTGGGCCTCCTGACCTCTCCAGGAGCCATGCTGGAAATAGCTAAGGATGTCAGGTGAGGATGCATCGCTGGCCGAGGTGTCTCCTTGCTCCCTTCTCTGAAACAGCACCTCCTCGCTGAGGCCCAGCTGGGCCGACAGGTAGGAGATGTAGCGGATGGTGAGACGGAGGGTCTCTATCTTTGTCAGGGTCTGTCCAGCAGGGGCCACTGAGGGCGGGAGGTAGGACCTGAGGTGATGCAGAGCCTTGGTGAGATCCCTCATCCTTAGTTTTTCCTTCTCGCTGGCGCTCTCCCTCTGCTTGCTGCGCATTCGGGGGGCTCGGCCCGTCTTCCGGCCACGTCCAGAATGGGATGAGGATTTGAGGTTCTGGGAATATCCAGCCTTAGCTGCCTTGGGAGTGGACTGTGGCAGCTGCTGGTAAGTCGGAGAAAGGCTGGAATCCATAGAAGGGACAGGGGAGAGGGTTTCTGTAGAGGAGACGCTAGAGAGGTCCGAGTCAGAGCACCACTGGTACTGCAGGTCGTAGTTGAGCAGAGGCACTGAGGAGGTATCCATGTTGTGAGGAGGATCTCTGACTGGAGAGACTGGGAGGCTGTGAGTGCTGCTTAGCTCTGTGGCACTGGTTTATAAGTCCAGGCCAGGCCACAGAGGTGTGAAGTGACACCTCTGCAGCTTCTCACAAACCGTCAGTGTCTACAGCAGAGGCCACTGCCCCTGAATACAGACACAGACACACACACACACGCACGCATTCACTCCCTCACTGGGACCTTGTCTCAGTACCTCGCTCTGCTCTGTGTCTGGGAAAATTCAGCTACAGGAGTGGAAGTGTGAATTTTGACTCCTGCTCAAAACAATAAACACTTTTTGCTTTTTGTCCCTGCAGCAACCCAGATGCATTTTGCACATGTTTAAGGGCAAAGGTTTGTTTTGAATCATCTGATTTCTCTCGCATTCACTTTTGAAAGTGAAAGATGCAGGTCAGCCAACTGGACAATATAAAAGGAAAGTATGAATAAGCTATCCGCTGCAAAAATAAAACTAATCTTTTGTATCATACACGAACAGACACAGGCCCTGTAACACCAAGTCAAAAATATATATATATTTTATAAATTACATATATATATTATATAAATATATATTATACTCTGATCATGAATAATAATATTGTACTTTGAGAAGAGATCATTTGGCATAATTAGTACACTATTTTCATTGACTTTTTTGCTCATTAATCTTTAGTTCTTTAACTTATATATAATTTTGCATGCTGCCTGTTTTACTTCAGTTAAATGTCTCTTCCACCATTCATAATTTGCCGTTAATCTCGAAAGACAATAAATACATTTATGTGATGGTAACTAACAGTGCTGAAGTATTGGATGGACAGTGGTACAAAAGATTAAGGACCACACCAAGTTCAGACCGAAGTGACATTTGCAGGTAAATTCATATGCAGCTGCAGCTAATATGCTAGCTACTTAACTTAACAACTGACTGAGCGGTACACTTTTTAACGGTGTAAGATTTACGCCCGACCAGGCACAGGCCCAGTCACTCAAAGAGTCAGGGGGCCCCTGTCCTTCACTTGCAAAATGTCATTCAAATTAACAAATACCAACCAGGAAGAGACTCAGAATGACCACAAAGAGATGCAATGGAACTGCAAAGAGAAAGAAAATAACTACAGAGGCTGTTTCTTGCTGCCATGCAAGAGAGGTGGTGGGGCCCCTTTCATATCTGTGCCCGGGTACCCATTGTCTCATGATCCGTCAATGATTAGGTTGGATTTAGAATGCCAAGTTATGATAAACTTAGCTTAGGACCAGGAATGAGCCCTGCTGGTGCAAACAGTCGCTGGTTCTGAGTAAACTGTTTTTCAAAGTCAGTTTAGCTGCCAGTGTGACACTTTGAGTCTGGGTTTGGGTTTAGCATCACCGTCTATTTATGACTCATCCGTTCTGGGTCCAGTTCTAAAAAACAAAAATGAAGCCAGCACACACTGTGTGCTCTGTGCCTGAGAAACATTATCAGTTAAAACTTTTTTTTTTTTTTTTTTAACCAACAGTCCAAAAACTCCTAAGATTTTTTTTAAGATAAGGAGGGGAATTTGACTCGGGCACATAAAGCTGCATCCCAATAACATTCATGGCATAATAGACAACAACTGACAACACATTCGTAGTTATTAATGTATGAGGGCAGATATGATTCATGTTCTCTTTGCAGGATGAGTTCCCTTTTCATATTTTGTCCTTCTCCCCTCACTCCAACCTTGAACCTGACATCAGTGTACTCTGTCCTTCTCTTGCTCTCCTCCATTTTATAACCCATCACTTCTCACCAATACGATCATTTTATTGTCACAGCGAGTCAGACTGTGATCTCTGAGCCCTTCATTTCCTTTAACTCGATCTAAGAAGTGACGCTTCCTGTGCTGCTGCTACTGTTGTATGTGTCTCTGGAGAGGAACCTATGTTCTACATACCTGTGATGTAAATGTAAATACATTTAATGAAGCATAATGACCTGTATTATCCAGTTAAAGCGGAGGCGTGATGGTTTCACGCTGATGAGAACTGATGAGCCTGGAGGCGTCACTTCACACCTCAGCTGTGAGAACTGGGGACGCTGGAAAATACTGTCTCTGCTAACCTCTGTGTGTCCCTGTGTCTCCCCTCTTTTCCCAGTGGATCTCTGCATTGTGGTCTCAGCAAACAACTTATTTAGGAAGAGTGTATTCTGATTGAAAAACAGTGATGCAACTTTCAGATATTTCACCTTTTGTTGCTTTGACATGGATTGTATAGCCTTTGGTGCAATGTTGGTCAAATTCATCATCATCCTGGAGATGGAATATTTTGAATTTTAGAGAAAATAAATGCAAGCACTTGCTCAACTTTTCAATTTTTCCTTTAAAAAATGTGTGGGTGAATGCTGAGTCAGTGTATCTATGATTTTCATTGTTTTATTCCCCATACCCCTGAGTGCATTTTTTGAGCTATGAAGCATTTTGTCTGTGTTATTTATCAATCTATGTTGTTTATTAAATCATCCTCACATCACTCTTGTCATAAATCTCATCTATATTCAACACAGTGAACGGTTCTGATTTTTCTCAGTTCAGTTTCCATGAAAACAGCAGCACTTTGTAGTTGGCTCGGTATAAAGGGTTTTATCATCCCTGATGGAGAAATGGCTCACAGCAATGCAGATAACAAAAAAAAAAACACTCTGTGAAACAAAAAGATGAAACAAAAAACGGTCCAAAATGCTGAATTTGTCCAGTTTTTATAAAGGTTGTCCTTCAGCTTGGAGCTTCTTTTAGTTTCTTTGACCAGAACAGTGAAGCCCCGCCAGCTCCTTGGGGCCTAAATAATGAAACACAGGGTGAATAGTGAGAGGTGGTGAGGTGAATAATATGACTGAATCAACTTAAGATAAAATATATGACACCCAAAACAAACTAATTGTGAGATGTGTTGGGCTGAGGGCAGGGTGAACTGGGATTGAACCCACAGCCTGACCCTGCCAGTCACCCCAACCAAGGTGAGGCTGTGGGAGCCTGGCTGGGAGTTTGGCACCTCTGGGTGGACACACACCCACAGCAGGCTCTGAGGCTGGGCTGCCTGCCACCTGTCTGGACCCTCCTGAGTCCACCAACCCCAACACGACCTCCAGTGTGCTCCCACTGCTTGGAATAAAATCAAATTTAGACATCATCTCTATGATTGCTGTGGGAGGATTGGTTTGGCTTCACTGATACAGAGAAGAAAAAAAGGATCATAACGACTGAATAAAGGGATAATCTGTTGGAACATACTGCTTTGGTCCCCCCCAACCTATGCGACTGGGTCACATCATCTGTGATTTGTAAAGCAGTCACAGTCACACAAGACCCAGATCATCCACTCCACCAGGAAATGTCCTCTCTTACGCATAAGCTACCCATGTGCGGAAAGGCCCCTTTCATCAGGAGCTTTGTTCCCATGTAGCCATACAAGCTTTTTATAAGGAACCTCCTTGATTTTACAAGAAATCCAGTCCGTGGTATGTTGAATGCCAATCCATGTCTTCATCTCTTTATCTTCTGTTTCATTTTTGTACAATTTTGTATATGATATTTGTTTGTGCACTTACTGTGGAAAAGAATTTCCTCCTCAAGGACAAATAATAAACTATTTAGTATTTTGGGTAATGCTGCAGTCAGACTTCTAAGACCACACGATGGTTCCAGTTTTGATAAGTGGGCTAACTGAAAAAAATAAATAGATGAATAAATAAATAAAAGTGATACAGAAAGGCAAAATACTTCCACACATGACACAAGGGCTCATTGGATGATATGATACTCATGAAAATGAATTTCATAGTTCTAATAACCCAGTTCCAGCAAGGCCTCTTTTTGTTGAGTTTGCAATGCAAGAATTAATAATGATCGCAGTTCCTAGAATGCCGTTTTGAAGGAATTTTAAGCTCCTTTTTTTAGAGAAGGTAATAACAAAACAAAAGTGCAGCATGAGAGTCAAAAGTGTACATTGACTGGTCGAGACACCATTAGTGTATATTGATTGATTAAACACGGCCAATGCAGCACTGGCGGCCGTCATTTTTAAAAGCCTGTCAACCATGTAAACAAAAAAAAGAAGAAAACATGGAAAAATTGATCTACAGTAAAGTCCAGGCTCTACTTTTGACTTGTCATCCATTTATAAATGTGCAAACCAGAGTTCACGACTGCACATGTGAGCAAAGATCCTGAGGTCTTATGGACATGTAGATGTTTCCCAAAACAATCACAAACACTTTCTTCTTTCGTCATGTTATTAGAATGATAAAACTGATGAAAATCATTAACGAGAGGAACTCACTTATCTATCAGTGTATAAATATGGACTGTTTCACTTTCAACACGGTCAACAAAAACAGAAAAGTTTTATCACGAACGTATGTTGAGAGCTTTAGTGTGTGTGTGTGTGTGTGTGTGTGTGTGTGTGTGTGTGTGTGTCAGAGTGAGGTGGCAGGTGAGGGGGATACATTCTGCACCCTTGGTGTGAAACTAGCTGAAACTGGAGGGGTCAGCCAGAGGTGGACAGTAAATTTCCTCTAATTGTAAGAGAGCGACATTCGCAGAATATAACAACATTCAAAAATTTTATACAAGGCACTGAAATAAATTTAACTTTTTAAAACAGGAAGTAGGGATTGTGAACTGACTTGGTGGGAATGTTGACGATATTTTGTTAGACCACTAGTCTAACAGGAGTGCAAGAAACCTACATCTAAACATTAATTAGCCAAATCTCACTTAAATCAAAGGACATCATATTGAATCATCAGTTCCAGTGTATGTTCTGTTTGTTGCCCTCTAGTTTGACATCCAGATAAACCTGGTGGACAGATCAGCAGAGTGTCTTTCACACCTCAGCCAGAGTAAACACATCCTCCTACTACCGGCACTTGCTCACACTTGTGTGCTGCCATGTTTTTACAAGCCCCCCCCCAACACACAGCTGCCACTGACATGGGAACAGTTATATTCAGCTCCCACTCACTGCTATCAGGCCCGAAATATTACATGTTTCAGAGCAGATCTGTCTCAACAAAACAAAAAGGATTTCAGAAGAAATACAATTAATTTTTTTAGCTTTTTTTGTTTTTTACATAAATGGGGTTGCTTCACATTCAACACAGTCAAAAAAGCAGCCCATTGTAATGAGTTTTATCATTTCTGAAAAAATACAATAAAACTTTTTTACCTTATTTTTACATGACAGAACAAAAGAAAAATTTCAAGGCTCTTCTGCCTCTGCTGACACAGACAGTGCAACACTGCAATACTAATACACAGAGGAATGCTTTCTGCTTAATCCACCCTGACTGTTATATTACAACTCATGAGAACCACAGTGAAAATTCATGATGACCTCTGAGATTTTATTTTGGCAGTGAAGGGGAGACACCTTTGGTAAATAGGGTAACATTTCTTCTGAAATTTTATGTTTTAATATGCAAATATTGGTTTATCTAATTAAATTGGCTGAGCACTAATTTGCATACATTCCCATAACAAAAATCTGAACAGTTTCAACATTGTTATTTTATCTTGTTGACACATTCGAGTCAAAGGGTATTTTAAAGAGGGATATGGGGATGTCTCTTTATATAACTCCATAAAATCGATTGATTTTGTTGTATTATAGTTGGTGTTTTAAATTGTGCCACATCATGTTTGTACAGTATTTTATGTAGTTTTTGAGTCTTACATATATTTGAAGGCCCATCTAGGGACGGGCATTGCAAATTAGTTTAGGCTATAAATGCTGTGGTATTTGGCATCAGTAATAAGCTGTACACTTGTCCCTTTACAAATAAACATGAAAAAATTAAATGAAATAAACAGGCATAAAAAAAATAAGTTTTCATGTTTTTAGGAATAAAATGTTCTATAAATCATGCTATGAATTATATAGCAAAAAAAAACCTCTGATCAGAAAAGTCTTCAGAATATGGATAAAAATAAAACTGAAAAGGTTGGTGAATGTAAGTGCTACTGAATTGGAGATCTTTCACCTGGCCTGTGTCACCTTAAAGTCACAACAGTCCACATCAAAAGTTTCAGCATTTCAGAAAATACACTTATATGCTTTCTTGAGCGAGATGAGAAGATTTTGTATTTCCCTGTATAGTTAAGTACTCAGTCAAAAGTGAAACTCTAACATTCATCTAAGTGTATAATTTGTTTTATAGTTCGTTGTCCAATATGCATCAATTATTAAACAGGAAACTGGATCGTAAGCCTTCAGCTTTATTCAAGTCATGATGGAGCTACTATTTTACAGCTAATATACACAGGTCTACAGTATGTACAACAACAAATACAGTATTGGTAGTCAACCTATTGTGTAAATTCACAGACGTGGATAACAACCGTGCACGCACACACACTCGCACACACGTAGACACACACATGCACTCATTCATGCCAAAAAAAGTAACATGCTCCTTAGAAATCTTGACACACGTTGTCAGAAATGCAGCAGGTTCTGTAAAACTGTTCTTCATCAGAACATTAAAATGAGAGCATCATATCAAAACTTCTAATCTCACAGTTTTGTATCGTTCTCCTTTTTTAGAAAAAAAAAATCAATAAACAAACAGAACAATTCCTTACACGTTGTCATGGCAGAATGTGACAGATAAGACTCTACGTTATCACCACCTACAGAACACAGCTAACAGACACGACGTCTCAGTCGAGGACAAGACGGCAAACAGGAGGAGAATCCAGCTGGCTGTACAGGTTGGATTTGGAATCGGCTGGGAGAAATGAACAAATAACTCCTACATTTAATAAAATTGTCAATCCGGGTTTATGTCTAGAGAGATGAAATCAAGCATCAACATGTGAACTAAAGACGACTATACACCACAGGACAGTGCAGAATAAATAAAAACTGGGCAAACAAAATAACAGCAATAATACTGCTGCTGAAATCCAGTTCAAGTTATGACGACTACAAGTCCTCCCTCTTTCCTTTTTTCCAACAGGGAATGAAATCAAAGCACAACATGGTAACATGAACTACATCACCTTTCAAGTACACACATAATTTCATCTTATATCAATCTTTCTTTTACACAAATCTCAAACAAATGTTGCTAAACTGTGTGTGTGTGTGTGTGTGTGTGTGTGTGTGTGTGTGTGTGTGTGTGAGAGAGAGAGAGAGAGAGAGAGAGAAGAGAATGGGCAGTAAATGATAAAAAGGGAAATGACAAACACAAGCTTTATATGATGTGACAGAAATGCTGGGCAGCCTGAGGAGCTTACAGAGGGAAGAGAAAGCAACCACAGGTTCACTTAGGCAACCAGACAGGTTTTCAACATTTTTAATCATAACTCACAAATACAGCCAGCACAGCATGGCCTTTCTTCCCCATCTTTCCATTAAAGTTTAAGATGATATACTCGCAGGATGCTTTCCCAAGAGCTGTGCTGTGGTTGAGGCCTGGAGGCTGCAGGAGTTTGGCTTTTCAAGAGAGGATTTTCTCCCGGGTTTCGGGCAGCTTCAGAGCTAACAGACCTCCACAGACGAGGGCGGCGAAGGCCAGGAAGATTGGGATGATCTTGGTGATGCCAATGAAGGCTGCGAAGATGAAGGATGCGAGGATGGCAGCAAACTTACAGATCCCATTCAGGATACCGAACGCTGTCCCTCTGCAGAGTCATAAATATAGAGAAAGATTATGCGACTGACCTATGAGAAGTACTGTTTTGTTGTGTTTTCTTTTAATTGCTGAGAGTAAATTGCTGTTTGACACATGAATAAAAAAAGATTATAAAAAAACAATAAAATCATCATATCAAATTACTAATTTACTTTGTGTGGTTGGATGAGATTTCCTTTTAAATTTTTAGCTATGAGGAGGAATTATTCTGTCCCTTTTGGTGCAAGAGAGTAGATTTGGACCACGCTTTTTAACATGGGGGTTAAACTGGCACGAAGCTTTTGACAGAGGTGTTATATCCGTTCACAAAGCTGATTCCCCTTCAGTGTAAGGATGAAGGAGCTCACTCAATGATATGTAATGCTCTGGACATGTGACACTTTTCCTTCAATTCCTCATGGACAACAATCCTACTCTCCAAATTCTACCATCATCTGCTTGTCCGTCATGTTCTCCTCCCAGGTCATCACATATCACTGCTTTGTCAGTGGACTTCCACGTCTACATATCACACTCTGGGTATCCTCACACTGCTACCAACGCCGAGCTGTCAACAAAAGCTTGTGGTTAGGTTTCAGGCAACAGAGGCACATGGTTAGGTTTAGAAAAAAAACATTATGTTTGGCTGTACTTTCATACCAGAAGCAAACAGTGGGTTCCTGGGTGAAAGTCCAGGGTTTGATGGACCACTCACCAGCCCTTCACCCGCCCTTTAAGGACCTTCCAGCTCGTTATATTACGTTGTTACTGTTAGTGTTTCACCAGCCACTGCCTGGTAGCCTATCATACTGTTACAAAAGTTGGCTTTTGGCGTAAGTATCTTACCCCAAAATCACTGACATAGCAGCAATATTTGACGACTTCAGAGTGAGAACAGACTGGCTTGTCCCTCCAGGCCTGATCCAAAATCATAGTTTAGACCTAAAACTGCGGACGGTGAGGTGTACCAAATAACATTGGGTGCAAAAGACAACCCATCCATCCCTGAAGTGATGCAGTAATACAGCAAGACTAAGCAGTGCTAAACAAGATGTAAACATTAACTTAGTCTGTCATTGTTATTAATGTTTCTGGCACATGCTCACTACACAAAGCAACAATGGGCATGCTCAAACTGAGGTGATGTTCTTGTTTCCCAAACGCGTAGTTCTACATGACCAAATGAATTCACATTAACATAGGTTTTGAGAAATCTTTCACCTTTGAAGGTTTTGTTGACGAGAGGCCAAAACCTAGGATAACAGACCTCTTTTAAAAAATATATGTATCCATGCAGACAGGATCTTAGAATTGGAATAAACCATAGAAGTAGTAGAGATAAATGTTGTATTAACAGTGGGATAGTT
Source organism: Plectropomus leopardus (assembly GCF_008729295.1). Taxonomy (NCBI): domain Eukaryota; kingdom Metazoa; phylum Chordata; class Actinopteri; order Perciformes; family Serranidae; genus Plectropomus; species Plectropomus leopardus. The sequence goes on from NC_056463.1 coordinate 32,641,401, forward strand.
GGACTGTACCTTTTAGAGGAGGGGTATAATTCCACAGAGATGACCTCGAGTCCATTCCAGGCCGCCACACTGGCACCATAGAAGAGACATTGCCAACATATAACAGCTCCTTGACTGAAACTTAGCAGCAACAGGAAAGTGCAGGCAGATGACGCCAACATAGAACCACCTAGAAAGAAAGATAGGTGATGACATACTTAAACAGGTTGGCAAAAACTACAAAAATACCACCTATCCAGGGCTATTGCACTTATAATGTATCTACACTCTCTGCTGATCTCACCTATTATTCGGATTCTTCCTATCTTGTCCATGAACAAGGCTGACAGGATGTTGCCTGGCAACACAGCCAAACTGCCCAGGAAGCTGACCATGTAGATGACAATGTCGTTTTCCTCCTGGAAGTTTAGATGACAGCCTTTCTTTGGGTGGAGGAAGGTGGTGTTCTCCATTCGACAGTCTTTAAACTTTTCTTGCCAGAGGTCTGGACAGAAGGACAGAAGGACTGTTATATATTTAACATTGTAAGCAGAGGTTTTCTCCCCTCAGTGCTGCAGGATAAACACAGTGCAAAGTGTTAATGCTCTGACTAAGATGACTGTTTTAGGGCCTCATTAATGATTTAATATATATTTTATAGCACTAATTAGTTGAGTTTATTGAGCCCTACACTATAAGGGAAGAGCAGCGTAAAATTGCTATAAAATTATTATTACAGTCATTCATTAACATATTGGCATGATACCTGTGTTATAGAAGACGGTGTTTTTGATAGTGCAGTTCTCAAAGAAGGTGTTGGTAGACTTGACATCCTCAAAGTAGCAGTTTTCAAACAGAGAATCTTCAAACTTCACAGACTTAATCTCAATGTTTGCAAACCTAAATGAAAGAAGATAAAACAAATAAAGAATTTTTTACTTTAAAAACTTGGGTAAATCGGCTCTATATATCATGGGAAGAATGCAATGAGCAATAAAGGAGGCAATGACCCAAAAAATTGCGAGAAATTAGTTTTTCTTAAAAGTACAAGAAAATTGCCTGGAAATTAGTTTTTTTAAAAAAAAAATCATAATAGAATAGAATTTAAAACTTCAAAAACAAACAAACAAACAAACAAACAAACAAAAAAAAAAGAAAAACAGAAAAAAAGCAAACAAGACCTGAAAAAAATGTTTAAAAAACCCATAATGATTCTATAACATAATTTAAAATATTTAATTATGCTAATTTTAAATATAGTTTTTTTGTTTTTTTCACTAGACATTTTTTGCTATCTTTTAAAAATATATTTTTTTAATCTACTTGCAATTTATGGAACATTTTTTTACCAGGTCGCTCACTGCCTTTTTCCCCATGTTTCTGAAATAAATGGTAATAAACGATGTTGAGGAAACGTACTTGTCATGGATGTACTCTCCCTCGCGGTGGATCTGGTTGACGAGAGAGAAGTTGAAGTGGAAACGTTCGACCCGTTCCCGGTGGAACACTCTGACCTTGGACTCGTACTCCTCGTACTGCATGTATTTGATCATGTCAGGGAACCACACTCCCAGCCCGTGGTAGCTGAAACACAAAAAAACAAAATGATCTGCATAGCTCTGCCTTGGAGAAGTTTATGAATATCCACTTTCAAAATATTCAAAAAATGCCTGATTTTAATGCAAATCAGCCAGCAGGGAAATGCGAGTGTATTCTAAGGTGTTTTTGCTTCAAATCTCAGCGTGGGTATAGAGGCTAAATAGAGTTGTTGCTACCTGAATGCCAAGCAGAACCAGACAATCACCAGGAAGAGGCCTTGCAGTCTGAGCTCCGGCGCTGCTAGTGACATGATGTTAGCCATCACCTGAAAGAGGGACAGACAGACAATTGAAATCTAAAGACCATCAGAAAAAGGGGATGAAAATACATTCAGTTCAGGGGTTATTCTTTTATTCTATGTCTTCTATTTTTGTGTAGTGTAGTAGTGATGTGCAGACCTGTTGCAGCATGGTCACGTGTCTGACGGTCCAGCGCTGGAAGGCAGTTCCAGTGTCGCTCTGGATCTCGATGAACTCGTCCTCCTGAGTCTGTGGTGTCTTAATGTTGGTCACCTTCACAATGACAGAGTTTGGACATAAAAACAATAACTTCATCTTCCTTTCATGATCGTTTATCAAGACAAATTCACACAATATATTCTTTTATATAAAGATTTTAAACTGGATTTTACATAAATCAGGAAATTTATATAGGAGAGAAAAGCTACATACTATAAAGACCCATTGTTTTTATTTTTAATCATTTCACACCATACAGTATACAGTATAATGTATTTGTATCTTATTTATTCACTTTATTTTTCAGTAATACATGTTCTACTGTGTATAGTGTTTTTTTCACTTAGCTAAGGCCTTTTACCAACAGACACAAAGTGGTAAAAGCACAGGTGTTACTAATAACTTTAGTGATGGCTCTGTTGTATCCGAGTGTCCCGATAAGCCATGACAGTGTGACAGTGAGCCAGCATGCACAATACCAGGAGCCTGAAAATGAGGGAGCTAAATGGAAAACGGCCATCTTTCATTTTATTTTTTACACCTGTGCTCATCCAGCTTAATGAGTACCACCTGTTTGGTCCAATGAAATAGCTTTTTTTCATTAGCTTACTCCATTCCATACAAATGAAAATGTATGCAAAATATGGGATTTGTGACATTTAGAACTTTATATACGGCACAAACAGATTTTGACTGTGAAATTTTAATGCAAATTTAACATGTGAAATGTACAAATACCTAGCATCTGCTACATATGCTGCAGCAGACAATCTGTCTTGTCACAGTAAGAAAAGCAATAATAATATGGCCCAACTTGTTTCTTCAACTGTGGCAAGTTTGGGCCGATGCTGGGCCACATCATTTTTGATAACAGCCTAGTGATGGCAGTGTCGGCAGCCATAATTGGCCACTTTATTTGGCCAGATTTTAGGGGGGTCCTTCATCCCGAGTCTAAAGTAAGTTGGGGAAGCAGATGCAGCCCAGCTTATTTCTTCAGGCGTGCTGAGTTTGGACCAATGCTGGGCTACGTCATTTTTGATAACAGCCCAGTGATGACAGTGCTGGGCTGTGTTGGGCCAATTAATATGACATGTTTCTGCAGCATCATTCATCCTAGGTCTCAGCAGAATCAGTCAACTGGACTTGTATCTTCCAATCTGCTAAATTTGTGCCAGTGCTGGGCCAGGTCATTTTTGAAAGAGTTCCAGTGATGGCAGTGTCGGCAGCTGGAATCGGGCCAGTTATTTTGCCTAATTCTGGGGCATCATTCATCACAAGTTTAGATGAGTTGGGATGCCACCCGACTGATATCTTCTACCATGCATTCCAACATGGATTTGGGCCAGTGCTGGGCCAGGCCATTTTTGCTGCCTGAGTTATTATGCATATGCTTTTGTTGCTGGGACATGTCAAAATGACATTGGCTCACTGTCATGACTTGCAGGTGAATAAAACATCGCAATTATTTATGTAATTTGTGATATCTGAGGATAAGATGTAACAGCCTCTGGTTATATTTATCTCATTAACGAGCTAATAATTTGGATAACTAATCCTGAGTGATTGAGAAAGACATTAGTTCTGTTGTAAAAAAAAAAAAAAGGGGGGGGGGGGCTTACAGTGAAGACTCTCTCTGGCTCCCCCTTAGCCTTCCAGTTAGTGTCGTGAACTTGTCGCAGAATCATCCATGCCTCATCATGTCGGGCACTCTGAAAATAAACACACACAAACCTATCCATGAATATCTAAATATCCAATTTTAAGAGTGTTCTGTAAAACTCAGACTTTACAGCATGTGTATTTGCCACATACGCTGCGTCCAAATACAGTTAAGTAACAATATTCCCATGAGGGGATGTGATATGAACATGTTCGAGCAGCCTTGCTGTAACATACAAATACAATACCACATGTGGTTAAAGGTCTGACAATGTCCTGAATGAGGAACAGGGGTGGGTGGTGTTTTGGTGGTGCCTTAGCAGCCTTTCGCTACCTTTGCATAGCAGTGGGATGTTGCTGTGGTGGTTGACGATGACTCAACATTTTGAACCAATAACAGCCTGATGTTTAATACTGTACACTGACATAATGAGTTTTAGAATAGGAAGTGTACATCTCAATGTTTTTGCTGTTCATCTTGAAGGGTAATGACAGTGTTTTTCAACCTGGATGCTTATTTCCAATGTTTTGTGTCTAAGTGTCCCCAAAATTGCCATCACCAACCTCAACAGACTCCATTTAAATAAACATCATTTTAGCGTGCATAGAGCCAGCATATATTTACATTTTACCAGGTGAATTAGGGGTTTATTTCAACCAAACCAGAGCTGGTGATTGTTGGAACAGGGGAAAGATTGTCCAAATGAGTTTTATTCTTCTTCTGTTGACTGACTCACTGAAGTGTGTTTTAAGATGATAAAATTAGTTTATTTAAATGAAGTATAGTGAGTTTGGCAATAATGATTTCTAGGCAGTTTCTGGTTAAATAAAAAGGATCTTACTCTTTAACAAAAAGACCTTTCTCTGTGATGATGTTGTCTGAGACTTAATAATAATCTGAACGTGTCAGTGGCAAAAACAAACACCTTTAGTGGCCTTGAATTGACGATGTGAACATGCCCTACATATTTACATTCCGGCCTGTTGCTACTACTGTGTGCAGCACTCTTGCTCAGTAATGGACCACTTTCAAACATTATTGGTCACTGGTTACTTACACACAAAAAAAGGGAAAATGGGATCCAGGTTGAAAAACACAGAAGTTACCCTTTAACCCTTAGCCAGTAGAGATAACTCTGTTTTTATGTTTTGCAGTTGAAGCAGACAATAAAACTCACATATTTTAATTTTGTGTATTTTAATCTAGCATTATTGGATCTGACCTCCAGGAGGAAACGAGGGCTCTCCGGCATGAAGATGACGCCGACAAGTGCAGCCAGCGCGGGGAAGAGACACACCAGAATGAATAATCTCCAACTGTGGATCTGGAACTCTGTACCAATGGCAAAGCCCCAGCCTGGAAAACCATCCAGTAAAGAGCATATTATTATTATAAGAACCCTTCTGTCCAGCATATTTTAATGTTCAAATCACTAAAATACTGCAATGCGACACAATACATCTTTACTGTCATCTTTTGCATATACGAAACTGATTTTATGCATCAGTGTATCCACTGTTGCATTTGAATCACTGCATTGACTGAAAAGTTACAGCAACTGTTGATTAATTTTAGAATTATTCATCAATTCCTGATGGAATGTTAATTTGAATGATTCATAACTGATTGGTGGTGAAAAAATCTCAAACTGAGGCATTTTGGCAAGCGCAAAAATGAATTTAGTCACATCCTGCTGTCATACAGAATAAAAGAATAAGTTCTACGTCAAATAACTGAATGCTCCTCCAGTTACATAAAATAGTATCTATTTCTTCTGAGTTGCCGTACAGTATGTTTGAATGTTTGTGTGTCTTCATGTGAGTCTACTACATATGTGTGTCTTGTTACGTGAGTCAGTTTGAGTGTGTGTGTGTGTGTATGTGTGTGTGTGTGTGTGTGTGTGTGTGTGTGTGTGTGTGTGTGTTTGTGTGTGTGTGTGTGTGTGGTGTATTACCATAGTGAGGGATGATTCCCCAGGCGGTGAAGGAGGCGTACAGGCCTCCCAGCATCCAGAACATGCAGAGCCAGCTCAGATGTTCTCCGCGTTTATCCATCTGCAGGAACTCAGTGAAATATGTGTACACTATCGGGATGGAGCCGCCAATTCTGGGGGAGGGAATCACAGGACATCTCAGAAATGAAATCTTCCATTTTACTCTCTAAACACATTTATTTTGTCCAGCATTTTTGGGGGATTTAGAAGATCATTTGCTGCCATTTGACATGTGACCTATTGTTCAATGTTAGTGATGTTAGGATTGTGCGCTCATTATTCTGATGACGTTATTGGAAGTTTCTTTTTTTGAAAGGTTGGTTCAGCACAAAACATATGTTTTTAGTGATATGCAGATAGTGGTTTTATTCATCCAGATTTTGAGACATCTGTCTCTGCCTCCAGCCCATCACATTAGAGGTGCATAGAACTTGGTTTTTAGTGTTCAGTCATTAAATATTGCATTTAAAAGATTCAAAATGTCATTAGACACAATGTCCTTATGTGCTGCTGTGAACAGTTTTTATTGGAACTACTTTCTAATGAAGAAATAGAAAACTGTTGCCAGCCCATTTTTGTAATTTGGATGAGTTGACTGACTGCTAATAAATAACCAGGGTGTAAATGTTCTCTGATTTTTCAGAATTCTCACACATCAAGTTAAAGGGTAACCTTTCATATTTTTAAACTGGACCCTCTTTTCTTATGGTTTTGTGTCTAAATGACTAATGGAAACTACAATTTTGAAATTAGTCCAGCATTAAGCAACAATGCTGCAGCCAGTAGCATCAAAATCGCCAATTTAAGTCGAAATACAGTGCTTAGTTTTTGCCCCTGACAGGATCAGATTGTCATGCCACTGTCAGGTCATGCTTTTGTATATTTCTTCTTTTTTTCAATTTCTTGTTTTAGTTTTATTTTGTTCAATTCAGATCCCCACATCCTGTCAAGTTTCCCTCCTGTGTGATTATCTGTCCTCCCCCTAATATGTTTCACCTGTTGCTGATTGCCACACCTGTGTCTTGTTATGCACCCCTGCTGTTGTGTATAAAAGCTGTGTGTTCCTGTCCCTTTGTGCCAGTCTGTCTTCATAGCAAGTGTTGCTTATTTCCTAGTGAGCTTTCTCATGCCTGTGAGCTTTGGACTGTGTTTTGATCCTGCCTTAGCCTGCCCTTTTTGGATTTGTTTACCTCTTTGACTGATCTCTTGTGTATCAGACTTTTTGCTGAGAATAAATAGCTTGATTATCTTCTACCTGAACTGCCTCAGAGTCATGCGTGTGGGTCTATTCCCTGTGAGCCGAACACAAATTGCTGTTCCACATGTCTGACAACATTATGGAAAAGATCCCTACAGAGATAGACCTTCATTGTTAAAGAATAAGATCCATTTAATTCAACCAGAAATCGCCCAACTCTGTTTGAATAAGCAGTTATATTTGTGTGTATACAGCCGGCGCATTTTCACATCTAACCGGGCATTTTAAAGGTTTATTTCAACTTAACCAAAGTTGGCAATTTTGTAACAGTGGTAAAACAAAAACAAAAGTTTGCTGGCTTTATTTTGTTTCTGTCAACTTTGAACAAAGTATGTTTTACAATTATGAAATGAATGTTTATCTAAACGGACCGGTAAGTTTTTGCAGTTTTGGGGGCAGGCTCTGATTAAAAAAAAAAGTGGTTATATTACACGTTTCATTGTTGCTGGGGTCATCACTTTCACTCAGTTTGAAGCAGTTTCAAAAATTAGTCCCTTAGACACACAAACATGGGGTGCACATTGAAAAATACGGAAGCTGATTTTTTGTTCTTGGATTTTTGAAAGTCAGTTTTCAATACTTAGGATATATATTTATTCTTAGCGATAGTGAATAATAACTGGTGGCAGCTGGGTACTGTTTGGGATTGTTTTTGGTGGTCAGTTTGTCCAGAAGGCTCAGCAGGGCTCTCAACATGGGGCTCATGTTAAATAATATTTTATGGCAGGAGCCTGCTGAAGGTTCAGCTCTGGTTAAAGACTGGGCAATATTCAGATCTTTGGCATCTACTTTTACAGTGAAAGATTTCATGTTGTATGCATGAGATATTATTGGAACAGCTCCTAGACTAAAATTATAGAGAAAATATTTTTTTTCTCTTTTGATTTCAGTGGCATTTATCTATTTGAAATCAGCCTGAACTGTGAAGAAAACCCCTAATATCTACAGTGGAGAAATTACATTACGGGAAGGCCACAAGACTAATAGCAATACCACTGCAGTATGTTTTTATATCAAGACAATCATTGGCATTTAAAATGGTTTCTCCGGAGTCGGCCTGCTCCTTGTGTTTTGTGAAGACAGCAAAACGGCCACGGTTCTTCAGCAGATGTGAATGTTAATGACTAACATGGGGCTCATTATCACTGTGCATCACCAACAGCTGAGCATTTTATTTTGGTGACCTTGTATTTTCTGGCTTAGCAGAAAGCTCAAATATCAATATAGCAGGTCTGTGTAGATGCAGGCGGCAATCATTATCAAAAGAAATGTGTCTTTGAGAGCTGCAAAATCAATCTGTGCATGGCAAAAGGTGCTGGCGACAGCAGGAAGTCAGCACTAAAACTCAAATTAAAAAACAAGGAAAGAGCCTTGTTCACTTGATTTAATTGGTATAATAAAAAAATGCTTGAATGAAGTAAATAAACAGAAATTCCCTTTTGTGTTGCATAAAATTTAAATGTATTATATCAACAAGGAAAATTAACTAGCAATTGAGCCAACAGTGTTTTTGAATCACTCGGGCTCTTCCTAAAGGTCCACAGTTAGTTTTACTCATCTCACTTAAATGTCAGGTGTTGTATTTTGGAATAAATATTGTCAAATACTTATTTAGGGATGTGCTTTCCGCCCAAAATGTTACAGACTCGCCTGCTTCCACTAAAAGGATTATTTATGGAGAAGGTCAGTCATTATAAAAAGCCAGTCTTTTGTCCAAGCTGCAAATGTGAATGCAAATGTGTCTCACCCAAAGCCGGAGCAGAACCTGAAGAAGAGGAAGAAGCCATAGCCCTGAGCAAAGCAGGACAGGAAAGAGAAGACCAGGTCGATGGTCAGGACGTAGATCAGACACTTCCTCCTGCCCATCTTATCGCACAGACCCCCCCACACCAACGCCCCTACCATCATGGCCACATACACCAGCAGCCCTGCAAATACACACACAAACAGAAATCTCATTTGGATGCATTTGACCGTTAAGTGTAAAGGTCAGGTCATGTTTTACTCCCAGGATGCATATTTAACCTCATTGATACACAGTGTAGGCTCTACAGCAGCATTTATTTGCACACATATACATAAAAAATCTGAGGAATAACTAAAAGTCCTGATGTCCACAAGGGGGCTCCCTTTACCCTTGTATGAACACAGGAATAGAGCGATCGTCAAACTTTCCACTGTAATGCAGTATGATGCATCCTTACATGCGTATTCTGAACATTAACGAATATTCATAATGTTATATAAACAGAAAACACAGTGAAAATAGCGTTCCCGGAAAACTAGCTGAATAATAAAGGTCATAGTGATTTTTGAGGCTTCTCAGAGTGCAGTCATTTCCACAATATTCACCTTCCACATTTTTAAAAATCTGACATTTTATTGTTATTTTTATTACCTGCTTTATCAATGCAAAATTCATTTTCTCACTTTTTATCTGCAGATTCCCCACTCTGAGTCACAGCGACCTGGAGCCTTTCCCAGCATGCACCAAGCAGGTGGTCGACTCTGCCATTTCTTTTCTTTTTGTGTGTGTGTAAAGCAAAAAAAAGCTCTTAACAGTGACCAACTGTGCTGCCCATTACTGTGCCACGGAGATAACAATGATTATGTGCTTCTTCTTTTTTTGTCTCTGAGGAGAGTAATGTGCTCTCCTCTGCTGTCAGACTCTAACCTACAGTGTCGGCCATCCTCCTCACAGTGTTGTTCAAACCTTTAGACCCATACCTCCTGCCTGCTCTGTTTTTACTACACACAGCCCTAATTACAGTGGGACTAAGCAGCTTAACTGCACGTGGAGCCATAGTGTGCACCTTCCCTGTGGATTACTAGACTATCCAAATGCTCCGGCGCTCCACACGCCAAGCTGCACATCCTTAACTCATTCAACAAGAGACCGCTAAGGGCAGCGGGAGACAAAGAGTCAAGGCTAACATGTCACCTAATATCTTGGCCAAGTTGTTGCTTGAGGCAATGTGTATGCCTTGGTGGCATACATGGACAGGTTGACAGGGTGGCCTTGTGATTAGACAGCCTGTCCTTCAGGTGGAGGCCCAGGATCAACCCCTGCAGCAACAAGCTTCTATCTGCCTGTTAAAGTGTCCTTGAGCACAGCGGAGACACTGAATCCCTGGAGGGGAAAACATATTTTTACTTTTTCTTGCAATATTAAAAGTGAAAGCATTGGAAGTGCATTTAGCACATCTCGATGAAGAGACAATACGTCTACACTAAAAAAAAACTGCAGACATTCTTCCAACATGTAGCCCACTGTCTAAATGCTAACTCTGTGTGCAGATGTGAGGCTTTTCAGTTTGTATCACTGTCATTTGTTTTACATTCAGTTTTATTCCAAATATAACAAATAAGGATCATTACTGATGTTGCAGCATTAGCTCTATTACCATTCTGACATGAGAGGGAAACATATAAAGAATATGGGAGTTTTATGAACAATCAACAATGAACATCCAGCAGCCTTTTTTCCACAATAGCATTGTCGCTGTGAAAAGCCTTTAAATAATAATCTTTTCCAATTATGTCAGTTCTGATATTCTTACATTGACTAAAACAGTATTGATTGAACATGAAAGTTGCAATTATTGGTCTGGAGCCTGCTGGAACCAGCTGCTCTTAAGTTTACAGCATTTGTGTAGTTATAACATTGGTATTTAGCAGGTGGAAATTATATGCATCACTAGATTAAAACAGGCTGCACTGCACATATTCCTTAAACAGAGTTATTACTGTTAATACTGACAGCCAGGTGTAGCTAACAAAACTAATGTTAGGTTGCTAATATCTGCTTGCTTGACTGACACGTGATTTTAATGAATGCTAAGCACCAGATATATTCTTTACTATCCTTTTAAAAGCAGCAGGGAAGCATCATAAAACCAACTCATAATTTATGCATAACCTCTTCAATTGCAATTCCAGTTTTATTCCAGAAATGCACTAGCTGCATTGCAGGTTTAGCAACTTCCTTGAGATAACTGGTTAAATCTCTGCAAATACACCACCCCTGAAATTTAAAAGCTGCTAGAACTTCCTCTCCTTTGTCTTCAGCATTGTGTCCCTAATAACATCTTGTATTTTCACTCTATAGATTAAACAATAAAACCACCATTCAGGGTAAGTGCACCAACCACCCTCGTTTTAACAAAAGTTTTGGGAGTCTATTTGATAGCCAAGACTATGGTTAAGATTAAGCACATTTCTGCTCCGGTGAGTCTGGTGGACAGAGCATGAGCATGAATCAAACAGGATCATTCTCCAGATCTACTTCATATTCTCAGCTGATGATCAGTGCTCCCCTCCCGCTCTGCACAGACGCTGTGATTTCATTTTCGCCAGGCCTTCCTCCTGCTACCACAGCCTGTCAGAGGCCTGAAGCGTATCTGACAGCTCTGCACCGGGCGCTGCAGGCCGCCGGCTCTCTGACTGCTGCAACATGCTCCATATTAGCCTGGGAACACACACTGAATACAATCACCACCGGGTTCCTCATAAATCTCTTGCAATGCCTCATCCCAGGAGCCTGTTGTTAAGATGAAATGAGCGATGTGCAATCTGCCACATCGCCTGGCTACACATGAGGCCTGGGAAATAAGGTGAGGGGCTTTAATTTGCAGTTTGGTTGTCTGCACAGAAAGTGAGGAACAGAGGCTTTCAAGGAACATTTTCCAGTAAGTTGGGTCTATGCTGCATACAAATTTCAGTATCATTTCTTGGTATGTTTATTGTTGGAGTACAATATTTGGGAACAAATGAAGCTGGCTCGCAACTAAAATAAAGAAAGCACTATCCTTAATACACAGAATATCCAACATTCAAAGTATATTGAAATCAGTGTTTCTGTGTCTGGTATTTAACATAATTAAAAAATTAACATGTTGTGTGGTTTTCCTCAAGTCAACTTCCAGACGCTTGTGGTACCAATGCCAAGTCTCACTATCTGATGACTCAATCTGGTGGGTCACAATGGACCCATACCCTACTAGGACACATAATGTTGGTTATGTTCTTAATTTTTGCATTTGCCTAAAAAGAGCCAAGTTTTTTTCTGTAATTTTTCCCAGCGGCTGGGGGATATTTCTGTCTGACGCAGTCTTCTGTCATCAAGAGCCAAACATATGCAGGATTTTATTTCAGCCAAGCACAACAGCAGATCATTTCACTGATGGGTTCCTCCCCTCTGGGTAGAGATTGGAACTCTTCAACAGATATAATTAGCTAGACTTGTAGGTTACCAGCAGGCTGCATATCTGATTTGGAGAAATGTGTTTACTAAATTAGTTTTTAGCCATGCTAGCTGTGCAGCTCAAGGGAAGGCAATGTCTGTTGGTCAGTTGGTTCACTATTCTGGTCCAGACTGCAATAGAGCAATAGTTTTTCAATGGGTAGCTGTGAAACTGTGAACAGACTTTCACAAAGAGGATGGATTGTGTGAACTTTGGTGATCCCCTGATGTTTCCTGTAGCGTTACCATGCGGTTGAAATTTGTGGCTTTGTGTGAAATGTCTCGACAACTATTGAAAGATTCACCATGAATTTTGGTATAAACATTCATGTTCCTCCCAGAATTAATTATTATGGTGATCCTCTGAGGTTTTGCATCATCATCAGGTCAACATTTTACTTTTTCTGATACTTTGGTTTATGAATACTTGCACAATTTATGGAATTCTCATCATCTTCAGAAGTACCTTGAGTTATTTGTGTTTGGTTCTGTTTAGTATGTGTAAGCATGCTACACTAAACTAAGATAGTGAATATGGTCATCATTCTACTTACTAAACTTAAGCATGTTAGTATTGTCAATGAAAGTATGTTAGCAATTTAACATTAGAGTTTAGCCCAAAGCATTGATGGGATTAGGTATGGCCTCATAGAGCTTCTAGCATGACTGTAAACTCTAGTTAAAAGAGACAGTTTACCACAAATTCTGAAATGTAGTTTTCTTCTTATCTGTAGTCTATTTCTCAGTCCAGATTGTTGCAGAGAGTTGTCTGCCTTCTCTCCAGTATAATGGAACTAGATGGCACTCGGCTTGTGGTGCTTAAAGCAACCCAGAAAAATGCACTTGAAAAGCTCAATAGCAACATCTTTCTCCAGAAATCGTGACTCATTTAATCACAATAACATATGACATACATTGTTGTGAGTGGTTTTATGTAGGAGCTATTTTCATTTTACCAACCTACACCTGCCAACCATATTACACTGCAGAAGGAAGTGTGCATCTACTCATGGATGAGAGGCTTGTGACGGCAAGAGATAAACATTAATAGCGTCCTGGGCTGAGTTATAATTTTAGCTAGCTCAGTGTTGCTAGGTGAGATTGCAGTAAATAAACACTTCCTTCTGCATGGTGATATGTTTGGCAGTGTAGTTCTAGTTCAGTTATGTAAGAGAGAAGGAAGACATCTCTATGTCAAATATCTCCAACACTTAGAAACTCACACCCAAACAATCTAGACTGATAAATATACATATATATATATATATATATATATATATATATATATTTATATTTGGAATCAACGGTCTTTTAAACTAGAGTCTACAGCCATGCTTGCAGCTATATGAGGCTGAGCAAAAACCCCATTTTATTCACCTTCCCTCCCTTTGCGCTCACTTACCTAGCAGTCCTTTGTCAGAGTTGGATATGCACATGTCCTTCTCAGCACTGGGCATGACGAAGCCCACCACAAAGCCATCTACTCCATCAGCCATTAGCGCCAAGCCCAGCACGAAGAACAGCGTCCACTGGAAGCGTCCATGGCCGCAGTCCTCCATGATGGTCTCATACTGCTCTGGCAAGCTCTCCTCCTCCTCTTCCTGCTGGGCAGCCTGACGGGCTTTCCTCCTGGCCTCCACCCGAGCTGCTCGCCGTGCCTCCTTGATCTCGTCGGGATGGGGGATGCCTTGGTACTCCCCTTCGTACATCTGCTCATCTTCATCTGCGCCCTCTGTGGCATCACTACGAGCATCCTCGTCCTGTGGAGGGTAGTCCGTTTGATAAGGGTAACCATCTTGGCCTCCTCCATCCTGGGTGTAGGTGTATTCCCCACCTTCTGTCATCTGCTGGTTCACGTTGTTGTGATAGGGGTCATCCATGATTCTGGCTAGGTGCTTGTGGAGCAGGACTGACTTTGCTTTGTAGCCGTCGTACTCTGAGGAAGCTCAAGTTGTCAGCTATAATGGCATAATCCTCCAAAGGAGTTGTGAGTTGTTCTCGGTGTTGTAGCAGATATTCTGTGCGATCTTGTCTTGGGCTCAAATATAAGGCCTCAACGGTTGAGCTGAAACACTATTACCTTCCTTGATTTGTGCAGTACTGCATGCTGAACCTAAAACACAAGGCACACCACACATCACAAACGATCTGTCAGCAGAATGGCAAAGAAAAATGCACTTGTAGAGTAGATACATTGCTATGCAATGTTTCCCTTTGGGATGGCTTGTGACCTGTTATGTCAAGTCACAATTACAGTCTCAAAGGGCTTCACAATATTCATATCGTGGAAACATAAAAGTACGTGATTTGCCTACAATATCTCATGTAACTGGTGATGGTATCCTGTCAGTCTAATTAATTGTATGTCCTACTTGTGAAGGACTTCAAGTCATACATAAATGCAGGTTATTATTCTAGTCAGAAATGAACTGTGTCATAAGGCAGGAAAGAGCAATTTAGGACTCTCTCCCCTGTAGGCTGCTTTTTCTGCCACACAACCAGATAGGCTAATCTCATTGTCTCTCCCCTCAGATGCTGTGGCGCCATTTTTATCCATCACACAGCACTGCTGCTCGAATGACACATTCAGATCTGTCTTGATTTTAATAGTGACCAGAGGCCACAGGCACCAATGGATCAACAATAAAACAAATTATAATTGCATTTTAGGAATGTTGCTGGCTGTCACATGCTTTACTGACAATGAATAAACGACACGTGCACAACGAAGCCAGGCACATAGTCTTCCAAATCAAACAATTGTTAGCCTGAAGCTGGATCCTCTGAAATTTACAGATAACAAAAGATGGCGTGTTACGGAAACATTTGACAGACAACCAAGCTGCAAATACAGCACAAAATTACCAAATACATCACACAATTCATGAGAAATGAGTCACACTGTTGGACTATAAAATAACAAAAAACGTAATTTAACTTTCATGTACTCAGTCTGATCCAGCTGTGTATGCAGATATGCTTTTAAGGTTTGTAGATCTCCTTTGCTCAGGGGCATCTTGACAGTGGGCTAATTTAAATATCACAGAATAATTGTGAAACCAAAAAAAAAAAAAAAAAAGCTAAAAATGGAAAATGCTCAAACATAGCAGCAGTATAAAAGGTAACATAAAGCCAATCAACTGACTCTGTAATGTAAGTTACACAACAATATCTATCTTAAAAGCTGATAATATTAGTTTACATCATACCACACCAACAGAGTAGCTAAGGCTGTAGCAGTAACACCCCAAATGTATCATAATGACAAGGGGTGCATTTTATTGCTTTAGAGGTTTTCATCTCTAAGAAAAAAAGTGTTATTTAGTTTTTCAGAAGTCTGGGGCAAACTATGTTTTGTGATAATGGGCTTTATGAATAAAACTGAATTAAAATTGAACTGAACTTGTCTTGCTTTAATAACAGGACATGTGTCTCTTTTGACAGACTACTGCTTATCACTATTTCAAAGTGTTTGCTTGCTCTTTAACTGTTTTAAATGTGTTTTGGAAGATTAATCAAGTATCTGATTCCATTTGGTACAGTATGATGCATTCATTTAACATCTTTCTCAGTAAAAAGTGCATGAAATTGGAGGAAGTGAGCTGTTTCTCCCAAGCAAACTAAAGCTAAAGCTTTAGCCTTTAGTCTTGCATATTTTGAAATAAATGATTGCCTATATGTACATGAAGAAAAACCATATGCAGGATATCATGATCATACATATCACATATTCTTTAATATAAAACAAAAGGCAAAGCATTAAAACAAGTAGCAACATCCTCTTTGTAGTAAAAACCAACAAGGGGAAATGTAGGTTTAAATATGAGAATCACCAGGATGACTGCATGACTCAGGTTGCATTGTAAGGTTTAAACATTATTTTTCTCATGGTACATGTTTACAATGCAAAATATTTTCTACCATTCAATTGTTGTTTTTTTCAGAGTAGAACTTTTGGGGTGTCCCTTATTTGAAATGGATATTACTCATCACATGAGTATTACTTGCTGGATCCAGAAACAGTTGTAGTCTTGTCGTCTGACAAGTGGATAGTTGGTTTGGTTTGGGTCAGTTTGTCCTGGTGTGGAGCCAGGATGACGAACACTGTAATTTAATCCAGATTAAGACTGCAGATTTTTTTCATTTTGCCCCTGTTGCCTCACATTATTGTTTCATCACGAAAGTCACAGAGGTGGCTGACGGTGGATTATGGAGTCTGGATTGACGCACTGAAATGTATTCGCTGCTCTTGGACATGTAGTTTTGAAAGCCCCAAATTGGTGTATACTGATCAGTTTTGTTGCCAGGAGTAATGAGCTGAATTGCACAATACGATCACGATCGTCTGAGCATGTCATTCTGTAGTTTTATTTTTCTTTTCATTTGTTGTTTCCTTCAGTAACCTGAATAATACATGAACAATTCAGGAGAGAAAGTGAGAGGGTGGATGCTCAGTCTGGTTGAGGGAAGCTGTGTTGCTTTCATCATCCTGCTGCAGCGCCTTTACTCACACAGCTGGCACTTACATAACTGTTGGGCTGCCTGCACTCACTCTTTCCCCCTGTGTCTCCATCCCTCTCTTCTCTTCTGACTCATTGATCGATGTTTGTGTTTATGAATGTATAAACTTGACCATCCTTAACCCCAACATGCGCACTAATTCAGATGTCAAATCAGCATTTATGCCTGTGCAGAGTTTGAATAGGTCATGATTTGCTTTCCTCTGATAGTGTCGCTGGTGTTGAAAAGTCAAAGAGCTCCTTTGAATCATGAAAATCGATGTGAGTCTGAGGTTTAACAGGAAGCAGATAGGTCACTGTGTAATTTACAGAAGGGTATCTCAATTTCACAAGTGACCTTTTACCACCCTGATCATTTATTAGTTTTGACTGAGCCTGAACTTTGTCGTTTTTCATCAGTTTCTTTACCTTGTTCTACAGAGAATAACAAAACCATACACACTTGTGAGGTAACATAATGCTATGGTAACAGATTTTGCAAGAATAGCTACATAAACACACTGAAGACACAACAGTTGAGCTGCTCTGGGGCCAGCTTTAGTCTCATTTTCATTCATCCAGTCACCTGGAATTCAGTCAGTATAACCACAATCCTCCACTGCTGGTCACAGAGCAGCTCCAAGTGCCTTCCTAGCAGTAGTTACTGTTGTGTTTATTTATTCATTTCCTCTCCTGTATTTGTACATTTAGGGACTTGTTATAATTATCTTATGTGTGTATAGAAATGCATAAAATCATTAAAACCATAGCTTTTTGCAGAACATTTTATCCATCATGTGCCACAGTCAGGGTTATTATTAATTCTTTAACCGCAGTTGCGTCTACTGTTACATATTTGCATTTTGCAACCTTGATCTTTTTTCAGTCTTTTTTCTTTTCTGCTTGAAATGTTTTAATAATCAGCCCCCCAGGGTGACTCCATCACACCTGCACAGATATTTTATTTCTCTCAATCTGCTTTCATTGTGTTTTTAATCTGTACTAAACTTGGAACTGAACTGAGAGCACTGATTTGAGGAAAAGGGCCTTGGTGCAACTACAATAGAGGTATTTGATCTGGTACTTGGCAGCTATTTTGCTTTTGGGGAGGATAAAAACATGCTTTTTCTCGACAATTACCAATATTGCATATGTTGTCATCAGCATAACTGCATAACCTGATTTCAGGATGTCCTGGTACAAAAATGACAGACCCTCTCTACCAGTTTGCACCACCAGGGTTCCACTAAACAACAGGATTAGGGATTTGTTTGCCACTGAGGCCAGATATATTACAAAAACACACGCTGTTCCTTAAAAAAGCATCTGTCAGACTGGATCTACTACATGCATTGTGTCTGTTGGTATTAGCTAAACTGTCAGACCATTTAAACCTCAGCTTCTCTGTGACCTCAAGATGTCAAAGGACAATCGTTCATGATTTCTGGGGACAACCTGTCCACTAACCTGTCAAAGATGAGTCAAATACTGTCATTAGGTCAGTTACAGAGCAAAAGGTGCCATCTTGGCCTTAGTAAATTATCTGGAAGACTTCAAACTGGTATGAGTGTATCCTCTTTCCTGCACATCTCTGCCCATTAGCTTAAAGCAAAAGATGAAGAATTTAACAAATGGCACTATGGGTATCAAAATATCTAACATTTTAGAGAGCAGCAGGGTGACTTAAGGCTGACAAAATGACTCTTTATTTAGATGTATCAGTTCTTTTATGAGCATGGTAATGTTGATGGCTGGAAAAAAAAGCTGTAGATAATTTTTACTGTTGTTGCAACCAATAAAGCTCAAAAAATAAATTACCGCACCACAGGTATCTTTTCAGTTTGAATCATTCCTCACTTCCTCACTAATCTGTCAAAACAACAAATAAAAAAGCACAATACAGCAAACATTTAAGAAAAAAAAAGTCTTACCAGAGTTGGCATTCCCTTATTTATATAAAAATGACTTCTGAAACGAAACAAAAAACATACATAAAATTGCTAAAGTCCAAGTAGCATTTTCAAATGTCCAAAGCCTACATGTCAGTTTATCCTAAGGCCGTGCCACAGTCGAGGCTGAGGGATTAGATCCAACCTCACGATCCCCCACCACCACCCCTCCCTCGCCAGGGCTCATCCCGACAGGAAACTCCCCGGAACTAACTCCCCCACCTCTGGGACCCAATGGTACAGTCCCTTAAGTGTAAAGAGCAACAGGCTCTACTGATAGTGACTGCAAACTGTGGAGACACACTTTTTGGTGATACTCTTGATCTGTACAAATGCTCCTCTACAGAGAGGTCAGAGGTCATTGTCAGCTGGCATAGCAGCAGCCCTGCAGCTGATAGAAATTCTGTATCTCTTGAAACTTGAATCTGGGCCTTTAGTGGTCTGCAATCACTATCAAGAGATCTTTAAGTGCGTGCACATTTTAGATTCCATTCAAACACTACAGCAAGTGTAATGTCCTTACAGTAGTGGACTGCAATGGCATAATAGTTATCCTAGCTGGAATGAGCTCTTCTTTCCCGTAAGCAGAATGGCACATCCCTGCAATAGCTATATGTCCTGTCAAAGTGTCCTTTAGTGAGACATCGGCCCTGTTTACACCTGGTATTAACATGCATCTTTGGTATTCTGATCATACACATCAACAGGGCTAACTGTTGGTATCACACAGCTAACTTTACCTTATGTTTATTAACAGGGTTAATAACAGAGTTGAGCCCTTTTGGTGTCGGTGTGAGTTTGTTGGGACCATTCAAAAGCTCCAGCTGTGTTAGCTCATGCTATCGGATTACCCAAGACACATGTTAATACCAGGTGTAAACAGGGCCATCAACTCTCTGTACCTGATATTCCATCCCAAGTCATTCTGAATGAGCATATCAGCAAAAATGGCTAAAATATTCCTCCCCTCTTGGAACATGAAGGAAGGACTGGTGGTTCATTTTGTTGGGCGTGGTGGATGAGTACAGAGGTGATAATGGATGTGTCTGAGTGGCACCGACTGCTGAAGATAGATAATCATAGCTCTCCTGCACCACATATCATTCCTGTGGTTTACATACAGAAAATATACAGAGTGTGGAGGACTGCCACTGAGAGAACAGCATTTACAGCTGGATGATGTGGTGGACTGATGCCAGACTCTTCCCAAATGATAGTATATTATATAACATAATTGCTTTTAATATATGGATGTAATGCTTAGGCCTTGAGAGGCCTTCAGCACTTGCTGTCTGCAGTCACACTCTGCCAAAAACATCTTTATGGAGTTTGTTTTTACTGGTGTTTACAGTGTCCTGGTATTATGAGAAAGTGAAAGGCTTGATGTACCCAAATGCACAGCAAGGCACTAAATTTCCAGAATGTGTTGTGTCATGGACATTATGTAACGAGTACATTTACTTTTACATTTACTCTTTTGATATCAGGTACTTTAGCTAGTTGGGACTGTTCAGTCAGCTGATAGTTGTTGTGGTTAAAGAAAAATAAAGGAGGGAGAGGTAGAAAGAGTCAAGCTTGCACGGATCAAGCAGGTGTGAGGGCTTGACTGGTCTGTGTTCGGACTTCAATAAAGTTATGAGGAAAATCCTGTTTTATTCATTCTCACAGACCCATGTTGCTGACAATACATTTGATTTCTTAGGCAATTGTAGATTACTTGAGTATTTTCAGAATTAACTGATAAATAAATTTAAATTATTATTATTATTTAAATTATTATCAAGAAAAGATGGATTTAGATGTATTATCTGTAACATTATTACCCTGCTCATATTAATATAAAAGTAATAATGATCCAGTGATATAATATATGACGTTGCACTATATTACGCTGACAGGCGCTATTCTTTAAGTGCTACATACTTTACTTTGAATACTTAAAGCTTCTGTATGTGACATTCGGAGCATTAATATAGAAGAAAGCCACTATTTTCTATGTAAAGATATAGTGGAGTAAAGGCATCTTAAGCAGAGAATGAGGTCATGCTAACTCTGTGTGTTTTGTAATCTTATTTTCTCTTTGATTTGTTGTGGTTAGCCAGTCCTGCTGCACGTGCATGTTAGTGCTAGCTCATCTACCCCTTTGCACCGTGTAGTTACCACCAGTATTGCGTCAATGCAGAAGCATAGCGCCCTCCCTCTGGTTCCTCCCTTGTTAACACCATTAGCTCCATCAGCACTGTTGCCATTGTTTTGCACTATTCATGGAGTTAGCACTGTTAACAGCCAGTCAATGGCTCAGCCAACTCCATTTTAAGAACCATGTGAAGAAAACTCATAATCTAAATATCGCCCTGAGTCCCTTTTAAGTACATTTTTAAGCTTATTCATTTGTACTTTTTAAGTTAAAAATCTACATCCATCCAACACTAGCAGTGAGAAGGAATGAATGAATGTGCACTTTTGACCCCTTTGCACTGGTTGCTTTAGTTCACCAGCTGTGACCAAACAGTGTTTTCTCCCTGTGTTACACAAAATATTTTTAAGATTTGATCCTTGACCCCCAGGTTGGATACCATTACCCTACAAGACCTTCCTGTCATCAATTTGATACAGTAAAACATAAATAAAATTTGTTATCTAAGGCAGTATGCAGTAGTACTTATCATTTGAGCCAACTAAGTCGTACTTACATTTCCCTTTTAATGCATATTAAAGTTTCACTATTTCCAATACAATGAACTTTATGTAGATGACTATTCTGGAGCAGTTGTCTGGAAATAATATTGCATGCTACTTATGTGCAATCTGTTACAATTGTTTGCTTACTACAGCCCCCCCCCCCCCACTAGGGGACATGGTACGGCCTGCTATGGGACATCATTATAGAGAGTAGATGTCTTGCATAGAGGCAAAGCTCTCTAATCCGAAGGCCAGATAATTCTAGTGCAAAGAGGATTAGCTCCACCCCAGCAGAGCCATTGGCTAAATTTAGCCCCCACTCTCTGTCTTCACCAGTCTCTATTTAACCCCTCCTCCAAGCCCCGCCCTTGACTGCTTTTACCCATCCGTCCAGACACACTGTCCACCAATCACATGATGCAGTTCACCATAACACCATCATGACATTTTTGGACTGCTCCAACTGAATAATCCAGCATTTAGTCCCAACATTCAGGTCCTGGATCTAGTTATTATTAATGATAAAGTATGAAGTCACATCTTGATGTGATCATGTGAGGTGTCCTGAAAGAGGAAGTTAGTGATGGGCTGCTAACATGCCCAACGTCTCTGCCCTTCATCTGCAGAGCTTCGTCCTTTGGTGAACACATTGGGATTACGGTTGATGATGGCTGCAAGGCCGGCCTCAGGAGGAGGGGCCTGGCCCGCACAATCCCTGCAATGGCAAGTGAGCTGGATCGCAGAGTCATCTCATCTCAACAACCAGGAAATTAATAGCATCCTGGGGGAGGATTCTGTGAAAAAATGATAAAGCCCACTCCGTGGGTCCCTTTTCTCAATGGTTAAACTTGAATTTTGTACATGTGAGGGTCATGTAAATGTCAGAACTGACATCCTCGCAATTAGCTGCATGTTTGAGCAGGCATTGACAGCACAGTCAGTGAAAGGGAATTATGTTACTTTCTCCTCTTTTCTTGTCTAACATGAACACTTTATAAATGTTGGTTTTGTTTTCTTTCTGTCAGATGCTTCTAAAATATTGTTTATTAGCCCCTCAGGGTTTCAGTGTCACCTGCTCATGTTTCAGTTCTCTTTTCTTTCCTTCTTTAAGTGCCTCATCTTCTGTGTGTGGGCACAAAATAACTTTAAGCTAACAAGGCAGAGGAGAGACACAGAAAACAAAACCCTGCTGGTACAATTACCGCTACAGTTCTGTGCTACTTTTTCTTCTCTGACTGGGCCTTAATTGAGTCTGTGTCACATTTTTTAGGGTGGATGCTGCTTTTTAAAACAGTTGTAGAGCATTATGGCAGATCTCAGGGCCTGGGCAAGTCCTGGAACTTTCCTGGTGGGTTTGTTGTGGATCATTTTTACCCATTTTGCATGGGATAAAGAGTTAAAAAACCATTGCTGTCTCTGATATGATTGATACTGCGAAATATAATCCAAATGCGTATGTGATTAACTTTATGACTGCATTCTCTCCTCTCCCATCCTGTGTGAATAGGAGTTTATGCAATATATTTTATAACACTAGACTGATGTATTTACACAGAAATATTCAGATGGATGGAATCCAAGATTATGTGTCAGCAACAATAAGTCAGGCCCTCTCTGTTTATGTACCCAACTGTTTTCTCTCTGGAGGAGCTACATCGTCACTCCTCCTGTTTGCTCCTAATTAAAGAGGAGAGATCTGAGGGAGTTAATCTTCTGGGCTTTAGTGAATGGAGGTGGATCTTGGAGGTGGGTCCAACCTCCCCAAATCCCTCTCATTTGGTTGGACACGCCAGCTCATTTAGGTCACCTGACCTGGCATGCATCCAGGTCTGCATGTGTAGACACATAAAGAACAGGCATTAGGACATGTAGACGTAGACACAGGGGTGGTAAACTTTGACCTAAACACAGGCGTTGTGAGGCAAAAAGACAACTGTATGAACACAATTCAATCATGGTTTTGTTATATTGAAAATCATTTGAACACTCCATGCTGTTAGGTCTGAAATGTGATTTTGCCACGTGCGTGCGCGCGCGCACACACACACACATACACACACACGCACACACACACAGAGTTTGTGTGACAGTGATTTGTATTGTGGTGTGTTTAGACTCCACAAAGACAGTAAATCCCAGCTGATGGGATCAACTGGATTTACTGACCTGCAGCATCACAGACACTGACATCTTGTGGACATGACAGGGACTGAAATGATTCATGAATGCTTTTACTGTAATTACAAAAAGATTGATTTATCTCATTATCACATATTGATCATTTCTAACCACCAGCAGTAAAAGTACGCCACTGTCTCTTCCTAGAAATGTTTCTACTTCATGTTTTAACCATCAGCTTTATAATGAATGTTTGTTTTTTGGCTCAATATAACACAGTTTTTCAGCAAATAGTATGCTAATAGAAGCTTAAAGCGACACCGTGCCTCCCCTTGATGCACACTTAGAGCACACTTAGAGCAAACAGCAATGTTTTGATTAGAATGATATTCTAATACTCAATTCAATAGGCTTCTAATCATGATTTCCTGCAATTAATAAGAGTTCATATGGTAAACATGTTAAATATCTGTCTTAAAGGAATGCTTCACATCCATGAACATTTGTATATCAATTACTCACCCGATGTTACCTTGACTTTCTTAAAGAAAACTTTGTTTTTATATGCCTCAATTGTGAATGAAGAATCCAAAAACTGAAAAATTCTTGAGGGAAATAAGATTTGAATGAATCTTTCTTATTGTCAATTAATCCCATGAAGAGACTAAAACCCAAGATGTCTCTTGTTACTTCCCTTGTTTGTTTGTGGCACGAAAGCTCATTGGTTTGTACGAAGAAGAAAATCACAAATGTGTTGTTTAAGTGCAGGAGTAAATTGTACATATGCTGGGGACTGTTTTCACCAGCAGATTATTACATATTTGGTGCTCTCATGAGTATTTCTGGAGGCAGCAGGGTGGATTGCCTCAAAATAAATGTTCATATTTATTGTAATCAAGGACTCATTTCACCCAGTGCAACAGTATGAGACATTTCTGGTTTGTTTTATAGTTTTTGGAAAGCAATGTGGGTCTATGGCAGATATGAATAAGCTATGTTAGTCTTTTGTTTCACAGGAAATACTTGTTATAGAATCAAACTCATAGTTGGTTTTGGTATTTTCGTGGAATTTGTCATCTTTTTAAAAAATAGATTATTAGCAGATTTAGCCTTTAACAGGTGTCTGAGATGCTGGAATGGCAGTGTTGGATGTTACTGGCTGAATGACAGCAGCATGACTGGTGTACTGTTATCTGTGCAATTACACCACACAGTATTCAGATAATTCTGAGGTACATTTTGATGCTCTGAGACATTCTTACAAGTCGAGATGGGAAAAAAACGAGGATCTGCAGGAAAATCACACATCCAGAGTCAATTTAAAGCTGACAGTTACAGAGGATCTGTGTGAAATACCCTGTGAATTGTTTTACCTGTAGGGTTAGCATGTAAAAAGCCCTGCTAAAACAAATGGTGGGTGGCAGTTGAGTGAACTGTGTTGCCAAGAAAACAGACAGCTT
The DNA here is from genome assembly GCF_008729295.1 of Plectropomus leopardus. Classification (NCBI taxonomy): domain Eukaryota; kingdom Metazoa; phylum Chordata; class Actinopteri; order Perciformes; family Serranidae; genus Plectropomus; species Plectropomus leopardus. The sequence continues at coordinate 32,666,298 of NC_056463.1, forward strand.
CAACCACGGGGAAGCTTTCAGAAATCTTTTTGGTTTTTATGTTGTCAGAACTTTTTATTCTTAACATATGTCAACTTTGCCAAAATAACAATGATGAAAAACTTTAAAGTAAAAACAGTCAGAGCATATTGCTTTGTGATCTTTTTATACAGTATATATACAAGTCAAAAATTTACACAGAATTATTTTTTTTTTTTTATTTTGGCCTTGACACATTTCTCAAATATATGGTCTCAAATTACTAAAAGCTGCACTAATCAATAATTTTGCATAAACAATTAATCAAATGACAATGTGTTATCAGAGGGTTCACTCACAGTGATGCACCCAGAGAGAATTATCAACCAACTTCAGTTTACGACAGCTTGACAGAGCATTTTAGCATATTTTGGCTGTTTTAGTTTTACATCCTGCAACTTTACTGTTTCAGTTCAGTCTCTTCACTCTCATCGGCTTTGTTTCCAGCCCCCGCAAACAGCTGTTTTTTCAGCCAAAAACATGATATCACACTGTAGCTGTACATGCTCAAAATTAAATGGCAGATTGGCAAAGTTAGCAACAAGCTGGTTGACACAATGATGAACTGCAAAGCTAAAGGGCTGGATATTTCCCTCATCATTTAGTGGCGAGCAAAGGGAGATGAAAGAAGAGTGCGGCTTAACCTTTGACAGGTGGGCAGAAACACGATTCAAAAAAATGTTGTCTTTATTGATTATCCATGCCATTGGGAAACAGCTTGTTAGATGCAGCAAAACAATTGGTTATATATTTTTTTGTTTGGCCCCCCAATTGTGGGAATGCCCAAGATAGTCCAATATTTATTATTCATTTATATTATTGAACCTTTATTTAACCAAGAAGTCCCTTGAAATACCAGTCTCTTTTTGGAAGGGCCAGCCAAGATAACACATTATTACAAGGTCACAAAAATGATAAAATAGAGCATGTAAAAAAATAGACAAGAAACTATTTGTTAATTACAAGATGATAATCATAGTAAACTAGAATTACCAATGCATGGTTGTATGTCTCTACAAATCAACCAACTTGCACTTACAGTTTACACCCACGTCTGCCAGATTAGTGTCACCAATTCAATGTCTGACCAAATGTCTTCCCTTCTGTTCCTGAGTTATGACATTAATGATGGCCAGAAAAGTGATTTTGTAGAGCATTGTAATTCCACAGTGAAGCTGACCTTTGACCTTTTGGATATAATGTCATCACTTCATCGTTTTATCCTATTAGACATCTGTGTGAATTTTTTTTCAATTAGCACATGACTTCTCAAGTTATGGCCAAAAACATGTTTCCTGAGGCCACAATGACCTTTGAGTCTCAAGACATTCTTGAGATATCACATACTTGAGAATAGGACGGAAGGACAACCACAAATCATAATGCTTCCAGCCACAGCTAGTGCCAATGCAGGATCATAAAACTAATGTTTGTTTTACAGGAATATATTAACCTAGTTCATTCTTGACCTTTGAAACAACAGTAGGCAAAACAATCTCACCTTAAGAGATCTGATGGGGATCTTGTGACAAAGCAATGAGATTGTTTTGTCAGCAAGGTCAAAATTAAACATTAAATCTCAAATTTAAAGCCGATGGGCAAAAAGTCCTGTTCTCAGAAATAGAGGAAACGAACTCCATATGTTGATGAAGATCATATAATACGAGAGAAAGCCCCAGAGCAAGGACTTTGGAAGGTAAAATTATTTTGCCAATCATTATTGAGGTGTCAGGTATGGGCATTGGTTTGAAATAAACTGAACTGTCATGCAAAACTTAAGTGTGAAATCCAAACAGCAGACTGATTGCAAACTGGCCAGTATGTGGTGTATGGGCCTCTTAACTCACAGTTTATCGACAAATGTTACATATTTTCGATACTAAAGTTCAAACTTTCAAGCATTTCCCATGTGTTGCCATTTTTTCCTGCAAAACTTTCCCAGCGCAGCTTGAAGAAAACCAACAAAATCCTCCCAGCCCAGACTGAGTGAGTGGAAATGTGGACCGTACTGCCGAGTGTAAGAAGCTTTCCACTGAATTGTAAGACAGTGTGTGTAGCACTCTGAAGGCACTTCAGCCAAATGATATGCCTCTCGCTCCTTCTCTCTGTCTCCCTCCTCCCTTCTCTTGCAACTAGTGTGTTTTTGTCTCTCTATCCAAGTGTTTACTCTGGCTGGGTTTTTTTTTTCTTCTGTGCTATCTCTTCCATCCTCTTCCATCCAAGTCCTCCAACTTACAAAACCTCCTTTTACTGCTGCACAAAGGCAGCTATGTACTTCTTTGTGTCGTGCTTGTTTCCCCGTCTCGCTTGTGTTCTGGCAGTCTCGCAGACCGCCCCGCTTCAACATTCCCCCCACGTCCCTCCACTCCTCCTCCAGACTGCAATAATGTGTCTAAGTGCAGCTCAGCATGGCGGTGAATGGAGACTCTTTTCAATACCACCTGCCATTTATCTAACCCTCGACTGGTTACAGGTGGAGGATAGACACAAAGCTACGAGCACAGATGCTTGTAACGGGAGGAAGACCCGGGCTGCCTGCTGGGCCTCCCAAACAACCTTTCTGTGGTTCAATTTCACATACAGTGATGGAACGCGTACACCTGGTGTGTTTCCAACACTGTGTGCACGTGTTTGGCAAGGTGTCAGATTCATAGAGTGCAGAAAGTTGAGGTTTAGACAGTAATACAGTTGGCTGCACAGTAGGTCTTTGTAGCTGCTACAGGATGTAAAGACAAGTTCCAGTCAAAATCATGACATCACTTTTGAAAGAAAACAAAACTCGAAGTTTAGCATTTTGTATTCGTCTAGGCATAAAAAAACTTTTCATAAATCAATTTCATTTTTGTGTTTGCACAATAATGAAAAATTAATAACCGCTGTTCCTCAAATGTGCAGTAATTTCATTTTAGAATTAAAAAAAATTCTAATATTTGTTTTTTTACTTCTCTGTCTGTCAGGCTTAGTGTAAGTCTCTGTGTTCTATCTGCTGCAGCTGAGGATTTATTGTGTTTTTCTCTTTCTGGCAACAGGCACTTATTTGGAAAAAGCCAGCAGACGATGGTGTGATTCATTAGTAATGCTTTTGTCACAGTTATGACCCATAACAGCAGATAAGCAATGCTGAGAGTGTGAGAGACAGACTTAAACCTAGAGCCTGAGTTGAGAACTAACATTCAGAAATCTGTCTGGCTCTTATAGGTCAGTCTGCTCCTACAGACGTCAGTGTGTACTCCTCGTTAGCTCACAAAATGATTAAAACACAGTTGATGAAATCTTTTAGGATCTAGAGTTATCAAGACTCCGTCTGTTTCATGAAAAAAAAAACTTCCTCCTTTCCTGCCCCTGGGGCCATTCTAACATTATTAGGAGTGATTTCATCTGTAAGTGTGGGCTCACATGTGTGCAAGGCTCAGCTGAAAACCGCTTTTTTTTTCATAGCCACATAATAAAATCTCTGTTCTATTCATGTCACTCAAAAGATGCCAGTCAGATGAGTTGGCGTTCTAGAAAGGGTGGATTTTAAACACATCTCTGTCTTATTTTGTTATTACTTTCAGTATGTGATGTTATTTAAAAGCTCTGATGAATATGATTGATTTCTGAAATTAACAACACACATTTTTTCTGTCAACTAAAGCGAGGGAGTGAAAGCTCCTTTTCAGCACTGCCATTGTTGCACTCACACATACAATTATGCACAGAAACCTAATGAAAAATAAGGTTGTTCTAAACAGGGCATCCTGTATATGTTACTGTGTATAGAACAAACAGACAAGGGTTTGCAGTTAATTTCCGCGGGTTGACACATGTTGAGTTGAACACATTTCACACTAATGGGCTGCTGGAGAATAAAGGCATTTGAATGCTCATACATCTAGTAGATCACTTTATAGCGAAATTTAATTAATTAATTTAATTTTTCCAAAACAATCTGCCTCATGGCTTGCACCAATCTAGTCACAATCTATGTTGCAAATGCTTCAAGAGAGTTTCTGTGCCCTTACTTTACATCCCCTTCATTCAGAGATCATTGCAGAAGGTCTTCTGAACCAGCAGAGGGCAGTTCAAACCACAAGAGATTTTTTTTACCTCCTGGGCCTAAAGGGTGATAAACTGTATGCAGTCATGATGAGACAGCAGTGAAACCTCTGTATAGAGGGTTACACACATGCGAATTGCACCACTGGACAATCCAAATATCTGTGATTCATACTTTAATGATGGTTGGTTGATGTGAGCACTTGGCCCAAAACATAGACCAAGGAAGAAAAAAGAAAGAAAGAAAGAAAAAGTATGTCGGATCAGTGACCTTAACGTACAGCATGACACACAATTGCTATGGCATTTCACATGATATTCACACATAGTATCCGTATTGAACTTAGTGACCTTACAGTTAATGCATTTTCTAGTATCACTGTAGCTTCAGCAGGATGTGATATATGGTTGCTGTTTCAGAGGAGTAGATGTCAGTTACAGCTTTGGAGAAAGCACAGAGCTGTTGGAAACATCAAAGTGGTGCCAGAGTTAGTCTGAACTGCACATCATGGTGATTATAGTTCAATAAAACTACAACTAACAGTGAACACACTGTGTAATAACACTGTAGTCATACTTCTTCTGAATTTATTTATTTATTACTGGAAACATGGTGAGATGTCATGGTCAATTGCAGCCACAGCAGTTAGTTGCTACATCATGTGGGGCTTTGAGCCCTGACTTCACAATAAAAGCTAAGTGAGCTGGTAAGAGGTCTACGCTACTCTGAGCCTGCCTGTGTAACATGAAATCTTACAGGATTCAGCGCGCGCCCACACACACACACACACACACACACACACACACACACACACACACGCAGACACACATGCACACACACACACGCAGACACACACACACACACACACACACACCAACAAACTAACAATATAAATAATATATGCTCCAAAATGACACTAAAATTGCCTACACAGCTGTCAGGTTCATTGGGTTGCAGTCTGTAAACACTTTGCTTAAATGATTCTTGGTAACATTAACAATCAATTCATTGATTAGTTGTGATTTTAGAGAGAACAACTTAAAAACTTTATACCAAATAATACCAAATGTATATATTGTTCTATTTTGTGTTTTTTAAATATTCTCTGAACCCCAAAACCCCCTGGTGACATGTTTTCTTTAAAAAATCTCCAAAATCACCCCATTTATCATAGCCAGAAGCCGAAAAATGTGTTTTTTTAGTGTGAGGGCAGGGTCATAAATTTTCCCCCAGTCCCCTCAGGGAGGCTCAAGGAAAAATATTTATAGTTCCAGAGAGGGTCATGATAAAAAAAGTCATGCCCTAGACACTTCTACTCTGATATATAAAGTACAGTTTCTAACTCAATATGAGTCGTCAGTGAGCTTCAAGGGGACAGTAGAACTTGTTCGACGTTACTTCTTTTATTGTGAAAAACACACACAGGAGGTTAATAAAATGTTTCTAGCTTCACTCTGCCACGGAAGAGCGACCACGAGACACGAACTACAACAGTCACAAAAGTAAAACCTTATCTTAAGGTGTTTACGTATATATACTTTTTTAAACCACAGAGGTGAGTTTGTCCACACTCACGTCTGAAAATGTACTTCCTGTAGTCTGAGAGTGAACTCCAAGAGGAAACCCAATGCAAATAAGGCTTATAATAGCCTAGCCCTCGTGCAGACTCCTCCCACTGAGTTGTCCTGGGAAACACTAACAACTGTAAGAAAGTGGACTCTGTCGTCCTGTTTCTGAACGGGAGACTTTGGTGGGAGACCCACACCGCCGCTCATCCATTTCACTTTACAGAACAAACTTTGTTTTGAAAGGACATTTCGGCCCAGCTTCAAAACACTGCGGGTCCATCCATCAGGAGGAATATTATGTGTCCAAAAACTGCTGCTGCTCCCCCTTCACACTGAGCCTCATCTGCCTGAGGTAAGACGAGTCATTTATAAAGTACGCCGTGTTAAACCGTACACGAATGTGTTACTTTGTGTCTTTCAGCCGGCGTTTTATATTGAGAGAAATAGTTTAATGGCTGCTGGCCGCTCGGTTATTAACTTGTTGCCTGGTAGCCATGACATCCTCACACAGAGCCTGTAGGGCCGATGTGGGAACTTCTCACATTTCTGCGAACTCAGCGACAGCGAGGACGAACTCAGTTGGCCCATAGAAATGTAAAACGATACCATACAAAAGCGACAAAAGTATTAATATATGTTTTATGCAAGCCACATTAGTTAAAAGTAAAGTATGCTAGCATGACTAGAAACTCCCCTCTTTAGCATTTAAGTTGTTAAGGCCGTTGAAGGAGTGGCCTGTTATTGTTTTAGGCATTTAAAAAAGCATTTAGCATGGTTACATTTGGCATGAAAAAAGCAACTTAAATAAAAATAATAGCCTACTACGAGCAGAAGACCTTACTATTGATTTGTCCCCATAGGTTACCAGAGTACATGTTTCACATCATCACACGTGATGTTGAGTCACCCTTTATGGTGATAAAGTCAAACTTGTCAAATCACTCTCTGAAACATAAGACTCAATGATTGCTTTACATCATTATAAAGTACAAAATAACAAGCTCTATGTATGTTATGAAATCCTTTTTTATAATTATCGATACATGACAAATGCAAATGCATATATAAATATATCTATCTATCTATCTATCTATCTTGATATTTTGTACTTATATATATATATATATATACAAGTATGAAATTTAATGGTTGTCCAGTTTGGAATAATTACCAATAACTAAGATCATTAGAAAGTCAGTGAGTCAGTGACTGGTAGCGCAGACACACCTCTTTTTTTCTCTTTTAGGTTTAACACACATTCAAAAAAGAATAAAACAGAAAATACATACTGCATTACAAAACAGTAAATAAGAGGATGCAAGGGTGACACTATAATACCACACAACATACATTAAATTTCATACTTGTATACAAGCTTTCTCAACTAGATGCAGGCTACTATTTTAGAAGTGTACAGACAGTGTCCCAGTGGTCTTTCAGGCCCTTATCAAAGTCTTTTAACAGGCAGGCTGCTCGTTCCATGTTATTTCTCCAGTCGTGAATCCCTAGAGAAGCAGGCTGTTTTACACTCCTTCCAGTTTAAAAGATTTAGTCTTGTAGTAGATAGGCAACCCAACATCCATCGGCAGTCGACAGTGACTCCAACATTATTGTCTAGTTTCAGGCCCAGCAAGCATGCAGTTTGGGACTAACTGGGAAATTAATATTGGAAAAAGTTGGACATAAGACATGTCACTTTTAACCAGAGTATTTTAACAGCTGGACAGTCCCAGAGGAAGTGGATTAATGGACCTGAATAACTGGTTGCCAACTGTGCCAGCATAAATCTTGTGTTTTTTTACACAGATTGTGCAACAGGGCCACTTTGAAGTCCCAGCTTTATGCCTCCTTTGCATTTTTACACAGATTCAAATGTTCGTGGCATCATTCTGCTCCAGTGTGTGATTATAGACAACATGCCGGCATCGCAGAATCAAAAGAGGTGTGACGGGTGTGACATGTAACCAGCATTAGCCTCAATTATGACATACAACATACACAGTGGCAGCACCTAATGAACAATAACAATGGCATAACATGGCAATAACAACCATTTCCTGTCCTTGATATTTGACAGCTGATCTTGTCCTCTGCTCGGAGGGTAAGCAACTCCAGAATCTGATTGTTTTTCCTATTCATGGACATTTATGCCTGCCGTTCTTTTTCTTTGAGTAAGCTAACTACCACTAGCGGCGTTTTAAATCTGCTGTGGTGGGTCACACACATTGTCCAAACGTCATACCCGTCCTATCCACCTGTTCTGTCATGCCGGCTGTCCTGTTTATGGAGACACTGTTTCGATGCTGTTGCTACCTCTGATGTTGGCTTAAAGGCGGACGTACCTTAAATCCAGAATGGTGAGAAGGCAGAATGGTGCAATATATGTGAAAGTAGCTCTTGACATTTGTCCTCCACCTTGGATAATGCAACAATGGATACATGCTATTCACATAATCTTATATTATATATTTCTAAATCTCAAACATTAGAAGAGCTCAAATTTGACCTCCAAATTGTGTTCAACTATGAAGCTGTCAAGGATAAGTTCAGGTTATGCTGCCAACCCAGCTGGACAAAAATATGCATTAGTGTTACTTTCTTTAAAGCTGATCCCACTGTGAGCATGAGGCAGATACAGCTCCCACTTTACATTTCTTCTTTAAAACAGAAGATGGTTGAGCGTATGTTAAAAACTAAGAGACCAAAATGATTTTTTGAGTTGTTAAATGGTAAGATTTTTTTCAACAAAGACCTGTCCAACTGTTGTAATGCCAACTCTCTGCCATGTTTTTAAGTATTTCCTCCAACTGAAAGAATGGGGTTATACCAGATTGGGCAGGATGTAAGGGAAAACCTCAGCACAATCACACCTCAGATCTCTATGTGGCTATTTCTTCTTCATCAAGAAAGATCAATTGCCCAAGCTTTATGTTCCATGCTTGTGGGAGGAACTGCACTAAAGGAAAACAGTAGCCTACTAATTCATTTATACTCGCTTGACCTCACCCACTCAAACACTGTTCAAAGGACCAGGCGCATAAACATGGCCGCCCTCTGGTTTCCCATAGTAACACACCCATAGGTTCGCTCAGAAGTAGCATCGTGGAGCATATCTTCATGTCCAGGATAATTTTTTGGGCCTTATCCCACTCAGTGCAGGAAACTGCTCCAGTGAAGATGCTCAGGAGCCAGTTTAAATTGAGAAGCTGGTTTTCTTAACCATTTGAAATCTGAGCTTTATTTCATACAAAAACATGGTAAGAAGGCAATGAGCAGGTTGAGAAGAGATCATTAAAAACATTTGCAATAAATTGGTAAAAAGTACAAAAAATACATGAAAAATTGAACAAAAAAGGAAAAGAAAAAGGAATGTAAAAAACAAACAAACAAGGAAAATAATTGAAAAAAAGAATAAATAAAAAATAATAATACTTATGTAGTAACATTTTCAATAATGATTACAATAATCATAAATATAGCTTTCTGGGCCTTTTCCCCATATTTTCTAAATATATGAATTTCTTGAAATTTGCAGGATATTTCTTGCCAAGTTGCTTCTTGGCTTTTTTCCATGCTTTTTAAAGAAATAAAACCAATTAACTAAGGGTTCAAAGGCATAAATACTTGTGAAAAGTGTCAAGCACAGCACAAGAAAAGTGATGTTGATCCAGCTTTCGAAGGGTTAAAAAGGATGGTCAGAAACGTGAGGGAGTGCTGACTATAAAATCCAACATGTTACATCATTCTAGTGTCTTTCAAAATGATTTTAGTCTTAAAATTAATATTAATCTCATAAGTGATTGCATGCTTTACGATGTCTTAAAACCCACACTAACACCTATAATAATAATATTTTGTCACACTCATTTTTATGAGATTATGCTCAGTTGTAACTTGAGAAAAGCAGAACATGAAGGAGCAGCTGGAAGAATTTGAGCATCTAGAACCTGTTTTATTACCTCGTACCTATAATGAGAGATATTAGAATGACCGGACACAGTTGCTGTCACTCCAGCATACTGAAGTGCTATGACTCTGGTAGTCACTGGTTTTGACTTCTCAAACATTGCAGAGCCTTCTTACAGTCAGTGTTGACTCACTATATCTGACTCTGTTGTCTAGCGGCCAGCCTCGTCATCTGCCTTTTTCTGTGTCTCCATGTGGATGCCTTCCACTGTGGGACTGGCCTGTAAATCTGAGTCCCTGCCTTTTGAATGTAGGCCAAGTATTCACCATCCTCACGTGATATTCTGTGGAGGACGTGACAGTGTGAGAGAACGAAATACACCTGTTCAAGGTGTGTCTGATTTACAGTATCACTTGAAATACTTTAACTTTTATGTCTTAAAGGAAATTTACTCTGGTTCATCAGTAACACACAGTTCCAAACTGGGAATTGCCCATTACAACTGCAGAAATCCACTGGTGGCTGCTACAAAACAGCTCCAGATGAGATTGTTGGCTTTTAGTGCTTTGCTTATTAGGACATTGGCCAGTTTTAGAGGGAAGAGTATCCAGTGAGTCCGTGGATTTGGACTACCAAACACCCAGATCATTAACCTTCTTTTGCCACATTTTGACTCTGCTCTTTGCAGCAAATTTAATAGTTTTTGCGTAATTTGGCACTATTGGCAAAATACGTAGAAACACCTGCTTTCCAAGACCTAAAACATTTTTTGGGGAGTTGTGATGGTAATTATATACGCAATAGTAAGTGCATTTTCAAAGTGCAGTTTTTTTCAGCATTTAAAGGAAGTCTCCAAAGAGCAGGTTATGAGGTTTGTACAACGATTGAAGAGAACGTGTGAAAGATTTAGTTTTGAAATGCTGAAGTTATTAAGTTATAGTAAACAAATGCCCCTTTCACACAGCCTGTTCAAAGTGGAAATTTCATGCTGTTATTCCCGACACCATTCTGTAGTAAAAGGCACCATAGCAGAATGGAGGGACAGAGTTGTCTCGCCTTTAAGCTGGCAGAGGTACTGACAGCAACGAAACTCTGTCTGTGTAAATGGGACAGCTGGCAGGAAAGGATCATGTGCAGGGTGGGTGTGACATTTGGACGACATCTTGTGTGCGACCCACTGTGAGAGATTTAAAATGCAACTCGGTGTAGTCAGCAGCTTAATGTCAGCAATTTGGGGAAACAATTACACTCCGAACAGAGGATAAGTTGCCATATAACAGCGACGGTAAATTATTGTTATTACCATTGGTATTGTGTATAAAGTTGCTTGTGTATAAAATTGCTTCCTAAATGCCGCCCAGGGCTGTACCCGACTGAGAATTATGCCAGTTGAATCAGATTTGCCTGTTCAATACAAATATTAGACAATTTGATTTGTTTTCCATACAGAGTTTTAGTTTGAATGGGCTCCATAGGATGTTAAGTGTGACAGTGGCATGCACGCCATAGACAAGCAAATGGGGCGAATGAAGGGTCATAAACATGCAACATTTTTTGCCAACAGTAGACATCAAACAGAAGCTAGTGAACTGTAGATATCAAAAAGTAGCATGAAAGTCAAGATGATTCACTCTACAGCAAAATCTGGGGACCAAAATGTCCCTAGAAGTACATTGCACAGAAAAAAATGACTTCCTGACTTGAAGCAATCTCAGTCGACTGAGGGTCTCTGACTGATAATTGGAATCTCACACACTGGAGTGGCATGATGCCATTGTTTTGGTAAAAATACAAAAATGAGACAAAGAGGGGATTTAGTAGTGGTCTTATAGCATGATCTCTGTGTAAAAAGGGCTTTTGGCTCTGTTCTTTATGATTTTAATACATGAGTGTGCTTGAGTAAATTGCACCAATGGCAAAAAAAATCTAAAAAATGTCCACTTTCCAAGACCTAAAACATTTTTGGGGTTTATGATGGTAATTACCAAGTGCATTTTCAAAGTGTAGGTTTTCCAGCATTTAAATTAGGTCTCCACATTCTAGATTATAAGGTTTTTACAGTATAATGATTTAAATTAACACGTGAAGGATTTATTTTTTAAATGCTTAATTTAACAAATGATAGTTAACTCTGCTATCTTTTCAAGAAACTCATATAGTCCTTAATGTCTTGAATATCAGAGCTGTTATGTCTTCAGAGTAGGTGTTTTTTTGTCACTGGGTAAGTCTGTAATGACAATCTTTGAAACATGAAAGTTAGAATTTAATTCTATAATGAGATATTAACACATTTTACTGATTACAGGCATCAGGAAGCAGCAGCAGACTACGCTGTACTTGAGTTCTTAGACTGCTAAACATCCATACACAAATACATTTTTATTCACAAGGCTATCAGGAGAGGACTACACAGTGGTTCAATTAAGCAAAAGCTCATTAGTCTCCTCTCTATGTGTCTCTTTCACAAACTTAAGGCCCAGTGGTGAGGCCGTCCCAGTCTGAAATAAGTATTTAGCTCCAGTACAAGGGACAAATGAAAGAGGAGTTGGCCTCCCATTGAGAGTACTGTAAATTACCATGAGGATTCTGCTGGCTCCAAACTGAACCCAGCCAATTTCTCATCTTCACAAACCCCCTAATTTAATGATGATGGAGGATTTGCACAGTGTCAGCCTTGTAATTACACTGTATTTACTATAGAATAGAAGCATTAGAGGAAGTCTTACAGGTGCTAGTTCATGATGCGGGATGGGTTCTGTATGCCTGGGAGGGCGACTGCTTAATTCCCAGCTGATATTCACAATAAGGCCTTGACTCAGTTTTTGTTAAGACTGGAATCCTCTCAGCACGCCAAACAGCAGCCGCACTCACTGTTCCAAAACAGCAGCCATCTCTGCTGCTTATGCACATTTTGTGCCCTCGGGGTGGTGTCTCTTTCCTACTGGGACTCATCGGGCAGCCTTTGTTGTTAATTGTAACTATGCTTGCGGCGCTACCACATCTTTTTATAAAAATATTGTCAACTTTGCCATCGAGAAGTTTGTCTTGAAAGAAAGTTGCTTACAAGTTTGAAAGACCTGTTACCAATGGAAGGGCAGTGTGTTATGTGAAGCTTTGGCATAATAGTGCAGATTTTATATCTGAATTGTGGCACCAATACCGAAACAGTACCATACTAGAACTTTATTTAAATAAAATAGTCCAAATGTCAATTTAAATCAAATTTCTGATCAAAGAGTAAGTGGAACAAGAAAAATATGACCAGACATTGGATACCAACTTTAAGTTCCTGAGAGTTTTTGATTTGGTTGATAGTAAATAGTATTGAAGTTTGCTGTTTGTCAAAGCCAAGACACACGAAACTGACACCAAAGAACTAGTGGCGATGAACTGTTGAGTCGCCTTTTGTTGCCTGTGTCAGCCAGCAGCACACTAGCAGGTACCTTCTGCACCGGCATGAGAGAAAATGACTCCTCATAATGGCAAGTGGTGGTAGTCTGTTTTTGTCCTTCAAAAAGGGAAATGGGAAGGCCAACAGGATGAATTCAGTGTGCTTGTTAGCCAGTTAGCACATTAACAAACACAACCTCACTTTGAAAGAATTGATATTTACCATACGTCAGCAAATAATGACACAAACAGTTAGGAACCATTTTAGCTAAAGAACCAAAAGGCTAAAAATAATCTAAAAATAATAGTACCTTATACAAAAAGTTTGTTTTGATCCCAGACATTCCTGACTTTAGTCGATTGTTTGCTTTACTCACTTTCCTTTCTTTCTCATGCATTGAGCTGAACTGCCAATCAGAGTGATTTTACTGCCAGACAGGCTTCGCTAGCTCTGAGAAACCGCTGACAAGGGCTGACTACTTTCAGTAGAAGCAGGACATACAGCAAAACCAGGGTAACTGGCCCTCAGAGATAGTCCAAAATTCAGCTTGGTGTGTCAGGGACCTTACAGTTGCTGCATGTGTATGTGTATGCGTATGTGGATGTGCTGTACATTAACCATGACACATCATTGTTTACATCTGCATTCTGGTCAGATTGTATATTGTAAATATGCATAAAGTGTAATCACACACAGGTCTGATAGTGGAAAAATATCCTCCAGAAGTAGTCAGACTTGCATTTCATCTCAATAACAACAATGTGTAAATGAGTAAAGCCTCCATATAGACAGAAATAAACCTTGGTGTGCTGATCCAACAGGAAACAAACACAAAACAAACAGAAGACGGGGGGCTCAAATACAATGATGCAAACAGATACTTGCAAAAACTGGATAGTCAGGATAGCTGGAGTACAAACCAGCTGGGTTATTTACTGTTGGGTTCAAAGCTACAAGGAGGAGGTCTCCCCCTGTGTACACACTGAAATCAGATTTTAGTATGTACACAGAAGATGTTTCCTACCTTTGAATTGAATCCAATCACAAGCAGTATGGATGCAAGTTAAATTTATATCAGGTATAAAGAAGGCTACATCGAGCCCCTGTCTGCAGTGAGACAGGGATGAAATTTGTTACACCAGGACTTCTCTATACTGCTGATAGGAAATGTATTTTATCCAGTGCCCACTTGTTTTATGTTTTTTTTTTTTTGGTTTGGGCATTTTATGCCTTTATTAGATAGCGATTGTAGAGAGATGACAGGAAGACAAAGGCACTCCCTCAAAACTCAAAAATAGCTACACTGGGGTTTATAGTCGGCATCTAAACCTCTGTACCATACCTTTTAAAGGGAGAGGTAGCCCTAAAAATACCCTATCCAAAATACTTATATTTCCTCTTACCTGCAGTACTATATATATCACTGTAAATTGTTTTGCTGTGAGTGGCTGAGAGTTGGAGATATCAGCTGTAGAGATGTCTGCCTTCTTTCTCATGTAATGGAACTAGATGGCACTCGGCTTGTGATGCTGGCGTCCTCTTCGGCTGAGCAGTGACATTAGCTAACTCAGTGGTGCTAGGTGAGCTAGCAGTAGATGCATGTGCAGTGTTATGGTAGGTGGTAGTAGTTTGGTCGAAAGAAACATTTAAGTGAATCCTTGATCACATTTCTTGTTTTGTCCAACCAACAGTCAAACTCCCCCAAACAATTAATTTACTGTTATGCAAGACTAAGAAAGAAGCTAAGTCTTACATCTGAGAACAGGAAACTAAAAACGTTTTTTTTTAAAAACTGATATCATGAATCAGATATTAAAAATTGTTGCAGATTAGGGATAACAATTAATCAAAGGGATTCATCAGTTGTCAAGAATTTAATCGAACGTGTGAAATTTAATTTATTAATCCAAAGGCTATGCAGTGCTGTCAAAGTATGCAATATGTCCCTGTGAGCTTTGATTGAAATGTTGCAGCTGTAACAGCAAGATTTTGGATGTTTTCATGTAGTGTGTCGTTGCTACTCTTACTTAAGTGAATAAGCTGAATACTTTTCCACCACTTGCTTGTTGGAATCAGTATTCTTTGCTTGTCTGGTACAGTTTAAAAAAGAGTATATGAAAACCAATATGTAATGTATCTCAGAGTTTCCCTATAATTAAATGGCTGATTTTGAGCAGCTGTTTAATTGATTTTTCCATCGACACCAAACATTGTCAGCGGCCTTGGAGCCTTTTCTGTGTATTAACACAACATAACATTATTTGGTCTGATTTAAGAGATGGAATTAGTGTGTATCTGCACATGTTCCAAACTACAACACCTTTGATAAGGATCTGTTTAGAAAGCAGATGCAGGTAAGCTGCAGTTCCACTACCGCAGTTGCAGCAGACACCTGACCTGTGGCCTGTAGGCTCCGCCTCACGCTGCTGACATCAAGGCTCTGATCTGCCTACTGTCTGTGTTAGCACAAAGCCATATTTAGCTCAGTGTAATCAGTGTGGTGAGAGCTTGCATGCCCGCTACTCAGGATACCTGCCTAGTATAAACACACCTGCTCTCTCTCTGATGGACTTAAAATGAATTTAATGTGCACCTGAAGGGTTCTGCATGCAGCTGTCGTCATCAGATAAACCGAGGGTAAGGTTGCCTTTGATGCATTCATGTGCTGCTTTTAAAGTCGCTCTGCAGCTTGAGGTTACAGAGGAACAATTCAACAAACAACTCTGAGGTGGTGATGTCAACTAAAGCAATAAGTATGTATAAAGTTACACTCTGATTCTAAAGGTTTTCTTCCTTGTTTGTGTTTTGATGATACTCCCCAGGGCAAAGTTTGACTGTGGAGCACCTTCTGTGCCTAGCAACGTCTGCCTTGTGATAACACTCAATGGTTTTGATAACAACATGTATGACTAAAGAGTCAGCTGTTCTAAATAAGTTCTAAGTGGGCTCTGCTTATGGGATTTTTTTTCTGCACACACATTTCCTCAAAATGCCTACTACAGTACATAAAACTCTTTGTTAAGTTATTATGAAATACCTGATTTATTTCTGAAAGGTTGAAATATGGAGGGTTCACTTATTTTAAGATATATTTTTCAAACAAATTTTGGATTCTTTGAGTTTTGCAAGTGTCTGTTCCACTTTGTTCACAGTTTAAGTCAGTCTGTGTTTTCCTGTTTTCTTTTCTTTCTCCTTTCTTTTCTTGTTGGTCACATGGTGGATGTTGTGATTGGTCTTGCATGTAGCTGGGCTTTGTATAAGAATGTGGGAACTGAAAGTAGACATTTAAATACTGTCAAATTTTGTGAAAATATAAAATCCTTATCACTATGATGATACATTGTGATGAACTAAAGATTCTTATTTTAGTGCAGTTTAGTTTAGGTTTATTTGCACATGCATATGAAAGACAGAATAAGAAAATTAAAAATATTAAAGACTGTGAAGGAGAGGTTAGAAGCTTAAAAATGGCATATGGAGATATCTCTCCTATTAAAAAAACTAGAATAATTCATAAAAAGAAAAAGATGCAAACATTAATTTTATAATATATCAAAATTTCAAGACTAGGCAATAATACAAAGTTGATAAAAGTGTAAAAAAAGTCCAAAAGTTTGTATTTACAAAGTGAAATGCATTACAAATGAATCAGTGACGTTCAATCTTTTCAAATTAGTCTTTGCAAATTAGAATAACTTTTCAGATATTTTTTGAATAACAACAATGTAGATGGGATGTTAATGGTATACTTCATTCAGTGATGAGATCATCGTAGTTATTTTCTCCAACTTTATAAGCTCCATCCAAACCAAAAAAACTCCATACAACTGTTTTCACAGGTTACGTAGTGCCCCTTATGATGAGCAAAGTGACAGTCATGTGCAAAATGGAGTTCCCCCTTTAAAATATGGAGCAATACAAGAGTGCCAAAATGATATGACAGGATCTTTTTTTCAATATTTTTACAGTGTAATCTAATTCTTGATTTTGTGTTCATTTTCAACAATCAGCAGTTACTTCTAGAAGACTACTTCATGTTATATAGCAGTTAAATTTCAACTAATCTCAGTTCGAAGTCCCTCCTTTTACACATTTCCTGTTTAAGAAGTGGAGCGTTCCTGTGGGCTGATGCTTGTTACAAAGACAAGCAATCAGTGGGGGAAGTGAGCAACTCATGCACAAAACTGGCAATTCAGTTCCCAAAACCACTGCAGTGGTTTTAGTTTCACACTTCTTTTGCCATTTTTGAACAATTTTGTAAGAAACGGAGAGTGGATTGAGATGTGTCATGGGTTGTAGTTCAAAATGTTGGAAAAACCCTAGAGAGGTCACCAGTTTCTCACAGGGTAAACACACACAAACACACACATATTTGTGGGCAATTTGGGGTTTCTGGCTGATTAAACTTGAAGCTTAGAATTTAACCCAGGACATTCTTGCAAGAGCATAATAATACACGGTGTCAGGGCTGGGCTGGAGATGAATATATTTTCTTCCACACATTGTTTGGTTAATTGAAATGATCTAACAATCTGCCATTACTGCAGTGGAGGTAATGTTAATCTGATCAGGCCTGCTGTGAGGCTGAGGTTTGCTTTGCTTAGGATTCTCCCAGCTAAACCTCTTACCTCTCAAATGGGACTAACAACCACTTTCCTTTTTTCACACTGATGTCTCTCTGCCTTTCTGTGTGTTTTCTTTGCTCCCCAGCCTCTATTTTGTCTTCTTTTCAACATCAGTTTGTTATTTCACACACCACGGTTCAATGATTAAGTGCAGCAAGTTGACAGCGCAATGTTGTATTGATCATTTTGAGATATTTTGCACAAGTGTCTGCTTCTGTAAATAAGCTTAAATCCACATCGCTCACTCAGCTATCACCCGTCAGGATCCTGTGAAAAATTGGATTGCTAAGTGCAGCTGAATTCAAGTAACAGAAATTGCCCTGTTCATTCTGTAATGTGTTGAACGTTTACACACGGGCAAAGGTATGCAGCATATTTATTCTTCTGCAGGTTTCTGGGCCATTTTGAATTTTTCAGTCCAAACATTTCATCAGAAAGCCATGACACCCGTCAGATATCCCTCTAAGTACCAGCCCAAACGTGCTATTTCTGAAGGAGTCAAAAAGCTTGATATGTTGCAGCAGCACTCTTTTTTGCCAAAGTAAAAGACTGACATTAAAGGAAATCTGTTTATTCACTTGCTGAGAGTTAGACAAAAAAATTATACCACTCATGAATCTATGTACTTATACCCTTTCCCATTTGACAAAAACCCAACTAACACCCACCAACATCTTACATTTGTCTTTAGTGGGAAAGGTTTCGATTGGCATTAACTCACAGGAAGAACCTCTGTGGTAGCCAGGGGTATTTATCAGCTCTAGGGCTGCCCCTGGAAAGTCAGAGATTTGAATCATCATTTGGAAACCCTCAGTTGATTAAGGTTCCTTTAAGTCGAGTTGTATTTTTTTTAATTGCAGTTTACTTCTGGGGATGTTTTGGTTTCCAGATTTTGCTGCAGATTGAGAGCTCTTGACTTTCACACTACTCTTTGGCACAGGGAGCTGCAGACATGCTGACAGCGGCATGGAGGAGGGTGGAGGAGAGACCTGCTTCGAGGTGGTGAATTTACAGCTCATAGCAAGTTAACAGGGTGCAGTCTCTGGCTTTTGTTTGCTGTCTAGTGTCGGCAAAAAAATGTTGCACATTTACGATCCGTTTGCATGGTTAGCTTGTTTACTATATTACGTAAATGGTGCTATCACACTGAACATTCTACAGAGCCCGTTCAAAGTTTACAACTTTTTATGGAAAACAAAAAGAATTGCTGAATATTCATATTGAAAAGCCAAATCTGATTTGACTGACAAAATTCTTAGTTGGGTACATCAGCTCCCGCTCCTGTGACTAAGATCGACTCTTATTGACAGAGATAGAAACATGATGCCTGGGCAGGCGTGCAAATTTTTGCCCCTTTTCTCTCTAGGACACTTGGACGTGCGTCGCTTTCTCTGGTAACATCTAACCACAAATTCCATCCATCTCTATCCAAACAACACTCAAACATGGCCCAAAAAGAAGTAATCATTATAACGTATCACTGGCCTTCCTGCTGCTTTCTACTGTTTGCTAACCCTGTTACATGATGTTGAATGTGGCACACCAGAAAGAAAAAAAGTCTGTTAAGTGTTTCCAAAGTTTACAAAAACCCACACGCTAACTTTGGTGGAAAAAGGGTTCATGACAAGTATGAAGCTACCTCCAGCAGCCAGCTAACTTAGCTTAGCAGAAAGACTTAGCATAGAGACAGGGGAAACAGCTAGCCTGGCTCACTAAACAACACTTTATATGTTGCTTGTCTCTGTCTATTCAAAACCTAAAGTGTAGAAAAAATAGCTGTGTTCGAAATCATTCACTAATTCACTCACTCACTATTCTCTATGTCATGTAAATAGTGAACTATATAGGGAATAACTGAACGAGATTTTGGACACTACACTGGAATTTTCTTCCACTGGAAATACGCCATCCCATTGCATTGTAGTATACGGAAAAAATGTAGGGCACATCATATGTACACTCAAATTTGCTGTGCATTGTGGGTATTTTATAGTGCACTATATAGTGGATGAAATTGACTGCCAAGAATTGGAACACAACTCCAAAATGGTGAACACACTTTATAGTGCACTAACTCCATAATGGGGAATGTTTTTGAACACAGCTAATATGAATCAGACATTTTCTTGGCCAGAACTAGTAGGCTTACTTCCTGGATTCTTTGGTTGCCTGGCAACTTGTTCTGGCCAAGAAATAGTTCAGCACCTAATACCCCACAAAACTACAAATTCACAGTGACCAATTTCATTTCTACACCTTTGTTTTGAAAAGATTAAACAAAGATACATGTTGGTGAGCTTTAGATGTGTTTTGGATAGAGCCAGGCAGCTGTTTGTCCCTGTTCACAGTCCTCATGCTGGGATAGCTTGCTGCTAGCTTCATATTCAACATACAGATGTGAACAGATGTAATATAGTACACTTTACTGCTGTTAGACTGTTCCTTTAAAAATGCACTTAAAGGCACTTTGTAGTGTCACGGTGTGGAAACAGAGGGAGAGGGGGTGGCATCAAACCTGGGGAGGAGCACTGATCAAGGCCCGGACCCTGATTACAGGCCAGCCCCTAGTGTGCCTCACAATAAGATAATGCTATCTGGGCCCACAGGTATTTGGTTTCAGTGGAGAGGGTAATAACTGTCACCAAACACTGAGGAGACCTTTCATCCCCCGTCCTTGTGTTGTCAGCCAACGTTTGTGTGCAGTCTCTGCACAGAGGCGGCTTTTGTGTGGCAGGGTGAGGTCACATCACCGTGATGGCCTCATATCTGTACGTGGAGACAATAGCTAGGTTTGATTAAATCAAACAGCCGTGACTATCTAAATAGTAGTCAACATTGTGTGCCCAAGTTGCTGTGGTGTCGGTTGTTGAGGAGGTGACGTAGCCCGGACTAATTTAGCCGTTCCCCAGAAGAGCGGGGCCGATAGTGGACCGTAAAAATAATCACATGAGGGTTCAACACAGAGCAGACGCACTTTGCACTCTCTAGGGTTAGTGCTACAGAGGAGTGCAGTCATGTTGTAGTGGTAGGCCAGTAACTAGTGGTTAACCAGGGGAGAAAGCGTGAGAGGTTAAACAAACGTCAGAGTTAAACATCAAACCCAGCTGAGCCACACAAAGCCTTAAACCTCCCTCAGTGTGACACATTTGAAGGCTTTGATTACAAAAGTTTTGTATTCACTTAGGAAACTAGCCGCTGATGAGTAGTGAATTCTTCATGAATTTCTATGGTATTATGGTCATCAAGATTTTTAGAAGCCTTGCGCTATGAGTCAGATGTTGTTCATGTTAGGAATTAAACTCTTATTTGGACAGAAAAGGCAAACAAGCCTTTCAGCTAAAGAATGTCTCGGTCCATTCAGTCTTTCAGCAAAAATGTAAAATTCAATTTGATGTGCATAACCAAATCTGATAAAAAAAAGAATGTCAAAGAAAAGACAGGTTGATTATACATGAATAAAAGGAAGTTAACAATGAACTGTTGGACAGTTCATTTGAACGCTGTCTCTCACCAGGCTTAAATCAGTCTGAAAGCTCTCCTTGGCACTCTGTATCTGGCCATTTGGTGGAGGTTTTTATCCAAAGCTCCTTACTGCACCATGAGGCCTTACATCTGAAGCAAGGTGCCCAACTGGGTATTGAGCCCCTAAACCTCAAAGGCTCTTAGTGTCATTGCTCACAATTGAAAAACTATTCCATGTGGATTTCATGTCAAGACAAAGATGCCTTTTGGTGATGTTTTCTATGTTTGTCAGATGCATGTGTCCTTAGTAAAAATAGACCAAACCATGCAGAAAGAATAGGTATCCAGGCCATGTTGTCCTTGTCTAGTTTATACTAGTGGGTACGCCTGTGTAGGTTCAGTACAAACTCAGTCCTGCCTCTCTCTCTGAGACTTGAGTCCCATCTCTGTTGACATCATGGAGCCCTGGTGTTGGATGACAACTTGGATCTAAATTGGGCTTCTGTCCCTTTTTACAGGTGTCTCCATGTCCTTGACTGCGGCTCTCTATGCACAGCCTAATCTAAAAAGCTTCATGAAGGAGCAGCCCCAGGTAACTGCTGTCCCCATAACATGGATCTGCATTGGCATTTTTCAAGTTAATTAATGGCCAGTGGGAAGTTTTTGACCCAGAAAGACTGCAGCATGAGGCTATGAGGCAATAAAGCACTGATGTAAAGTTGTACATTGAGTGTTATGCACATTGAGTTCAAACAGTGTGACCACTTTTAATTTTAAGTAGCTGTACTTGATTCTGCACTCTGTAAATCTGGGCAGCCACTGGCTTCCACTTTATGCTTTTTTTGGCATTATTGAACCAGGAAAGGGTGGATGAGCCCTGTGCTCTTCTATTAGCAACAGATGTTAAGATAAAAACCTAGGTGTTGATCAGTACGATCACATTATATGCATTGCTCAATGGCAGTTGGTGAGGTAAAACGTTATTTGTTCATTTCCTTTCTAACTTATCTAGAATTGTTTTTTCACTCCTCTAAGCTAAAGGCTGTTGACTCTGATTTGCAGGACAGATGCAATAGCTGGTTTGGATGAAAATGCAAAATCTCATTGATTTCTATGGAAGTGCAGAAAGTACAATACGTTGCAGTATTGAACATAACATAGCCATTGTGACATTTATTTCCCAATATTGCTGCCATCTTTTTGATAAGATTAGTGGGCCTCCATCCAACATTGGTGTGATTGCCCTGTAAATGACTAGAAGAGCATTGCTACGCTGCAAATAGGCACGTAGATCATGGTTGTGGGGTGGACCTGGGTTTACAATTTTGGGTCATGCATGAAACCATACTTCTCTTATTTCCTGAAGTGTTTTGGTGTTGACATACTAAATGGGTTCCCAGCAACAGAAGAGCCCTGACCTGCATTTAGCACGTGCATTTTGTTTCAGTAGTTAAGAGATGTGGCCTTTGGACAGGAGGACGGAGGGAATGGTGCTGACAGAAAGATTATGTTGATGCTATCACTCGCCTCTGATCTGCCCACTGTTTACTGCTCATACCTTTAGTTCATTGTTCACTCGCATGTTTTAAAGTGATACAGTGTAACTTCTCTTTGATCTGGAGAGTTTTGAAAACGTTTACCTTGTGCAATGGTTACATGCCTTTGGAGAATGATGCCAAAGAGGAGGGACACATGTATTAGAAGTCTGACCGTTTTTTGTTTTTTGAAAAGTCTTGGTTTGCTTGGAAATTTGATGGCATTTTGAAAACATAAAATCATCATCTTAAAGTTTCCTTGTGGACTTTTTGACCCATGGCAATGCCATGGAATTGTTAGCACTGCCATGCATGTCCCTTTGTATCATTATTTTTCCCATTTCTGAATTTGGAGGTTTTTGCATGTCTGTCAAGGCAATGCAGGTGAAGCTCTCCATGAGTAATTTTTTTCCCCAGCAGCAGTTTGTAAATCATGGCCTGCCACAAATAAATGAACGTGTGGTAAACCCTGAGCTGCTTTTGAGTTGATCCCTTTATGTTTAGCTCATGCATGAGGATGCACATGCATGATGCAATACACATTTCAACCAGCGATTTCACATTTTGTAGCTGATATTCAGATGATGGTAAAATGCCAACATATGCAGCACTGTGCAAGAATAGACTGCAAGCTAGTAAGCATGAATAAAAACAATGCTGGATTTAAGATTTAAAATACTTGAAAACTGCTGAAATTGATACTTTACATTTCAAAGATACACACAGTGCATTTTGGTGAGAAACACTGAGTGTACAGCAATTTTTTTGGGAGAAAACTCCACAGTGCACCTTTAAGTTTTGAGCGAGTACAATCAGGTCTGTCAAAAAGGCCCTTCATCACAATAAATAGACTTGGTGAAGCTCTTCCTGTGGCTTATATTGGACCCAAAGTGGTGTTTACTTGACTGTGACATTAACCTGGATGCACCTCCATCCAGGGAGGATTATTGAGTCATCTGTGATGGCAAGCTGGTGACTCCCACTGAGAACAAGGATCGCTCTCCCCAGGAGAGACCATGTCAGACACAAAAGCAAAACACTTAAAGACAGAGCTGTAAGAAAAGTTTTTAATATTAGGTAATGCACTGTAGTCTTAGTCTGTCGTCTGGATGTGATTGTGTTTGGGGATCCTCAGTTGTTGATTGGGAAGGGTGTAGTCCGATTAATGAGTTGTGAAGCTAATCCAGCTCATCCTCCCATTCACGCTGCAGTCACATGGCTATCATGGCTTATTTTGATAGCCAGGGGACCTGCAGAAGCCATAGCAGCTCCATTCACAACCCTGACTTGGCATATCACCACTCCTATTCCTGCATTGGGGGGGCTTTTGTCTCTTGATTTATTGGCTCATTTGTGACGGCTGTGCACTTGAACGTGGCTGCTTCTTTGTGGCTATCCTGATGCAGAAGAAGAAAATTCACTTCTTACAGCAATTTAAAGGCAGCGTCTGCCATAATGGAGACTCTTAAGGAGCTCGGCTGAAGGCTGGCTGCACCCAGTGTTTTAGTTGGAGTTAATGGGTTGTGTAATCTCTATAAGCAGGTGTCGGGTGGCCGAAGGGTGAGCTTAGGGGATGTCATTTCTCAAGGTTCTTCTATTACCAGAGAAGAAAACATTGTTTGGTGTGGATACAAGGTCTTTTCCTGAAGTATATGTACGGTGCACAGGTTTTTATTTTACCTTTTTTAGTTTGAAGAGAACAGATTGCAAATAAGAAGAATCTATGATGTTTTAATTTGATGCAGAGTCTGAGTCAATTATTGTCGAGCGTAATGGGTTTCAGTTAAAAAGCCAGATTCACTCAGGCCCATTCCCCTCTTAAGTAGAAAAAACCCTCTAAATATACACCTATGTTTAGTTTCATTTAACTTTGCAAAAAAACAGTGTAATTGTAGAATCTTGTTTTTTTTCTATCATTTTAGAAAAATACAAGTAAAAGGTTGGTTTGTCTGCATTGTAGCAGATATAACCTGACATGTACTCTTTAACTTGACCCATAAGTCTGGGTATTATCCACAGCTCCAAAATATCTTGTCGGAGTAAATTGCCTCGAACTTGTGTACCTTTGAGAAAAACTCTTTAGCTTTTTGTGACTCAGAAATCAGTGTATTGAGTCTTGTCATTTCTGCAGTTACCAGGAGTTGTTCTTAGAAATGTCCTACAGATGTACCTATTTTAGAAGTCCCCTGTGTCTTTTCTGAATGATTGCTGCTGCCCTCGAGGACAATTTCTCACCCTCACCAATAGATTTAAGGCAGTCTGGTGATGAACAAATCTTAAACCTGCATTAAAGCGATAGCAGGTAACTTTTATAAAAATAATTTACTGTCAGATTGACTGGCTCTTATCGTTTGTTTTTGTTCAGTCTCGGTTTATTATTGCAAATGTTTTCATAATTGTATTGACTCTATACTACTTTTTACTGCAGTTTAAAGTCTCTCTCTGTCACAGAGATGAGGAAATACCATAGATGTATTAAAGTGAAGGGAAATACAACGGCGCTTGTTTTACTCCAACTTCCCTGCTTCCCTTTCAAAACAAAAGCCTCTAACAGTGTCTCTGTGGACAGAATCCCATCAGTTGCTGATACAATGCATTTTGTTTTGAAACATGTAGAGGAACAGGTTGTCAGCTGTGCAGGAGCTTGCACAACTTCATAAATGAGTGGAATTTGTGCTTATAAATATGAAAACACGGTACTAATAGCAGCGAGCAGCAACACATCAGTCACATTGCATCAACGCTGCATGTATGAACACCACAAGCATGAAACACGCTACAGCTTGGCGAGGCTGACGTCTCGCGCTCCTGATGCGCGCTGTGTGAAACGGGCCTTAGGGACACTACTGGGAGCCAGTGGAACCTGATTTTTTTTTTCACAGATTATATGTCTCATGTACTTCTGTCAGGATATGGGGACAGTTTCAGACAATATAACATAAAGTTGTTCTTTATAAAACTTACTTACTGCAGCTTAAGTTAATGTTTTGGATGTTGTCAAAAAATCAAGTGACTCCCTGTCTGTTGAGAGAGTCTCTTGTAGAGATGCACACAGAGATGTAACACCCAAACTCTGCGGCTCCACACAGCTTGTAGCTTTTTTAAGCTCATTGTTTTACTTTGGTTTGATTTATTGTTTGGTTAAATCCCACCTCTCTCATTAACGCCCTATATAAAACAGCTGGAAGACGGGTTCAGCAAACAAGCTCAGACGAGCTCGATGCACACTAGCTGTTTAGCACAAAACAGCTAAATAAGGCTGATTAAAGCTGATCATCTAGCTAATATAAAGATAAACATGCAGGCATTTTTGGAGTTTGTTGAGACAAAATAACTTCTAGAGTACATAACAGAATATTGGATGTATATTCATCAGATGCCAGAAACTCACCTCAAAGCAATTATTTGAGAAAACGATAGTTCTTTTTTAGCCACATTAGCTTGGTAGGTTTTCGTTTCTTGAGTTTACTTTGAACTCTTTCAGTATCCTGATGGTAAGAAAATTTCTTACCATTGAAAGCATTATTAGTGGTATATAAACAACCAATGCATCAGAAGGCCCTGCAGTTTTAAACTGCATCACAGACAAAAAGATAAAGACTATAACTTACAAAAGTAGTTTTTGAATTGTCTCCAAAACATTAGTGTGTTGTTAAGAGTGAAGTTCCCATAGAACTTCACTTAACAGAAACAGCTCTGAAAACACATGTAGACCATAATGGGATCCTTCTAACTATATTTAAGCTTGATTACACAGGCCCACAGCTTCCTCCTCTGATGGCAGGACATGTTTGCTACTTTAGACCACAGGCTGTATATAAATATGGATGATGCTTCTCCACTTCCTTTCATTTTATGAAAGTAAAGCCAAGATATCCCAGATAAGGGCGCTGCCATCTTATATTGGTGATTTCATTTGGATCCATGGTCTCCGTAATATTGATCAGGGGAGCTGTAGTATCTAGGTCCCACCAATACACTTGCTCAACTCAGCACCATTGGCCCAACTCAATCACCAACGCATCAATTGTCCTACACAGCTGTCAATCATGACATCTGTTTTATAGCTTCAAATAAGTAATTAAAATCCACCTCTTGAACATCGTCGTGATAACTAAAATGACAGAAATCATCTTTGGGAAAAATGCATTTGAGGTGTACTGTGATTATTTAGTTTGACTCATGTCCCATCTGCCAACATGGAGTGGGTGGGGTTTGTGACCCATACTACAGCCAGCCACTAGGGAGCGATCAAGATGTACTGGCTCCACTTAAGACATAATAATAATTTCTTTACATACAGTCCATATATGCAATCACATCCTGTGATGATGCAGTATATTGAATCAACATCCTCATAATGTCTTACTTCCCTATCTGCATCATATCTGATAAAAACTGAGAAATAGAAATGACCAAAGTAGGACATCAGATTGCTTTGTGACCCAGTGGTCAGAGAGTAGGTTGCATGTTTTGAAAAAAGGCAAAGGTTAAAGGTTGTGTAAGCTAATGTGTTTCTACTTGAGTTGTGTTTAACTATGATACTGAAGTTCCACCTGCACACTCACTGTAATTCTCAGTTAACTAAACTCTTAAATGTAAAAAACGCAAGCAGTTTGACACAACACAGTGGCAAGTTGTACTGTTAAATAATAATAAAACCCCAGGTCTAGTTTTTAATGCTCTGACTCACTCTTAGATCAGCTGTCACGCCATTCACTCTATATGACCACAGATTCAAATGACATTTATAAACCAGAGTTATACCGCAGAGACATATTCAACAGTATCACACTTGCATCAATTGGGACAAATTTTGGTTGAAACCTCAAACTAAATCTCCCCAAAACCAGTATTTCAAATAATTTCTGATAAATACATAACATTTACCAAAAAGGCTTTTTCTTGGTGGGTGGAAAGCACAGGGCTTCTTATCCCTTAACAACTCCAAAGAGGTGCCAGTGGCAGACTGAGCTGTTGTGTTCAGGTGTCAAGTGTGAATGTGTAGAGAATGTAAAGCAGGAGGAGCTGAAAAAGGTCACGGACACGTTCCTTGGGTGAATAAATGTTATCAGTTCTGTCCTCAACAGTGAAAACTGTGACTGTAGCAATGCACTTACCTCCAACCAGACATTTTTTTTAATTGTGCAATGTGTTAGGCCACCTGGTGGTGAATGAGACGTCACGTGAAATGTAATGTTTGCCAACAGTGATGGCCTGTTGAAGCACCATTGAGTAAGACATTAACCCATGCATGCTCATATACTGTGGAGTAGCTGCATAGTACCAGCAGATGAGAAATGTCCAAATATCCAAAAATAAAAGACCCAGTGAGCCTGTTGGGGACATTATGTGAGAGTCTTATCAGTCAAAGTCGTGCCTGTGGTGAAGAAGCTGGTCCCTGGCCCAGTGCACTTAAGGCAAGAGGATTAGACTCCAGAGTATTATTAGAGCTACTGATTATCCCCTTACCTGATGCGCCTAATTCTAGCTCGAGCCTATTTATTAAGCAGAAAAGAAGAAAAATGTTTGGATTTGGTTGCAGAGAGTGGATTGGCCTCGCCTCGCTCTGTCGAATCCAACATTGACTCTTCTGGTGTTTTCTGCTGAACTCATTAGGTCCTGGCCTTTTGTCGCCGCCTCCCCCGCTGTGGGGTTCATGTGATTAATGCACTGCTGACCACTGAGGCCAGCAGCAAGGACTTGTTTTAGTGCCAGGGAACGTTGGACAAAAGAAAATTGTCTCTCCGAATAACTGAGGAGAATACAGGCTCTCAAAGCAGAGCATTCCCTCGACTCATTGATGAATGCAAGCAGGCCAATATCTCTTCAAGAAAGTTCAACAAAAAGGTTTCCAATCCATTCGTTCTCAAGTCTCTATAGCTGTAATGTGTTTTTTTGGATGTAATTACACACCCACCGCTTCTGACCTTGTGCCCAGAAAACAGCTTTGAGGCCTGAGTCTCAGACTGGGAGTAGGGAATCAAACGTGAACATGAACCGGTAAATCCTGCTAACTTATCTTCCCGACGTAAAGCCATGTAAGAGAAGCAAAGTTGTTTTTATTTTTTGGTGCTGAACCTCCTTTTTTTTCTTGCTTGTTGAACAACTAATGGGTTATCTGAGGAGGCAGGAGCGCAAAAACAGTTTGTCATCATTGCCGCGGCTGTCTTTGAATAAACGAGCCCAAATAGAGACTTGGCAGTTTTTGTTGGATGATGAGTGTATGTGTGTTCCCGTGTCTGATTCAGTGTGTGTCTCTGCTGTGCTTATGCATTATTAACCTCCCACAGAGTGTTGGGACTACTGCCAGGGTCAAGCTTAACTGTCACCTTGTCAGCAACAATGTTCTGATGCTGCTAGAGCTGATATACATGCATTTTGTAAAAAAAAAAAAAGAAGCCCCATTGTCTAGTGTTGTGTGATCTAGAGCAATTTGTTTGCAGGGTTTTATTCCAACAAAACACAATACTGGCTCATTCCATGTTTTTCCAAATTTCAAACAGCTGCATGGAGAGTGAATATTGAGCCCCTTTTCTACTGCACAAAAAACCCACTAACACCTGCAAACATCTGGCTTTTTTATTTCATGGGAAAGGTTACAATCTGCTTTCACTCCTGGGTCAAATGACTTTGCAGTAGTCACGGGTAATTTATGACTCAAGCTCCGATCGGCTTCCATTGGCAGTATTGGCCACCAGTAAAATACCGTCTGTCTCCGCCCAAGCAGCACTCTAACGCCGTTCCAAATTAGTCAGCACAGTGTTTTAAAGAAAGACTGAATGAGTAAAAGACAGAAAGAAGAAGTAACTACCTTAACATTATTACTGGCCTTCATGCTGCTTTCTATTGTTTACCAACCTTGTTTTTGGCACATCTGGGACTTCAAATGTGACAGTAAAAAAAAAAAAAAAGAAGAAGAAGAAGAAGAAAACCACAGAATAAGTCATACTCTACTGCTGCAGAGCCATATATCCAGCTCTGCTGCACTGGCAATGGGAAAGGAGTCTATTGCCTATTTTTAACTGGCTTTTCCATGTTTAAATATGCACTAATTTGAATGGGTAAAGGGTATTGGACTTGCACGTTTTAAACAAGCCAAAAAACTCAAAGGAATGCTAATGTTGCTCCATGTCTGCTTCTAAAAAGGCATCAAGCACATTATCCATATCGACTTCAATATATAAGGGACCAGAAATAGATTTTTTTTTCTCTATTAATCTAGATTGTTTTGGTAAATTCCCTGAGGTTTGAGGTATCGGCCATATAGATGTCTGCTTTTTCTTCAATATAATGGAACTAAATTACACTTGGCTTGTAGTGTTTAAAGAGCACAAAAATACATTTAGAAACACTTAACAACAATGTCTATTTCCAGAAATCATGACCCGCTTACTCAAGATAATCCACAGACCTTGTTGTGAGCAGTTTCATGTTCAACTACTTGTATTCTTAGTCTACCAAACTACATCACCAACATCATCTTTGTGCAGAAGGAAGTGTGCATCTATTGCTAAATTATTATTATTATTATTATTATTATTAAATTGCCTGGTACAGCCTAGCTTAGCCACGGAGGATGCCCCTAACAGTGTTGCTCACAAGAGGGTCTGTGGATTATCTTGAGATACCAGATTGTGAATTCTTGAAAGGGACATTGCTGCTGAGTTTTTCAAATGTATTTTTTGGCGCTTTGAGCACCACAAGCCAAGTGCCATCTAGTTCCATTAGATTGGAGAGAAGACAGACATCTCTATGGCCAATATCTCCAGCACTTGGAAACTCACACAAAAACAGGCTCAACTGATAAAAAGCACTAGAAGCCAGAGGAAAAATATGTATTTTTGATTTTGGAGTCCCTTTATCGTTGTGTTTACGTCTTGTTACACTGCCAACACATTATCTTGTTACTTTATACATTATATTAACACACTGCAAAGCTATAACCTCTAATTTTTTGCTCTTCTTTTTACAGTGTCCAGGGACATGAAACTCAATCCACAGCAAGCTCCACTCTATGTAAGTATCACTTTTCATACTAGAACTGACATATGGCCCTACACAGCGTTAGTTTACCCCCACAGGTGTCTTCACTCTGCCTGATTAGACGTGGTGCTGTAGGTGTGTGCTGACTTTAGTGCTTGTTGCACCTGTTAGGGCAGAACAAGTTACACCTTTATCACCCTAATTAATGCTTTATATGGAGGTAGATGACCTAATGTAATTCCTGAAATATCTCCGCCTGACTCCAACCTGAGAACAAGTCTAATTAACTGGAATAACTGGAAAACAAGTGTGTGTTTGTACAGAGCCAGATAGTGGAGAACACAACATCAGACTGCATGCAAATAAACTGGCTATTTAATGTTTGCTGACTAGCAAATATTTAGAACCGTTTGCACCCTGCTCGCAGTCCTCTGTTGTGTATTTAGTGGTCATGTTTTACATGCTGTCAATGGAATGAAAAAGGAGCCACTTGGTGAACAGATATTACAAAAACAAACCCAATAATTACAGCAAAAATAGGACTGCCAATATGACAACGTGAAACTGGTCTTGATGATACATCTCCTTTTTTTTTAAATAATAATTTTTGAGAACATTTTTACCTTGGTTCCACACATTCATGTTATTTTTTTCCTCCACCGAACTGAGAAGAACATATATATTGTCAAAGCTACACTGGCAATAGTTCAGCTTAGATTTTGGGTCAAAGGAGCAAACCATCACAGTTCGATTAAAGAGTAGGTAATGATACATTTAAGCGGCCTTGTAACTTAAATAATCATTCTGGAAAGAACAAATTGAGGCCCAGTTTACCTGGACATGCGCCATTTGTTCAAATCAATACACAAGCAGGTAATTACAGCAAAGAGCTTGGTGTCTTCTGCAGAAAGGACGCTTGACCTCTTGATTCCTGGGTGTTCATGTTAATTGTGAGCTAAAATGGTTGATTATGCAGTCTGTCTGTGTTTGTAAAAGACCATTTTGTACTGCAAAGTTGCTTTTGTCAAAGAGCAAGGGACTACTGATCTGCAGGATGTCTGACAAAGAAGTAAAGGGTCTTCATTGTGCAGAAACAAGGGTTTTTGGCATTTTATTTCCCAAATAACTGAGCAACAAGAGAATGGGTTTCTTAAGCTTTAACCAAATTTCCAAGCTCCTTTTTTGATATGAACAGTGAATTTAGGCTCAGATGTGCATGTGATTTTCCATCTACCATTTATCAAACCCATCCATGTTGTAAGCACAAAACTGGATCGGGGATGCATGTTTCCTCTGATATCCACTACTAACTTTCTCCAAGTGTTAAGGATCTCCAAATTGTCACCTAGAAGTTGACCAAGGAGAGTATGTTTTCCAAAATGACTTCAGTCTAATTCAGGGTGTACCAGAGGAGCCTGATGAGGCGATTCAGGTGGAGGAGATGTAGCTTGTTGCTGAGGTCCTCTCTCCTGCTGACCTACCCACCATGTCATAAAGAATGTTGCAGCCATCCCGCAGAGGTTATCTCAGCAGCTTCAATAAACTGGAAAAAAATTATAAACTGAAAGCTTTGCTTTGTGGCCTATATTCCTGGTTGTTGTAACAGGTTTTCATACAGTGCAGTTTTCTACATCTAATGCCCCTAACAAGCAGCCAATCTCATGATCCTTCTTACTGTCACTTGTGAATAATGCCCAAAGATGCCCCTCAGTTAAATAGAGCCAGCTGTTTTTCCAGGACTACATCCTGGCCTTAGGCAATTTCCTGTCATACTTTTTTTTTTTTTTTTAATAATAATGATCATTTATACCTCATTTACAACTCTAAATTACTATTCATTTAAAAACAGGCTTGTCAACCTCACTTTTTGAGGCTTTGACTTAGTCTTGTATACACTTCCAGGTGGCATTAATATGATCCTTAAATGTCTTCATTTTGACATGAGGCATCTGCATTCTTTCATCCATGAAGTGTACGGATATTACCAGAACCAATACTTTGGTATGGAGTTGATGCCACAGTCTGAGAACATAATGGCACTCATTTTTTTCAGTACTGCAGGTGCTGCAGGTACTGGGGCTGCAATTCTAATGGGGCAGCATATAAGTCTACAAGTGCTGTGGTCCGTTAAGTGCTGTAAGAAGAAGGACACCTAGCAGGAATGAACTACAAAAACACGTAGAAAACAGTGACGTGCGGCTCTAGCGACAGCGCCACCTCAACTCATTGGAAAGAAAAGCGATAATTCCTGAGGCCAGTGTGCCTTGTTAAGTCTTTGCAATGGAAGGGCTGTGTATTACACTATGCTTCAAATGGCAGCAGTATGTTGAGGCGCTCAGCGTCTATTCTACACCGAGCGTTGAGCTTTTTGTGTCTTTTTTTTTCTTTTCTGGTTGCCAAGAGCTGAAGGCGCTCATACCCATCACTTTTTACCCAATGACCAACAGTGAAGGAGGGGCAGGCATTTGAGGAAGATCATCAGGGATTAATTATAAAATTCAAATGTATTTTTAAAGTTTTAATAAAGTAGTATGTTTAAGTATGTAGTATTTATTTATTTATTTTTTTTAGAGTTTCAATTGGATAGAGCATCAGTTTTTTTTCTAGGATTACATCACAACTTCATTGTTACACTGACCATTTATAGCTCATTTACAACTCTGAATTATTGTGAAATTACTAACAGTTTAGCTTTGTGGACTTATTTTTTGATGTTTGAAATATACACTTCCAGGTAGTGATTTGTTATTCATAAAAACTGATACTAAATATTGTTAACAGTTTCTATATTCAGTTAACACAGTGTCAATACACTGGTACCAGCAGTGCTTTCTTACTGTCTATTATTGTTTATGTGTACTATGTGTACTGTAGTCAGTGCCGTTCTCTGCTACTAAGATAAGAGAAGTCATCATTTTATGTCATAGCCTATGTTATATTAATCTTTAAATACATTTTTTAATGTTATGCTCTCAATGAAAAGGTATTGTATTGAAGTTAGAAATTCCAGTATCGTGTCAACACTACCCTCAGGTAACATAAAAAAATTAGCCTAAATGTCTTTGCCATTGTGGCACCTGCATTCCTTTATACATGAGGTGTGTGTGTGTGTGAGTGGGAGACATTTTTAAGTGAGTGTCTGAGTGGTTTCCACAAGTTCTCTATCACTAGCAGGTGAGGAAGGCGCACAGGAAACGAGATAAGTCAGAGACATGGGTGTGTTTGTGTGAGTCTGTGTGTGTCTCTAAAGGCTAGAGTGGCTCACACATTAACCACTCAGACAACCTTATCTGTGATTTACAGTCAGGCTCTTCAGTGGAACCAGGCGAGCAGTCAGGCCTCATTAAACATCAGATTTTAGACACTTATCAGAGCAATTCTCAGCCAGATAGCTCAAAGGGGTTAAGTAGTCGGCCTGTAATTGTACCTCTTAAAAAATATAACATTTAAGGGATTTGTGCCTTCCATAGTGACTGATAATAACAGCTGCAATTAGTTAGTAAGTCTTGTACCAAGATCACCGACTGTGGAAACAGCCAGCAGTAAGGAGGTCAAGGCCTTTGGTGCTCTTACAATATTACTTTAGCTGAAGTATGATTTTTAATGAGGAGCTGATGGGCTCAAAATTTGAGGGCGTAGAAAGAGTTATACGATTGCGTGTTGGGCAGAGGCTGACTTGTGGAAGCTCTTGATTCTTCCCTCAATAACAGAGAGTGCAATTCTGTTGTTCTAACTGTGAGTAAACATGCTATTTACATTCTTGAGATTTAGAAGACAATGTTTTTCCAGAGTGGCTTACAATTAGATGAGAAGGTAGGGGTTCAGTCTGTAACACAGGATGCATGACTGTGGGCACAGAGGCAGCTGTAGTGATGGAACGTGTGACCTCTGCTATGTGATGGTCTGCAGCTGCACTGCTGCTGCAGGGATGAAGGATGCTCGGTAAGTCAGCAGCCTTTTGTAAATTGGAGGTTGTGTGTAGTTTGATTAGTAAATGCTCTGTCAAATTTTGCCATGTGTGAACAAGAGCTGATCGAATGTGTGTCTGTCACCCAAAACTTGCTGCCGAGCCAGTTAGATTTCCATAAATTCTCTTCTAAATTGTCCAGTGGGAACAAAAGCAGCAGCAATGTTTCTGGGCAAACCAAGCAGAATGTTGCAGTATTCTGCTTTGTGAATGCCAGCAGGGATGAATCACACTGTCATGCAAGTGTTACCATAAACATTTAACATTTTATTATGTCAGCTCTGTATGGATGATCAAATGTGATGTGTTGTTCATAATATATTTTTATGCATTTGTGCAGGCAGTAGCTGCGGCTGGAGGCATTATGTTTTTTGGCTAGTCCATCCATCCATTCTGGTGAACACAATGCCTCAAGAACGCCTTGAGGAAATTTCCTCAAATTTGGCACAAGTGTCCACTTAGACTCAATGATAAATGGATTAGATTTTGGTGGTCAAAGGTCAAGGTCACTATGACCTCCTCTGACTCATTCCTGTAAGCGTGATATCTTAAGAACACCTTCTTAATTTAATTTAACTCTTCTTCTTGACTTAAATTCTTCAAATTTGGCACAAACGTTCACTTGGATTCAAGGATGAACTGATTAGATTTTGGTGGTTAGAGATCATTGTGACCTTGTCTTTGTCATTCTGAACATGATCACACCTTTGGCACAAACGTCCACTTTGAAACAAGAATAAACCAACCAAAATTTGATGGTTGGAGGTCAACCTTACTGTTACATTATAATGTTTTGCAAAAACACTGTTTCTGGACATCATGCAATGTCACAACTCTGGGTAAGATACTGAATTGGTGACACTTACCTTGAAACTGTGCTGATTGTGTCGATCTTCTGTGCTGCTGGAGGGAAGATGAGTGTGAAGCATCCATGTTTGCACAGACATTATTGTAAACTGTGAGTACAACTTAGCTGGGTCGCGAAGGCATACAACTGCGAGGCGGTAATTCTAGTTTTATTATAGCAGCCTCCATGCTTAATGACTGAGTAAACGCTAGAAAGGTAGTTCTGTTGCATTTATAGAAATTAATGAAGAGAAAATCTTAGAGGTGCCATGGGATGTCTTGACAATTAGTTTGGGTGCTGAAGTGGAGCAAACTTCCACATTGTGCTGCCTATAGTTAAAAATCCAGCCAGGGGGATAAACATTAATTTAAGCTGCATAATACATTTCTAAATTCATCATTAATAGCAGCTTTGGTGAGAACTCCTAACAGTATGTGTGAAGGCCTAAAATCACACTGTCTTACCTGGAGAGTTGAACCCGGTACAGTTGCAGGATGTGAGGGAGAAGGCTACACTCACACATGCATATTTAAAAGGAGGGGGCTGGGTTCATAGCCTCCAGCTGTTCTTTTGATGTTGCTTAATAGTTGCCTGTTCCCTGCTGAAGCGCCATGATTAGCAGGTCAATACCCCAGCAGGTCACTTTGTTAAGTACTTATTACCAGCAGAGAGCACAGTCATACGGTGTGGCTGAAAGACATCCATTTGTGCACGTCACACAGCTCCAAAACCGCTGATTTGTTTTTCTGAAT